>NC_142065.1:200885895-201209824 GCF_059756535.1 Pantherophis guttatus
ATGCCATAAGCCAGACCTTAGAGTTCAAGTAGTTTATTATAAAATAGGCTGTGTGCTCCATTTAAACAATGCCAGCAAGAGTTGAAAGAGACGTAAGGAGGGGAGCAGAAACAGAATGGACTCTGGACAGGTGATAAAAGTGATGTAGGAAGAAGAAAGGTGGTGCTATTGTGTGGGTGACTGTTGAAGAGGCAGAGCTGGTGGGCAGAGTTAAGCACATCATTAGCTTGGACCTATAAATGGTCCAAATTCAATCCCTCTTGAATTCCATTGACCTTTATCTGACGCCAATTTAACATTGAACTCAAATCTCCTGTTTTCTATACAGGTGTCTTAACCTCTAGATCAGTGGTGTCAAACTCGATTTCATTGAGGGCCGCACCAGGATCGTGTTTGACCTCAGGGGACCAGGGTGGGCGTGGCCAGCTCGACATCACTCGTGTTGGGGGCACCTGTGGTGGCCCGAGTGCTATGCCAGCAAAAACAACTCCTGGGCTCCATTTTCGTCTGCCTTCCGCAACCCTCTGCCAGCGCAAACAGAGCTCGGAAGGGCTGCCCGTGGCCCTCCCAAGCTCCGTTTTTGCTGGCAGAGGCCCCACGGGATGGTCCTTTGCTGTTTCCAGGGCAGCCATGCGGCCCAGATCTAAGTATCTCGTGGGCTGGATCCGGCCCCCGGGCCTTGAGTTTGACACCTCTGCACTAGATCAAACTGGCTGTAAATTCCTGAACCATGGGGGTGTGATAATAGATAGATAGAAGCTATGTGGATTGACAACTCATAGGTGCATAGAAGCTCCCAGACAAAGCAGGAAAAGAAAGCTCTCCCCCTCCCCATTAATTTCGTAGATCAAGTTTTGACAGGCGACTAAACCTATTGCTCGAACTATCTGTTGAAACTCGCCTCCTTCTGTATCCTCTGCCCAGCTGATATTAGGGAAAACAATTGGTGGATATTTCCTCCCGTTGGCAGGGAAATCTGCCAATCCCTGTACCTTAACTTACTCTGCAGTAAACTGTAGTAACAGCACCACTCAGTGACCTTATCAACAAGATTTTGTTGTTAGTTGTGAAGTCGTTTCCGACCCATCACGACCCCATGGACAACGTTCCTCCAGGCCTTCCTGTCCTCTACCATCCTCTGGAGTCCATTTAAGCTCACGCCGACTGCTTCAGTGACTCCAATCAGCCACCTCGTTCTCTGTCGTCCCCTTCTTCTTTTGCCCTCAGTCTTTCCCAGCATTAGGTTCTTCTCTAGTGAGTCCTTCCTTCTCCTTAGGTGGCCAAAGTATTTGTGTTTCACCTTCAGGATCTGGCCTTCTAAAGAGCAGTCAGGATTGATCTCCTCTAGGACTGACCGGTTTGATTGCCTTGCAGTCCAAGGGACTCGCTGGAGTCTTCTCCAGCACCATAGTTCAAAGGCCTCAATTCTTTGGCGCTCAGCCTTCCTTATGGTCCAACTTTCACAGCCATCCATTGCAACTGGGAAAACCATAGCCTTGACTATACACACTTTTGTTGGCAGGGTGAGTTCTCTCCTTCAACAAGATAGAGACCCATTAATTAGAAAGCACCCATTTCTTTTGTCTGCTTTATGCTACCCCTCAGGCTGGCTCATGCCTGTCTGGTTGTGCCCTTAGAATGGTATTCAATTCTGCTGTTCCTGCTCTGGTTTTTCCATCTCTTCCTCCCCCTGAACTGAGGCTTATGGGAAAGAGGATAGGAAAGAGATGAAATAATGTGCACTTTTTTGATGGCCTGAAAGGCTGCAGTAGTCATCTGAATGAACCATGCATTAAGTAGCTACAGCAGCAAATGGAGCCATTGAAGTCTTTCTTATTCAACTACGCCTTCTTAAGAAATCAGCCCATTGCCTAGGGGGTTATGTATACTGTAGTCCTGTTAAGCACGTAGTAGACGCATAGTAGGTCAGCTATAAATGCATTTGCTTTGTTGTTGTTGAGAGGCAGTTGGGGGACACACAACCATGATGCTGGATTCTGTGCTTTTGTAAAGCTTGGTGGAGGAATTTTGTTTAAAAAGCTCCTCTAATATTACAAGATGTTGTAAAACGGGGTATAATTATAGCCTCCTAGAGTTCTCAGCCTTTTGCCTCCGGCCAGGGTAATTAATAGAATACAACATTTCCTTGATAAGCCCAACAGGATAATATGAAAGCGTCTCTTTTCAGCTTTTGATTTCTACAAAAGAGACAGTTTAAACAAGGAAGAAAGATCAATTGTCTTTATATTTTATTAGGGTAAATTAGCAGGGAAAAAAAAACCTTTTGTGCTGACAAGGAAGATCTAACTGCTTAAAAGAGACATCTGTTACAGTCACCAAAGAGAGTATTTATTCATTAGGGATCTAGGAAGTTATAAAGGGGAACAGATTTTAAAGATTGGTTCTGACCTCTACGCCTCCAATAGGGCCACTATGCACTTCTTGAAATGTATGCATAGCTATCTGTCTATCTATCCATCCATCCATCATCTATCTATCTATCTATCTAACTATCTATCTATCTATCATCTATCTATCTCAGTGGTGGGTTCCTCCCGGTTCGGTCCGGTTCGGCCGAGCCGGTAGCGGTGATGATACGATGTCACTGAACCGGTTCTCCCCCCCCCGCCCACCCCCCACGTTATTCTTACCTTTTATTTTGTCCCACCCCCAATCTATTGCTGCCTCCTGAGTCCCAGCTGATGACTAGAGGGAAAAAAACTGTTTAAACTCTTGCCGCGGGGCTTCAAAGGGCCGCCCTACAGCTGATCAGTGTTAAAAGCAAACAAATGAGTCGGGTCGTAAGTGCGAGGACTGGACGTAAGTGCGAGGACCTTCCAGAAATGACTCTGACTAGTTAGCCACGCCCATCTAGTCACATGACCTTCAAGCCACACCCACAAAATAAGCCACGCCCACAGAACCAGTAGTAAAAAAAATTAGAACCCACCCCTGGTTCCAAGTAATACACCCATAGCAAACAGAACTCAGGGCCAAGTAGCAGTGGTGGGTTTTTAAAAATTTTTGCTACCGGTTTGGTGGGCGTGGCTAAGTGGGGGGGGATGTGACTGAGTGGTTGTGGCCAACTTGACGTCACTCACACCCATGCCCACTCAGTCACATGACCCCCTCCACCTAGCCATGCCCAAAGGGAAAAGTAGGAAAATTTTTGGAATTTCCACCTATCTACCCCTGCCCTTCCTTTGCCAGTCACCCCCGTTTCCCCTCCTTTAGCGGCCCCGACCTTAGCCCCGCTTCCTCCCCCACCACCGCCGTTTTGTTCGGGCTGCTTACCTTTCGCGACGGCTGGTCCAGAAGGCAAGCTGACTGGAGTTTTCAGCAGCTCCCAGACAGCCGCCGCTGCTGGAAAGTGGCTGGCAAAGAAGCCTCCTGCTTTGTGGCTGTGGCGGCTGTCTGGGGCCCCAGGCCGCCGAAAAGAGGTCACGGAAAAAGCTGCTGCCGTGCCGTCGCCGCCATGTTCTTTGCGCATGCACATCCCATTGGACTTGCAAGGCAATGGGATGCGCGTGCATGAAGAACATGGCGGCGACGAACATGGCGGGCGGGGCGGGTGAGCGGCAACCGGTGTGAACCACCTCTGACAAATAGGTTCCTCAAAGAACAGGTTTTTATTGGATATATCATATTGGCACAGACTGGTGAAAACCGACTCTAAAGGTTCCCGTGGTTTTCACCTAATTAAAAGTAAAAGTATCCCCCTTTTCCCAAACAATCAGTCACATAGTCCAATCAAGGTGCTGTCTGGTTGCTTGGAAACTTCACTCCTCCTCTCTTCAGCCACCTGTGGGAATGTCCTTGGTTCTCAGGGGAAACTATTTTGTTTTGGCTACCCAACCCCAACTATCTCTGTTCCCCCTCTCTATCCCCCAGCACCATTGTGGCAACACTGAAGCCTCCAAGATGGCCTCAGTCAGGCCAGCTTCAGAGTTGACTATTTATCTATCTCTATCTATCATCTATCTATCTGTCTGTCATCTATGTCTGTCTGTCTGTCCATCTGTCTGTCTCTATATCTATGGACCACATTTTGGGCACTCTGCAACCAGCCTGCATTCCCACCCGTTTGCAATGTCCTGCAGTCACATGACTGCAATTTATGTTTTTGCTGGAAATCGGCCTTTATTTCTGTGGTTTGGGGCAAAACCTGGCCTGTTGTGAACAATGGGTTCATTTAATGACCATGGCATTCACTTAACGACTGTGGTATTTTCTTAACTGCTGCCATGTTTACTTAATGACTGCTACAAAAAAGGTCATAGAATCAGGTTGGGCATGTGATGACCAGATTTACAACTGTCACAATTTACACCCTTAATTGCCAGGCTCAATTCCAGTCGTAAATTGAAGACTAGTTGTATACAAAAAAAAATCAGTGTACAACTTACTTTATGTAGCTGACAAGGACACAGCTTTTTTCTTCTTCTAAGAATTTCTTGGGGGGGGGGGAGGGATCTTAAACTCAATGTCTCTTTTCTTGGAAGAAATGTAGCACCCACTTACCCAGAAGCTCACAATCATATTTCTAAAGCGGTTGGCAACTTTAAGATGTGTGGATTTCAACGCGCAGCTCGCTAGATCATTTCCTGCTGGCTTTCCTGGAATTTGCTCACTGCTAGAGATGATTGACAGGATAAGAAGATCTCATTTCTGTGCCATCTGTCTCCTTAGTTCTAGTTTTTATATAATTTTTCAAATAATAATTGGTTTTATATTTATAAAGTGATTTTATATTGTTATTCTTTGTAAGCTGCCCAGAGTCGCCTTGTTTAGTTTAGTTTAGTTTAGTTTATTGTCATTGCACCTCATATAATGAAATTAAATGCCATCTTCACTGTACATTATAACTATAAAAATAAAACACAAACACACATCCTTTACATTCTACACAATTGAATTGAAACCCCCTGATATTGCATTAATATTGCCCTATACAGTAGAAGTCAATATAGTTACTGCCCTGGGATAGAAGCTGTTTTTCAGCCTATTTGTCCTTGTTTTTATTATCCTGTACCGTCTGCCAGATGGTAATGGTTAAAAAAAAAAATGGTGCCCAGGATGAGATGGAGCTTTAAGAATGTTTTGAACTTTCTTAAAGCAGCGGGAGCTGTAAAGCTCTTCCAAAAAGGGGAGAGGGCAACCAGTGATCCTCTGGGCAATGACGTTAGCCCTCTGGAGCAGGAGTCTCCAACCTTGGCAACTTTAAGACTTGTGGACTTCAACTCCCAGAGTTCCTCAGCTGGCTGAGGAACTCTGGGAGTTGAAGTCCACAAGTCTTAAAGTTGCCAAGGTTGGAGACCCCTGCTCTGGAGTGCTGTCCTATCTGCCACTGTGCAACTAGCAAACCATAAACACATGCAGTAAGTTAAAATACTCTCTATGGTGCAGTAGTAGAAGGTCATTCAGTTGTTGTTTCCTGAGAAGTCTGAGGTAATATAATCTTATCAAGGAGATAGGTGGCCTATAAATTTCATAAATCAATAAATCAATAAAAACTCCCAGAATTCCCCAGCTGGTCATGCCTGCTGGAGCATTCTGGGGGTTGAAGTCCAGACACCTTAAAGTCATCAAAATTTGAGAAACACCAGTCTAGAGTCTTGCTCCTTTATAGACCCTTCACCAATTCAGCTTAAACAAATGTAATACATTGGTGTGCAGGTAGTCCTCGACGTACGACCACAATTGAGCCCAAAATTTCTGTTGTTAAGTGAGTTTTGCCCCCATTTTACAACCTTTCTTGCCACAGTTGTTAAGTGAATCACTCCAGTTGACGGGTTAGTCACAAGGTTGCTAAGTGAATCTGGCTTCCCCTTTGATTTTGCTTGTGAGAAGGTCACAAAAGGGGATCACATGACCCTGGGACACAGCAACAGTCATAAGTATGAACCAGTTGCCAAGCTTCTGAATTCTGATCACATGATCATAGGGATGCTACAAAGGTCGTAAGTGTGAAAAATGGTCACAAATCACTTTTGTCAGGGCTGTTGTAACTTTGAACGGACACTAAATGAACTGTTGTAAGTCGAGGACTTGCCTGTACTGTTAACAAAGCATTTTCTAAAGCTGGGCCCAGGGACAAAATCTACAATTTAACACAGTCTGGGAACATAGGAACTTGTAAAAAGGAAACCTCTAGAAAATCAAAGAAGAAATGACTGCATAATTATGCTAATTTATGACGGCTCCCTCTTCACCTGGTTCTTCATGATCCCAAATTATTTCTGACTCAAAATAAGAGAAGCACAATCTTCCACGTCATTTCCTGCTGTATCACTGGCTTTCCTAGAATTTGCTCAGTCAGCATAAGAAATCACACAAGATCATAAATAGATTGGAAAGAACCCAGGTGTGCCGTTATAAGGCTTAAGCGGATGATCTGACACAGGCAAAGAAAAAAGTGAACGAATGCTAAACTACAGGAAATACCAGAGAAAGGTTTGCCAGAATGAGGGGGAAAGCTGCAACGGCTGATCAAACATAATTGGTTTTTTTTTTAAAGATTCTCTGAGTAAGCTGGGATCAAAGCCAATGAACCCTAAGCCTGGCCCAGAGATTTATTTAGCGCTCAGTCCAAAGATTATTTCCAATTTAAGCCTTCCACTGTCAAGGCAGAGCACAGAACCTGCCAGGAACTGAAAGATAAAATGGAATATTGGCAGAGGCGGATGCCATAATCAGGTATTCATCCCTCACCTTTTCCATAATAACAATAGCAATAGCACTTAGACTTATACACCGCTTCACAGCGTTTTATAGCCCTCTCTAAGTGATTTACAGAATCAGCATATTACCCCCAACAATCTGAGTTCTCATTTTACCTACCTCGGAAAGATGGAGGGACGAGTCAATCTTGAACTGGTCAGGATTGAACTCCTGGCAGTCGGCAGAATCAGCCTGCAGTACTGCACTCTAACCACTGTGCCACTATAGCTATTATAACATCATCTTGCATATCTGTTAGCCCTTCGAGCAGTGGTGGGCCCGAACCGGCAGTTCCGACTATCATCTGGACACGCCCAACCGCCTCCACCCTATCCTGTCCCTGCCCTACCCTGTCCTATATTTCCTTCTTTCTGGCTCAGCTGATTCACGCGGCACAGCTGATTTCCGCGCCTCAGCTGTTCTACTTACCGGGGCTGCCTTAGAAGGTAAGCAACTGAGCTTCAAATTTCTGTATTTTGAATGCTGCGCACAAGTGCGTTAGGCGCACACGTGCGCAAAACACACACTCACAGAACTGGTTGATGATGATAATAATAATAATAATAATAATAATAATAATAATAATAATAATAATAATAATAATAATAATAATTTTATTTCTATACCGCCCTTCTCCCGAAGGACTCAGGGCGGTGTACAGCCTATTTAAAAACACAAGACAAAACATCAATTTAAAATTTAAAATTATTAAATAAATTTGGCTCCATTTAAAACCCCAGAAATTTAAAATACCCCAATTTAAAATTATCATGTCGATAGCCCGGCCTGGCAGAACAACAGGGTCTTCAGTGCACAGCGAAATACCCGGAGGTCGGGGATCTTACTTATTTCCGGGGGCAGTTCATTCCACAGGGCTGGGGCTCCCACAGAGAAGGCCCTTCCCCTGGGTGTCGTCAGCCGACATAACTTGGCTGATGGCACCCTGAGGAGACCCTCTCTGTGGGAGCGAACTGGTTGGTGGGAGGCTATTGGTGGCAGAAGTCGGTCTCGAAGGTACCCGGGTCCTATGCCATGGAGCGCTTTAAAGGTGGTAACCAGCACCTTGAATTGCGCCTGGAGGACCACTGGGAGCCAGTGCAGCTCGCGCAGGAGGGGTGTCACATGGGCACAACGAGTTGCGCCCATAATCACCCGCGCGGCTGCATTCTGGACCAGTTGGAGCCTCCGAGTGCTCTTCAAGGGGAGCCCCATGTAGAGAGCATTACAATAGTCCAGACGGGAGGTGACAAGGGCGTGAGTGACCGTGCGCAAGGGTCCCGGTCCAGAAAGGGCTGCAACTGGCGAATCAGGCGAACCTGATAAAAGGCCCCCTTGGCCACGGCTGTCATATGCTCTTCTAAAGACAGCCGTTGCAGCTTTCGAAGTAGTCCAGATGAGACACAAGACAAGGAGTATTCAGTCTATCTTTATTGTAAGGTTACCTTAACAGAATTTTGCCAGACTGAAAGTATTTCTCTCCTCCTTTCCTTTTATTTCTGGAAAAATAGGAAAGGTCCCTTCTGAAGGATTTCCCATGCCTTCCTTCCTCCTGTGGGCTGAGGTATCTTTTCCATGATGGTCGTCCAGTTTGCAGCTCTTCTTCATGTCTCCCAAGGTTATTCCCACCTGCTATTACACTATCAGAAGTGTCTACAAAGAGTATCAAAATATGCAAAACCATCAATCAAATCTCCAGATTGTTTTTATCCATACTGATGATCTCATGGTCTGATCCCTTCAGAACTCTTCTTAGATTCTTAAACCTGTTAGCTATATCATGTCTGTTTTGCCAAATTGTTTCTTTCCTGGTTGCAAATCAAGGAGGGATCACCTCAGGGGTGAAATCCATCAGGTTCTAACAAAGTTCTGAGAACCGATAGCGGAAATTTTGACCAGTTCGGAGAACCGGAAGCGGAAATTTTGAGTAGTTCAGAGAACTGGCAAATACCACCTCTGGCTGGCCCCAGAGTGGGATGGGAATGAAGATTTTACAATATCCTTCCCCTGGAGTGGGGTGGGAATGGGGATTTTGTAATATCCTTCCCCCAGGAGTGTGGGGGGGGAATGGAGATTTTGCAGTATTCTTCCCCTTTCATGCCCACCAAGCCACACCATGCCCACCAAGCCATGCCCACAGAACCAGTAGTAAAAAAAATTGGATTTCACCACTGGATCACCTGGTGTCCTACTTTCCATTTCTGTTCTGCTGCCATTATGCACATGAATGCATTAAATCTGAAATAAGGAGAGGCCACGGCCTTTGGAACTATCTATGCTAATTATCAATAATAATGTTTCTAATGGCCACAGAAAGTCCCATGCCTTTAGTTATAAAGATATCTATATATCTATATATCTATATATCTATATATCTATATCTATATCTATATCTATATCTATATCTATATCTATATCTATATCTATATCTATATCTATATCTATCTATCTATCTATCTATCTATCTATAATCAATCAAGATTGTTGACATTATATGATAACAGCAGCAAGATTGTTGATAGGTAAATATTGGAAGAATGAAGCTTTGCCTACTATCGAGGAATGGACTTCGAAGATGGCTAGTTTTGCAGAGATGGCGAAGATTTCAGCATATTTAAAAGATTGTTCACAAGAGACTTATGAATGGGAATGGAAAAGGTGGATAGAATATGTTCAGAACAAATACCAAATTAGAAAGTATCAAATAGCTTTTATTTGAAAACAATGTATTAGAAATATTTTAATATAAAGAGACAAAGAGGGAAAATTATGTAGGGGGAGGGATGGGTTCAGGTATATATATCAGTGTTATTAGTTATGAGTACATAATAGGGAAGTCTGGGGGGGGGAGGGTTAGGGAGGGTTAGGGAGGACGGGAAGTTTGGGGAGGGAGGTGGGGGGGTGAAAAAAAGGGGTGAAAATGTAATTGTAAAACTTTTGCAATAAAAAAAAAAAAAAGATTGTTGACATTAAAGGCTCTGCCCTTTTACCTCTTGTCTATTACTCGTGACTCTTTTCTTCTCTGCCTGTTTTTAATCCCCCCCTTTTTTTTTGCCAGTTAACTGTTTTTGAAGTTTGCCATTGTTTAATATCTAAACATCGAGCTATATTTTTTTTTTGCTGGCTGGACTGAGCGATGTGTGTAGCGATCCTGCCAGGCACAGTTTTTAGCTGGCCTTCATTGTGATGTTTCAGCAAGGTCAGACATGATATGTCTGGATAATGTTTTATCAGCTGAAAAACCTTCAGTTTTTGGCTCCGTAACTTTTGTCTGACAGCCAGCTAAGCATCATTCTTCTCCTTCTTCCCTCATGTCTTTCATATGCTTGAATTTCTACAGCTGAAGACTATCACATGTGTGTCTGCACAAAGATGCAGTAGAGTCTGGGATTTGCAAAGATGTGTTTACGTTCCCTTGTTCACTCTTCCTTCCCATTTTCACAAGCAATTATGCAATTCTGTTCATGCAGTGCATCGTTTTAGAAATACTAGAGAATTTTAGTTGGAACAGATAAGAGGAAATGTTTGACAGAGAGTATCAAAGCCAATATTTTTACTGTCTCACATCTTGTAGAAGAAGTTTTGTTTATGTGACACCAAACTTCACATGCCCTTATTATGATATTTTCAGGCAAAAATGATGCCTGAGGACACGAAGGAACTGTGCTTTTAATTATTATTTTTTTTAACAAGGAAAATGTAAATGTCTTTCTGTTTTCTGAACTGTATTGACAGGATACTAATTTACCAAAACAGTTCATCCCAGAACTGTCACAAAAACCTGGGATTTTATTATCATTTAATGTATAAAAAAAATAAATCATTTTTGTGAGGTAATTATTTTAGGCAAATTATTTATAAGATTTATTATCTGCTGCAGTCCCAGGCCTCTTGGTGGTCTACATGATTAAACATAAAAATAAAATACCCCCACAGTAAAAAAAAAATTAAATGGTAAAATCTAAAGAATATTGTACAGCTAGTCTCAACTTAGAACCAGTCATTTAATGACTGTTCAGAGTTATGTTGGCCCTTACACTTAAGACTGTCAAAAGGTCCTCATGGTCATGTGATCAAAATTTGGGCGCCTAGCAATCAGCATGTATTTATGATGGTTGCAGTGTCCAGAAGTCACATGATCATCATTTGCAACCTTCCCAGGCAGTTTCTGACAAGCAAAAACAATGGGGGAGGAACCAGATTCATTTAACAACCACGTGATTCACTTAGTAACCATGATGATTCACTTAACATCCGTGGCATAAAAGATCTTAAAGTTGAGTATAACTCACCTAACAACCATCTCGCTTTGTAATGGAAGCTCCAGTCCCAAGTATGGTCATGACCAGGAGTGGGTTCTAAATTTTTTACTACCGGTTATGTGGGTGTGGTTTATTTTGTGGGCGTGGCTTGGTGGGGGATAATGTGACTGGGTGGGTGTGGCCAACTTTTTTTTTTTTTTTACTTTTAAAAGCATTTTTTTCTACAACCTTAACAGGTTGCAGAAAAAAATGCTTTCAGGATTCTCGAACGACGAGGCAACTCAGCTTGGATCTCCAGAGGCTTTTAAAGGCATTTTTTCCCCCTACAAGCTCTTCGGCCAAAGAGGTTGCAGAAAAAATGCTTTCAGGAGCCTTTGACGATCCCAGCTGAGCCGCGCAATCATCAGAGGCTTTTTTTTCTTACTTTTAAAAGCATTTTTTTCGGCCGAAGAGGTTGTAGAAAAAATGCTTTTAAAAGTAAAAAAAAAAAAGCTTCTGATGAGGTGGGCGAAGTAAGTGAGCAGCGCCCAGGCCGGGGATGGGTTCGGGGGTGTGGCCAGTCAATGTTATTACTGGTTCTCCGATCTACTACAAATTTTTACTACCGGTTCTTGTGAACCGGTGCGAACCGGGAGCAACCCACCACTGGTCATAACTCAAGGACTACCTGTACAATAATTAATTCTGGATACCCTGGATACAGCTCTCTTTACAGTATTTTTACTGTACAGTATTTTATGAGCTCTGGTGGCGCAGTGATTAGAATGCAGTATTGCTGTACTGACTCTGCCCACTGCCAGGAGTTCGATCCTGACAGGCTCAAAGTTGACTCAACCTTCCATCGTTCTGAGGTTGGTAAAATGAGGACGCAGATTGTTGGGGAGCAATATGTTGACTCTGTAAGCTGCTTAGAGAGGACTGTAAAGCACTGTGAAGCGATATAGAAGTCTAAGTGTTATTGCTATTGTTGTTTTTTGAAGGGCCCAGATTGTAAGGCAGTGATGAAATCCATTTTTTTTTTACTACCGGTTCTGTCGGCATGGTATGGCTTGGTGGGCATGGCAGGGGAAGGATATTGCAAAATCCCCATTCCCTCCCCACTCCTGGGGGAAGGATATTGCAAAATCTCCATTCCCACCCCACTCTGGGGCCAGCCAGAGGTGGTATTTGCTCAAAATTTCTGCTACCGGTTCTCCAGAACCTGTCAGAACCTGCTGGATTTCACCCCTGCTGTAAGGGTTTAGCATCTCAGTTCACATCTGTACAGCAAAGCATAGATGGAGCATCAACCAATGTCTTGTGGAAATCGGGAGTTACCAGGTGTTTCTCCTGCTGATTTAAATGCTGCTAGTTCATAAGAAAGTATTTTGGAGCAGGAGTGTCCACCCATATAGAAAAAAACCAGTCAGAACAATAGCTGAATAGCTGTGATGATGCAATCAAAGCTCCACCTGTTATTTAACATGACTCAAAACACACATAAAATTCGTCAGATGGCACCATCTCGGCTATCTTGACTTTTCTTTACTGTATCCCTTGGATTCTCCGCTTTGGAGGGTGCAAAGAGGTAGAAGAGAATTCTGCAAGAAACCTAGGCTGTCTTTATCAAACTGAAAAGTAGTTTGGTGACAGATGGCATCTCCCACATTATAGGTCCATGCCACAGATGTTCTTTTAAAATGGCCGCGCCGTGGAGAAGTTCATCCAAATGGATGCAACTCAGGGGTGGATTCCACTTACCTTTACTACCGGTTCGCAGCAGGAGCGTGTGCACTCGCTTTGCTCGCTTGCACATGCTTCTGTGCATGTGCAGATCACCCATGATGATGTTGTGGCGAGTGGGCGGAGCCACCCGCCAGTTTTACTACCGGTTCTATAGAACCGGACTGAACCGGGAGCAACTCACCACTGATGGAACTGTTTAATCATACAGTATTGCAATAAGCTGGGTCTACATAAAGGACGTTTGCATATTAAGAACAATACATGGGCTTATTTTAATACTCATTTACTTGATCTATTTTTGAACTTCATTAGTACTGGTGGTTTGGGCGGTCGTTGTACATTTTATGAGATTTTTTTTTTAATTGGAGTCTTCAAAACACTGGAATACAAAATAACCAGTACAACGAAAATAATAATAATAATAATAATAAAACTGGAGAAGATTTAAAAAAAATACGAAGACCTGCAAGTAGAAATAGAACGGCAAAAAACAGCATCGGCATTGACAAATTCACCCTCAGTCAATTGCAAAAGGCAGCTTTACTTGGAACAGCTTACATAAGATTTAGATAACCTTGATTGTCATTTTTTACTGTGAGCACACTGGCCCACATTAAAAAGGAAATTCTGTTGCCTGCTTTCAAAAGAAAGTATATATCTACTCATACACATACATAACACACATATACACATGCTATATACATACACACACATGTTAATCACTGTCCATTTTGAAGACATAGCGGAAAGAGGAAACTTGAGAGTTCACAAGGTTGATGCTATATGGAACAAAACTGTGATCGAATCTGTATGTTCTGCTTCCGGTATCTCCGAGAAGGTAACAAGGAAAACAGGTCATGAAGAGGATGTGTAGTGTCCCAGACAATCCTGCGGCCAGAAAGAAATGAACTACCAATAATCTTTTTTGCCCTCCTCACCACTCTCTGCACCGCCTTCCTGACCAGACAATAATGCAATACGACAGGATGCTCTTGATTGTCCCTCTATAGAAAGTGGTAAGGACAGAGGAAGGAAGATGTATGCCTGCAAAGATATCTATAACATCATCAAACATCAACATCTACCTATCCCAGGTTCTTGGAAAGGATTCGATGGGTGGATAAAAACACCAAATCCAGTGTGAACATCTGGCTGACTGTATGACAAACAGCAATAATAATAGTAATAATAATAATAGGCAGAGCATCCTGTTCTCCCCCAGGAAGATTTCTGTAGGCACCTGGAACATCAGTTTATTACTCACAGGACTCCACCCACATATATGATAAAATTGCCAGTTGCAAAGTTTCAAAATTATCCTATTACTGATGTGACAACAAAGCAGTTAATTTAAGATGATTTTTTTTAATTTTTTTTTTAAAATAAAATTATAGAAATGTTTGTGTAAATTTTCCCAAACTGAAGTCAGTTGTGCCTTGTGATGCTAGCCTAAGCTGTTTTATTTTTCTGGGTATTTTAGTTCATAAAATAATACAGGTAGTCCTTGTTTACTAACAGTAATTGAGTCTGGGAAGTCTGTCACTAAGCGACATGACTGCGCCAATTCACAATGGTAGCTATGACCGTCCCAGTTGTTGTAGTTAAGCGAATCTCGCAAGAGGTGCACTGCAGTGGCTCAATGATGTTGGAGTTCCAGCGGTTCAAGTCCTAGCATTGCATTGTGGGGTGAGTTTCCATCACTTGCCTCAGCTTCTGCCCACCTAGCAGTTCAAAAGCATACTACATGCAAGTAGATAAATAGGTACCACTTCGGTGGGAAAGCAAGATAGCGCTTTGTGTGGACAGTCAGAATCCTGCTGGACCTTCCCGGTTGTGATGCCCATTTGTTCAATGGAGAAGGAGAGGATGCTGGATGATACTGCAGGATGCCATTCATCTTTTTTTCTGGTATGGAGTTAGTCTGCCTCCTGTGGCACACCTTGGAAAGTGTGAGAGCTTGAACCAAACAGGGTAGCCAAAGTACTACTCTGTATTAGCATTGTAGTCACCAGGCTAACGTAACATCACTATGTGCCAACTAAATAAATAATTGCAGCATTGTGCAGTCACCTGATCACCATTTGAGACCTCTTGCTAGCTTCCCCATTGATTTTGCTTGTTGGAAGCTGACAGAGAAGATCACAAGGATAATCGTGCGATGGGGGATACTGCAACATTGCAATTGAGCATCAGATGCCAAGTAGCCCACATTGCAATCATCTGATGCTGCGATAACTCCAACCTCGATAACCCATGGTAAATGCCCCTTGTTCAGCACCATGGTAACTTCAAACATTTACTGAATGAGTGGACATTGTGAGGACTATCTGTACTTCTTTATTTATCATGTTTTTCCGTTGTTGCTTGTTTTTGCAGAGCAACTTGGAAGCTCTGCTGAAGAACGATAAATAAACCTTTCCCTTCAATGATCACACATTCAGAGGCAAATACATACAAATAAATGCATCTGATTGACTAATTAGCCCATCAAGTGATTGCTGATGCCTACTGACTACACTGATAGAATGCTCTCCATGATAATCTATCTCCATCCTGGTCCTTCAGGACATCCAATGGTGGATCCATTGTCCCGTGACTGACTCCATTCATCTTGTTGCTGATTGTCCTCTTCTTCTCTTCCCTGCCACCTTCCCAGCATCAGAGCCTTCTCCAGAGAGCTGGATCTTCATATAAGGTGTCCAAAGAAGGATAATTTGAGCTTGGTGATTTGAGCCTTGAGTGAGAACTCTGGGTTGATTTCTTCAATGATCCGTTAGTTTGTTTTCTTGGCTGTCCATGGTATTCTCAAGGATCACATTCAGTTTTTTTCAATAATCTATGCTATCTTGTAAAAGGGATGAGGTGGCTCAGTGGCTAAGACGCTGAGCTTGTCGATCAAAAGGTTGGCAGTTCAGCAGTTCGAATCCCTAGTGCCGCGTAATGGGGTAAGCTCCCATTACTTATCCCAGCTTCTGCCAACCTAGCAGTTCGAAAGCACATAAAAAATGCAAGTAGAAAAATAGGGACCACCTTTGGTGGGAAGGTAACAGCATTCTGTGTGCCTTTGGTGTTTAGTCATGCCGGCCACAAGACCACGGAGATATCTTTGGACAGCACTGGCTCTTTGGCTTTGAAACGGAGATGAGCACTGCCCCCTAGAGTCGGGAACGACTAGCACATATGTGCGAGGGGAACCTTTACCTTTATCTTTTATGCTATCTTGTATTGGACTACAGCTCCCTTTGTTTCAATACAGCTGCGTTGTAGAATGATAGGAAATGTAGGCTAATGCATCTGGAGGGCGTTAATTTGGAACAGGATGTTTGTCTTTTTAATCAACTTACTGTTGACCTTTAATCACTGAGTAGTCCTTAACTACACATTAGAACAGTAAACCTACTCCTAATCCATCTAGTTTTAACATGCATATACGCAGAATGAGTAATAAAGCTGAACTAGCAATGTCTTGATCAAGAACTCTTCAGACAGACCCAAAGAGCAGATAAACAAAGCGGATGAGTAATAATAATATTTTTTTAAAAAACAGGACACAAAAAATCTCTTTGTTTCACAAAGGTGTTCCCTCAGGTACAGTTTTCATAATAGACAATAGTTTAGTTCTTGCCCATCTCTAACTGGCAGACAGAAAGTCTGCTAAAAAATCAAAAACAGAAAACACTTACCGGTATGTCAAAAGCAAAGGACCAGTATGTCAAATTAGGGACTGGAAGCAAAAGCAGTGGAGAAAACCCTTAGGAAATTACCGGTATTTATTTATTACATTTGTATTTTGCCTTTCTCTTTATACACCACTTATTGTAGTTTCCACATTGTCACTTGGCCTTTTGATATGTAGATAAAGTGGTTTTTGCTGCTCACGCTCTGAATTCTAAAACATCTTTCTGATATTATTTATGGATGTGTTTTCTTTTATTGCTTCCATGGTTTTTGTTTTTAAAGAAACTTTGTAATTTTCCCAGAGAGTTTTTGATTATTGGGTGGATGGTAATGATAACAGCAGTTTCAGTTTCAATAAACACTGTTTTTGGGAAAATTGACCTTCTGTTACCTTTGCTGATTGTCCCATGATCATTGTTCCTGATAATGTAATCAACAAGGTAAAAAAAGAGAACTCGTGCTATTTATTAACTTATCTTGGTTGTAAGATGTCACATGGATACTGTTATTGCCTCTTAATCTACACTGTCTTTACCTAGATTTTAGTTTTACAATCTGAGATTCCAGAGCAAGAAAAATTAGCAGGCTTTGCAACAAAACAAGAAGGGAGGGTCTCGTACAATGCTATCTTTCTCTTTTATTGCCCATCTCATTATTTCTCTGGCTGTACACTCTGGAGTCCGCGCCCCCCCCCCAAAAAACAAGAGCATCTCCTCAAAATCTTGATTTTCCTTGAGTAAAAAAAAACTCTAGAAGTAAAACTGGACCATTGCAAGGTAGAAACTTACACTACTGCATCATAAGAGCCATAGAAGCACATCTGGTTGAAGAAATGGCAAAAATCTCCATGCCATTTCCAGAGGTTTTTTTCCCCCCCTCCAGTTTTTGGTAATCTCAGAAAAACAACAACAAAAGGGTCAGGCCAGTGCTTTGTGTACCCACATGCTGGCTGGGGAATTCTGGGATTTGAAGTCCACACAATTATCATAAAGTTGCTGAAGTTAAGAAAGCCTGCTTAGGAAAAGAAGAGCTGCTTGTTTTCTTCAGCCTCTTCCCTAATAAATCCTTCTCTGCTAGGGAAGCAAAATAAATAAATAAATAAAAAATTAGCATTTAAAAAAATAAAATCCTTAAGACGCATTCTCTAAACGGCCTTGCACGCTGTGTACTTGTTTTTCTTAACAGCATTCCGAACATTTCAGAGTTTAGCTGGAAACCTTGGTGGGTCTTGCCCTCTTGCAAAATTTGTTTTCAATTACTCTGAGTGTCTTCAACTCCAAAGACATCCCTTTACTGCCTGTGTCCCTGTTCAGAACAGAACAGAATAACAGAATTGGAAGGGATCTTGGAGCAGTGGTGGAATTCAAATTTTTTTACTATGGGTTCTGTGGGCGTGGCTTGGTGGGCGTGGTGTGGTTTGATGGGCGTGGCAGGGGAAGGATACTGCAGACTCTCCATTCCCACCCCACTCAGGGGCCAGCCAGAGGTGGTAAATTTGCCGGTTCTCTGAACTACTCAAAATTTCTGCTACTGGTTCTCCAGAACCTGTCAGAACCTGCTGAATTTCACCCCTGCGTTGGAGTCTTCTCATCCAACCCCCTGTTCATGCAGGAGAGACCCTATACCAGTGATGGCTAACCTTTTTGCCATCGCGTGCCAGGAAGCGGGGGCAGGGGAGGTTTGCGTGCATGCGTACCTACACCCATAATTCTATGCGCCCCGCCCCACGCATGCGACCCCCCTCCCCCCCCGCTCCTAGCACGTGATGGCCCAGTAGGCCTGTTTTTCTTTCTCATCTGGCTCCAGATCCTCTCTATGCATCTGGGGAGGGCGAAAACAGACTTCCCCACCCCCTCGGAGGCCCCCCGGAGGCCCAAAACAGCCTGTTGGACAGGAAGTGACTTTTTTGCTGTTCCCAGCCTCCAGAGACTCCGACGCATGCACGCCGGAGCTGAGCTGGCGTGCCAGGCGACATGGCTCTGCGTGCCGCCTGTGGCACGCGTGCCATAGGTTCGCCATCACGGCCCTATACCATTCCAGACAAGTGGCTGTCCAGACTCTTCTTAAAAGTCTCCAGTGATAGAGCACCCACAATTTCTGACAGCAAGCCGTTCCATCAGTTGATTGTTGTCACTATTAGTTTTAGAGTTGCTTCTCTCCTTCATTAGTTTCCATCCATTGTTTTTTGTCTTGCCTTCTGGTGCTTTGGAAAATAGGTTGACCCCCTCTTCTTTGTGGCAGCCCCTCAAATATTGGAACTCTGCTATCATGTCATTCCTAGCCCATCTTTTCACTAGACTAGACAGAAAGATAATTTAATCACATAGACATTACAAACATTACAGAATGATGTTCATGTGTTACACAAATGACAGCTAAGGGATGTGGGAAGGTCTCCATAAGCACTGGCAATGGAAGCACCACAAAAGTAGGATAAATCAACTTTTCACCTATCCTTAATATGTTAAAACCTTTTGCAATTTGGATATATATAACTGCACTTTTCTAATGCTTTTCGCAGGCGTCTTCTTTAAACCCTGGGATAAAAAGCAAATTAAATGTAATTCACGCTTAATTTGTGGGCTTTAAAAAAAAGTATTTGCACACTTCAACACAAATATAGGTCTGAAGCTGTGATGCGGTTGAAAAATGTGGCTTGATTCTGCACCAGTTATCTTCAGCTATGAAAGGAAAACAAATCAAATATCAACTATGAGCCGATGCCTTCCATGTAAGTAGGGCATCAGCTCCAGTAATCCCCAGATATTAGCCTTGGTTGAGAGTTGGTCTAATGCTTCTGAAAGGCACTGGAGAAGAGAAAGCTGAAAAGGGAGATTTTATAGCGATTTCTTTCCTTCCCCATGGCCCAAGAGTAACTGCATTTACATTAGATGCTTAACTTGGTTTCTGAATTCTTGCAGTGCATTGAACCATTAAGGAACCAAATGGACTCGGTTTGTTTATGACACTGCAGGCAAAACTAAGGGAGGGAAAATTTAGCCTTAGGTTGTGTGAACAGAGTTACTGGGATTTTTAACTGCTTCTGGTCTATGGGATACACAAACCCAGCAGCCACAGAGTTGCGTACATGTGAGTTAAATTAAGGAAATGGTGTGGCATTAACAAACATCTTCCCTCCATTCAAGCTCCAGATGCGATTTTTAAATGAAGAACAATGATAGAAGGAATCTAACCTAGGAATTCATAAGATCTTTGTGTTTTTTCAGAATATTGTTAAGAAAAGCCAATGTGGCCACGTCACAAGGTGCGTCGTACGACTCATACCTCCTAAGGGTGTGTATGCAACATCACCGTGCACATCAAAAAGGGAGGCGATCAGCCTGTTCCCCACTGCTCCCACAACATCTGGACATTAAGAATTATAATGTCAGCCATAGTGTTCAGTTATCATTAAGTCAGCATATCCTGACATGTCCAGCCTGCTGGGCAGGCAAAGGAAATAGCAAGGAGAATAAGATGCCCATTAGCTCTTCACATTCACATGAGTTGGAGACCAATTGTGCCAAAAGAATGTATCTAAATTCATCCTGCTGGGTAGAAGGATGATTTTTCCCCCCAGAGTTTAAAAATCAAACTAGAAGCATGTTTCAGATTCCCACCTTTGAAATTTATCCTCCTATGAGCTGCTCTAAAATTAGAATGCTCAACTTTGTCCTATGCAGCATAAACTGATTTGATTCAGAAGGCTGAGCATCCAAATAGAAATTTCACTTGGCCCTGATTAGATTGTTTCTCTCTCTCTCTCTCTCTCTCTCTCTCTCTCTCTCTCTCTCTCTCTCTCTCTCTCTCTCTCTCTCTCTCTCTCTCTGTTAAGGGAGGGAGACTGGGAAGGTTGAATCATGGAATTAAATGGTAAACGCTGCCAGGTTTTCATTTCTCTGGAAGGAAAAGAAGAAAAGGTGTATTTGTCATGCTAATCTAATACTTAAAAGAAAAGAGGGGATGGGCCAACTATTAGAAAGACAATGCACAGTGTCATTTCAAATTATTTGTCGCAAATTTTGCAAATCTCCAGAAAGATCTGCAGCCTTTGTTAGGTGTTTGTCAACACACAAGAGCCCTAAATAACCGATAGAGGAATAATGAACTGTCAATCACAACCTTTTCCAACACCATCATCTAGAACAGATTATGCAACCAGATTGTGAGGTCTGTCAGACTAATCATTTATCAACTAACCATTTCCTTGGTGATTAATCCTTAAGGCGGACAGGCTTTATATCACTACAGATAGCTGGGTGACATTATAAATCTCTAGTCAAAAAAACGACTTCCTACTTCTGTGGATGTATCAGGTGACTGCATTGAAAGGGCTGTAGGAAGAAATATCCTTCTGGGTTCAGCTCCAAGTGGGGAAAAAGACTCTGGAAACATGGAGACTGCTTGGAAAGATGGTTTAATGGTGGACAGGATCACATGGTTTGAGTTCCTGAACAGAAAAAGGGGCGAGAGGCAGTGAGTCCCCGGGTTTTATGCCCTCTCTGGCTTTGAACTTCCTGGGGCCCAGAAAGAGTATCCTGATTGGTTGTCAAACTCCCAGGCAGTCTAGGGGCCTTAGCTAACTTTGTAGGTTGTCTCTCAAGCTTGCTTGAGTCTTGCCATGTAGTGAGTTTCTGTTGCTAGATGGGTCCTATTGTGTTGCAGATGATGGCCCATTGAGTGAGCTTGGCTGAGGCCTTAATGGCCCATTAACAAAGGTGTGTGTGTGTGTGGGGAGGCAGGAAGCTGCTTTGTCTTTAAAACATGTTTCTCCATTTCTCATCCAGGGAAACATAATATTCTGCCTTTTTAATATTTCCCAAAATATTTCATTCTTCTAGGAAAGGGTTGGGTGCTGCCATATATGTATGGTAGTTTTCATTTAGTTGATTCTCTAAACCAGGGTTTCTCAACCTTGGTAACTTTTAAGATGTGTGGACTTCAATTCCCAGAATTGCCCAACCACCAGGCTGGCTGGAGAAGTTTGGGAGTTGAAGTCCACACATCTTAAAGTTGCCAAGGTTGAAAAAAAAACAAAACCCACCATGTTAATTCCCAACAAGAATGACAGCTGGTAATTATTACAGTCCCCTTTATATAACATTCAGTACTTCAAAAATGTTTGTTCATCCAAGAGAAACAGTTGCACTGAAGATTTTTACGTAACCAAAACTTTGCTTTCCTTATTCTGCAGTCACAGGAGGTTGCGAATTCCTTAAAAGCTACTACAATTTCCTTCTGAGAAAATAACAACAACAGGACAGGAGTTGTGCTGAAGCCTCACCGTTCCCCTGTTTTGTCTAGCGTAGACCAGGGATGGAGAACTATGGTCTTTGTTGGCTCAGGGATTCTGGGAATTGAAGTCCTCAAGTCATAAAGGGGACATATTTCCCCACCTCTGGTCTAGACAATGCTAATAATTCTTTTTTTTTTTCTTTTGGAATTTTTTTTTATTTTTTAAACAAAACTTAAAACATAAAACAATTATCATCCATTACAATTACAGAAAGTGTATTGATCGGTTACAAATCTTTTGTACTTAATCCTCTATCCAACATTTTCTTATTTAACAGTTTATTACATTATTATTCTTATTTACCAATTATTTAACAGTAAATTATCCTCTATAAGGGGAAAAAAAACCCTTTATATATTTTATTATCTTATCCATTTCATATTTCATATTTCATTTCCATTCTTTCTTGTCTAACCATTGATAAAATAAATCCCATATCAAATAGTATTGTTTATCTTCTTGTTCCCTAATTTCAAATGTCAATTTACTCATTTCAGCACACTCCAAAATTTTCTTGATAACGTCGTCATCCGTGGGTATCTTCTCACCTTTCCAGTTTCTAGCAAACACAATTCTAGCCGCCGTTAAAACATTCACAATTAAATATCTCTTTCTCTATTGTATATTTCTGGTAAAATCCCCAATAAAAATATCTCTGGTTTAAAGTCAGTATGTTTCTTTGTCATTTTTTTCCAACCATTTGTGTATTTTAGTCCAATATCTTTTAGTTTCTGCACATGTCCACCACATATGGTAATATGAGCCCGGAGTCTGATGACACATCCAACATTTCTCCGATTTATTCTTGTACATTCTGGCTATTCTCGCCGGGGGTAAATGCCACCTGTAAAACATCTTATACAGATTTTCCTTATATGCTGACAATGCTAATAATTCTTGATAAGAAGCCATTGTCTCAAACCTAAACCCACACATTTATGTTCTTCCAAGTTGGCATTCAATACTAGGGTAACCATGCAGATTAAACATTTCCATATGGATTTATTACAGGTAGTCCTCGGCTTACAACTGTGACCATTCAAAGTTACAATGGCACTGATAAAAGTGGCTTCTGGCTGTTTTTCACACTTATGACCACTGTAACACCCATGGTCACACAATCAAACTTCAGATGCTTGCCAACATATTTATGACGGTTGCATCCCGTGGGGGTCACGTGATCCCCACTTGCGACCTTCAGACCAAGCAAAGTCAATGGGGAAACCAGATTCACTTAACAATCGTGTTACTAACTTAACAACTGCAGTGCTTCACTTAACGACTGTGGCAAGAAAGGTCGTAAAATGGGGCAAAACTCACTTAACATCCGAAATTTTGGGCTGAAATGTGGTCGCAAGTTGAGGACTATCTATATATCAGTCCCTGATTTAGAAAAACATCCTGCAAACATCAACCTGTAGAGGTGACTGATATAACCCAACAATTACCGGTAACCCAATTTCTAGCACAACTGAAAAACTTTTCTACCAACTGAGACTAACCTCCTTTACAAATTTATTACAACAGGCAATCCTTCCTCTTTTCTTTAATAATCAAGGCTGACTCAGCCTTCCATCCTTTCTAAGGTAGGTGAAATGAGGACCCAGTTGTGGGGGCAATAAGCTGACTTTGTATAAATGTACAAAAGAATGAAGGCTATTGCTTAGCGCATTGTAAGCTGCCCTGAGTCTCCGGAGAAGGGCAGCATATAAATCAAAATAATAATAATAATAATAATAATAATAATAATAATAATAATAATAATAATAATAATAATAATAATAATAATAGTCCAGATTTAATGTAGAGGACTGTCTCATTTTTGGAAGCTCACAGACATTCTGCAATTATAGATGCCATTGCTAACTGACTGGATGGTTTCTTTTTAAGGTAGCTAAGAGTTGATTATTTATCTGAAGGCTTCTGGGAATGTATACAAGATAAGGATTTGATTTTAGAGGATGTTTTACATCAAAGCAGCTTTTTCAACCGGGAAGGCAAATAGAGGCCAGAGAGGAAATATACATCAGCAAAGAAAACATATATTCAGGCCAAGGTTCAGCCTGTGTCACACCTCATCAAAGGATGTGGTGATTCCAGAGGAAAAGACCTGGTGAGACCTTTTCAATCCTAGAAAATTATCCTGGGTATTATTTGATTTAAGCATTTTTCGGCCAGATGATTTTCAGAATGGCATGTATGATGTGGAGCGGTGAAAGTCCTTGGGAAAAGGTGCTTTGTAAGGCAGTGGAGCATGAAGGAAGTTATCTCTAGTCATATCATTAAAGGGCTGCATTTTTCCCCTCCAGGGATTAAAGCAAAAGGTGTGGCTGTGAGTTTATCTGCACGTATACCTAGTCCAGAGTAGCTTCCAAAGCTGAAGAGAGAGCCTGGATTGGTGCTTGCCCTGTGCCGGGAAGGAGTTGCACAGCCATAACACCATGGTTAGAAATAGTATAATAAAGGGACTTGAAACTCAGATGAGATCCAAGAGAAAAGACAATTACTCCCCCCCCCCCTATTTTTAATGCAAAAGCAGATGAACTTAAGCAGGCTGACAAGCTAGCAGAGAGCCATTGATGAGATGGCTGGAAGGTCTATCCCAAGGGTCAGCAACCTGCGGCTCCAGAGCCGCATGTGGCTCTTTGAGTCCTCTGCTTTGGCTCCCTGTCAGGTGATCCCACCACTGGCTGGCCCCGCCCCTCACTCTCCCCTCCCAGTCACTCCTTGCCTGGCCTGAGAAGGTACGGGCGATGGCAGGGGATGGAGAAACAGCCAGGGCAGAGACAGAGAGATACAGAGAGAGAGGGAGAGGGGGGAGAGAGGGATATGTCAAAAGGATTTTGTGGTTCCCGGTGTTTTTTAACAACTGGTTCTCTGCCCTAATGACCGGCTGGGTAGGCATGGCTAGAGAATCATGTGACTGGTGGAAGTGAGTGACATCGAGTTGGCCACGCCCACCCAGATTTTGTGGCTCCTGGTGTTTTCTTTTCTGTGGGAAATGGGTCCAAATGGCTCTTTGAGTATTTAAGGTTGTAGACCCCTGGCCTATCTGTACTATCAAATTTGATTCAATTTTATTAATTTAGTATTGCAGTTTATATGGCGGCCTACCTCAAGACATGACTCTGGCTGGATCACAGCCGTTACAAATTTTACAAAAGAGAAAAGAGCAACATTAAAAAAACACGTTACAGCCCTACAAAATAAACAGCAGCAGTATTAGAAATCCCCAACAGCAATCATCATTGCCACCATACAGGCCCCACCAGATTCACAAGCCCATGGCACAACCGTGTCTTGAAGGCCTGAGGAAACGTTAGTCAGATTGGGGCCAATCTTATCTCTGGGGGATGATATTATGCCAGGGGTGGCTGACCGAATGGAGAGATCTCCACCGCGGGGGCTGAAATCCAGCAGGTTCTGACAGGTTCTGGAGAACCGGTAGCGGAAATTTTGAGCAGTTTGGAGAACTGGCAGCGGAAATTTTGAGTAGTTCAGAGAACTGGCAAATACTACCTCTGGCTGGCCTCAGAGTGGGAATGGAGATTTTGCAATATCCTCCCCCAGGAGTGGGGAGGGAATGGGGATTTTGCAGTATCCTTCCCTTGCCACGCCCACCAAACCACACCATGCCCACCAAGCCATGTCCACAGAACCGGTAGTTAAAAAAATTGGATTTCACCACTGCTCCACCGCCATGTCGCTTGTCCTCTTGGCTTGTAGTCTTTATTTAATCTATTTAATCTTCCTATATTTAAATCACTTTGTATTATTGTTTTATCTTTTTATCATTTTGTAAGCTGTCCAGAGTCGCTGCAACAGTGAAATAGGTGGCATATAAATTTAAGAAACAAACAAACAAATAGTGATAAGTATCTGGAATCTTCAGCTGTTTAAAAATGCAGCGATACAGGCAATTATGTGTACTCGTAGAACAGTACACGTAGCACCTCTGCTCTGAGAGCTATATCAGTTGCTAGTTTAGCAATAGCAATAGCACTTAGACTTATATACCGCTTTATAGTGCTTTACAGCCCTCTCTAAGCAGTTTTACAGAGTCAGCCTATTGCCCCCAACAATCTGGCTCCTCATTTTACCCACCTCAGAAGGATAGAAAGCTGAGTCAATCTTGAGCCTGGTGGGAGTTGAACTGCCAAATTGCAGGCAGCCAGTAGTCAGCAGAAGTGGCCTGCAGTACTATACTCTAACCACTGTGCCATGGAGGCTCAGTTTGATTTCAGGTCTAGTTCAAGGTGCTGGTTTTGATCTTTGAAGCCCTACATTGTATGGGACTGGATTACTTTTTTAAAAAATAAAATTCTTATTAAACAAACAGTAAAAACATGTTTTTAATGTTTTTAAGTATGGGACTAGGTTACTTGAGGGACCTCCTCTTTTGAATCCAATCTTTTGGATTGACACCCCCCACCCCCCCGATCCGGAGAGGACATGCTGTGGATTCCATCTGTTAGGGAATTATATCTGGTGGGTCCCAGGAGGTGGGTCTTCTCTGCCATGGTGACCACCTTGTGGAATCTTCACACCCAGGAAGTGAGGTCATCTCCACCCCTTTTAACATTCTGCCAGTCTATGGTATCAGACCTGTTGTCCCAGGGAGATCTTGCTATGGCTATCTTACTACAGCTAACATCATCCTCTCTGGCTCATGTGTTCTTTAATAGTTTTTTTAATAGGTTTTAATAATGTTTTTATATACTTCTTGGCTTTCTTTTTTTTGTTAACTGTTGCCCGCCGTCCAGACTCACATTCTTGTGAGATTGGTGGCCGTGCAAATATGATAGATAGATAGATAGATAGATAGATAGATAGATAGATAGATAGATAGATATGATTGAGATGATTGATATATATATATAGAGAGAGAGAGACAAAAAGAGAGAGAGAGACAGAGAGAGAGAGACAGAGAGGATAGATAGATAGATAGATAGATAGATAGATAGATAGATAGATAGATAGATAGATAGATAGAATAGAGGGAGATGATAGATAGATAGATAATGATAGAGATGACTGATTGATAGAGAGAGACAGAGAGAGAGAGACAGAGACAGTGAGGATAGATAGAGAGAGAGGAGAGAGAGAGATGATAGAGAGAGAGAGAGAGAGAGAGAGAGAGAGAATAGGTATGCTACCACTTTGTAAATAAGGCATAGTCTCCAGCCATAGTTGGTGAGGAGCAGTGAAGAAATCTACTTGGTGGTCTGGAAAAAAATGTAGACATCCTGTTCTTTTTCCAGGAACAGAAGTTGCTTAAGAGAAACAAGAGTGATTAACGTCTCCAGATAACAGTATGTGATCTCACCCGTTTTCAGGTCTTCCATCTCATATCTCCTACAGAGAATCAAGATACAGCTCTGGTAGCCCATATGTAGTTCTTTCCCCTTTAGATACAACCATGCTGTGGTCTGCAGTTCCTTCTTTGTTGCTCCACTTCATTTTGTCTCATCACTTGAGACCAAAATTGTTGTTCCTGGTGGCAACATGAACAAGGGTTTCCATAAACAAACTTAAGCCCACTCCAGCAAACCTCACGATCTGAATTATATAATTTCAACTCTAGGCCTCTCTACACAAAGCAAGAAAAGCTTCTGGGTATAATCCCTGAAACATCTTTGTTGCCTTCGTCAAAAAAGTCAAAATGGTAGTAATTAAATCTCCATCCATTTGGATGAGCACCAGGTAGACCTTCGACTGCACCACTGTGGCCGCCATTTTGAACACTCCCTGTGGACACCCCTGAGGTAATTTATAGCCATTGAATTGTGCCTGTTAGTAACTAAATTCAAAAAACAACAAGTCGTTTCCTCAAATTTTCCTTTTGACACTAGACTGGCGCACCATGTTGCCTTGGCTCCTAAGATACCAAAAACCAAGTGTAAACAAACAGAGGTTGTGTGGTTTGCGATGTCTCTAAACTCTAAAGGCAAGAGTTGTGTTTAAGGCATGACACAACTCATCTTTAAAATCGTGTTTTCTTCCTGTTAAAGATGACTCATAAGCGATTGCTTCAAGTATGATGAGTTGCTTCTACAGTACGTAGGAAATTTTTCACATGAGAGCCGTTACTGATGACATCCTAATTTATATTTTGAAGTGGTCCGGTCTCTTAGGGAGACCTGACCACATTATGTTCCTCTTGGCTCTGTTGGTGCTTTCACTCCAGTTAGTTCACCTTAGCACAGTAGTTTCTGGGTCATTTGAGGAATTGGATGTAAGGGAAGAATTAGTCTGAGGAATAAATGGCTTCACTTTGATGAACTTAGTGGCCAAAAACGTTAGACACTTAGTGATACAAATTGGTTTTCCCCAGCTTGATGTCCTCCAAATATCTTGCATTTTCTATTCCTAACACATCAGGAGGGCACCAAGCTGGGAAAGGCTGATCATCTAGAAATTTAAATTTGCCTTCCCCAAGCTGTGTGCTCCTTGGAGCTTGAAACAATTTTCTAGCCAGTGTGTCTTAAGACTTGCGGTCTTGATCCAATCCATTCAAAGTTTCCATGAAGATAGCTAGTCTAGTTTGCTAAGGAAAGATTCAATTACAGAATGATATTTGAACAACTTCTGACTCTACAAATTTAATTTGTGACTCAGTGTCTAGTGCAAACCTGGAAAATGAGTTATTTAATAGCCAAGTTAAATATACTAACCTAGACTGATCATTTAATTGCTGTAAATGTTTGGGTTAACACAAAATGCTAAGGCTTCCTTCTCAGAATCTAACTCAAGTTAAGACTAGCCAAGCTTAATACATTGTTCAAATGTGACAAGGCTTTTAATTAACCTGGTTAAATTGGTTAAGTTAATAGAGCTAAAATCATCCTTCAGTTACTTTGGTTTTGGCTTGAGAGTGAAGTTAGTCAGTATGATTTATTGAGGTACTTGCCAAAAAGCAAACCGTAGTTTAATGCAATCCATAAACATGAACCTTTGGATATATTTTCTATGCCTTTGATGATGGCAAGATGACTATGAAGAGCAGATGACATCTCTTCCCACCCAAGAAAATCCCAAAACCATGAAGATCCATCAAGGCACGTCGAGAAGCAGAACTGGAACAAGACTTACTGGCAAAAAATAACCTTCCATCATTGCACATTATGTTCATTTGTGGTTGCCGCAACATATTCTGTACAAGGCATATTCAGACACATCCTCACAGTTTACAACAACAAAATCACATAATAAAAGAAGTGTGAAACAGATTGCCTCAACAAAAAGATGCAAACAATAGTCTAGACATCAGATTAGGTAATTAGCAGCAGATGCAATTTGTTAGATCAGTGACACTGAAGCACAATATGAATAATCCACCAGTAAGCGTACACTTGTAATGGCATGCAGAAGGATCAAGATACACAAAATGTCAAAGCAGGCTAATTATTAGGCACAGTTAATGCATCTAGATCAGGGCTGTCAAACTCCTGGCCCGCGGGCCAGATGCGTCATGCACTGGCCACGTCCACCCCCGGTTTAGCAAAGGGGGGGGGAAGTCCCAATACGTCACATGATGCCGCCGTGACGACGTGAGTTTGACACCCCTGATCTAGATGATGCATTGTAGAGTACAAAATTAGTAATAAAAGTGAATTTTAAATCAGGAGGAGAAGTTCAAGCTCTGAATGTTTAGAAGTAGGGCTCTGATTTTTGGTAAATCTTATTGGTATAAAAGTCACCTTTCCTGCATTTTTATTTGTTTGTCCACTATCCCCACTCTGGGTTGACAACTGCAGATCAGGTGAGCTAGACACACAACAATACAACTGATTTAAAGTGCTCTTATCTGGGTCAATGTATGGAGGTTGAATTTGAGTTTATGGTGAATATGTAGGTCTATTAAGGAACAAATGTAAAAATCTCTTTTTCAAACCAGTGCAGTAGCTTAAATTGTATCCAGAAAGCATGGTGCTTGATCCCAGGTCAAGCAATGAAATAGAAGAGTGACACCTAGTGACAGAACACAGCATTACAGGACATGAATTAAAGGTAAAGGTAAAGGTTCCCCTTGCACATATGTGCTAGTTGTTCCCAACTCCAGGGGGCAGTGCTCATCTCCCTTTCAAAGCTGAAGAGCCAGTGCTGTCCAAAGACATCTCTGTGGCCATGTGGCCTGCATGACTAAATGCCAAAGGCACACAGAATGCTGTTATCTTCCCACCAAAGGTGGTGACTATTTTTCCACTTGCATTTTTTACGTGCTTTCAAACTGCTAGGTTGGCAGAAGCTGGGAGAAGTAACAGGAACTCACCCCGTTAGGCGGCACTATGGATTCAAACCGTGGGTTTCAGCAGATTCTTATTATTCTTATTATTCTTATTCGAATTTCTATACCGCCCTTCTCCTTTCGGACTCACACCTCTGGTTAGAAGATAAAATAAGATATAAAATACGAAAGTAAATAAGAAAATAGTGGGGAGGAAGAAGGGAAAGAGAAGTGAGGGAGGATAAGAAAAGAAACATTGACTTCTGACTCTCTTTGTTGCAGTAAAATAAGGCATTAACATCAAATCACAACTTTTTTGTTTTTTCATAATAATATGAACAAGCCATTTCTATAAAGATCTATCAATCTAGAAGTTCATGCATCTTAAAGTCACTGAGGTTGAGAAATACTGACCTATATATAGACTCAATTCTGAAAATAACAGAGCCTCTATGATTTTCCTACTCTGAACTTTTGGCAGAGGGACAGAGAGAGAGAAAGTTTTCTGCCAATGATTCTATCAGTCTTTCTTCCTTCTTAAACTCAAAACTTTGGAACTCATACAGTACAGTAATTATTTAACCTAGAAAATTTGCCTGAATTAACCTATAGTAGTCTTCACAATTAGAATCAGAATTTCCATTGTATAAGTGTATTGTGCCCAATTTTTAAAATCTTTTTGCCATGGTTGTTAAGCGAAACACTGCCTTTGTTAAGTGAATCATGGTTATTAAGCAAACCGAGCTTCCCCTATTAACTTTATTTGTCGGAAGCTGTCTGGGAAGATAGCAAACACTATTCACATGGCCCAGGACACTACAACTGTTGTAAATACATCCCAGTTGCCAAGTGCCCTTATTTTGATCACGCGACCATAGGGTTATTGCAACGCAACAGTCATAAGTGCAAGGACTATTTGTAAGACACTTTTTCCAGTGTGCTCTAACTTCAATCAGTCACTAAACAGATGGTTGTAAGTTAAGGATTCTGTTGTGACCCCAGCCCCGGAGGCTGATTTATCTTTGCATGCTGATTCGGAGGATGATATGGAGGAGGAGGAAGCTGTCACGAGCTATGTGCCGGAGGGGCCGTCTTCACTGGTGAGTCAGCAATAACTGACAGTTGCTGATGTGCCTATGGACCCCAGCCAAATTGAGGAGGAAACAGAGGCCAGTAACGACGAGGGGGAGACCCTATTGGATGCAAGAGAGAGACGTAGGAGATGTCGTAGAGAACAGCTATTGCCACATCCTAAGAGGTGTGGTCAGGAGACGTAGGGTCACACCCTACAAAGTATAAAAGGGGTGTGACTGGGCTGGAAAGGCGTGATGAACAATTTGTTGGCGTTTTGGATGCAGTGGAGTTACAACTGTTATTTTGGAGTTTTTTGACAAGAGTCTGCATTCCTGCATTAGCCTGCTGGCTGTCTGCCAAGACCTTTGGAACATTGCCTGGTAACTATTGGACTGATGTACGCTTTGGAAGAGAACTATTTATTAAAGGGCCACCTTCAGTCTCTCTACCCTGCATTTGTTACTGCCGAGATATTTGAGCCTCTGCAAGGCCACTCGTGTGAGGGGACAGAACAGATTCCCTGTATTTGCGCTGTTCTTTGCCTGCTAGGATGAATCCATTATTATGGAGCAACCAGATCTTCAAAATGAATGATGGGTCATTTCAATATATTTGGCCCAATTCGATGAGCATGTCAGTGGTGGTATTCAGCCGGTTCTATCTGGTTCAGGAGAACCGGTAGGGGAGACTATGGGATGCTGTATCCATCCGTGCGGACGTCATGACGTCCCATTTTTCCACATTTTTGAGGCTGTGCGCATTTGCGTGCACAATTTTGCGAACTGGTAGGGAAGGTAAATGAATACCACCCCTGGAGCACTTGTCTGGAATGGTATAGGGCAGGGGTCAGCAACTCACAGCTCTGGATCCACATGTGGTTCTTTCACCCCTCTGTTGTGGCTCCCTGTCACCGGTCGACTCCACAATTGATAGGGCTTTCAGTTAGGACAGGTAGAGGAAAAAGAATGCCACGGTAGGAGGAGACTCTATGATGGGGGGGGGAACTAGATTTCTGTTTGGCAGAGGAAAAAGGACACCGTGTTAGGAGGCGACTCTGTGGTGGACGAACCGGACTTCTGGTCAGCTGCGGAATTGTACGGGGGACTTCCGGTTAGGACCTTTGCGGCTCTTTGAGTGTTTAAGGTTGCTGGCTCCTAATATAGGGTTTCCTGCTTGAGCAGGGGGTTGGACTAGAAGACCTCCAAGGTTCAGGGGTGAAATCTACTTACCTTCCTTACTGGTTCAGAAGTGCATGGTTAAAACCAGGAAGTAATGACACCCGGGCAGCGACCACTACCGGATCGCCAAACCACAGGGAAAAATCCCTACCAGATCGGGCGATCCGGTCCGATCTGGGATCATTTCATCCCTGCCAAAGTCCCTTCCAGCTCTATCAATTGATTGATTGATTGTCCTCAGTAGAATGGGAAACTTCTCTACATTCCTCAGGATTCCAACAGGGTTGATTGCCTTTGGGTATGAATCATTTTAATCCATCTGTCATCCCTGACAAGAGGAATCTGTTTACAGAAAGCCTAAACCTAAACAGGAAGCAATCTGGCTATGAGAAATGGATAAATTTACACAGAACATGTACTCAGTTCGTGACAGAGAAATGCAAATCCAGAACCATCTTTTGCTCTGTGAGTCTGTCTAGAATCTGGTTGGTTGTCAAAATGGCCATAACGAGACTCCAGGCCTCCCCAACTGGATTCCGATGTCCATGGCTTTCTGCTAGTAGTTTCCAAGCTATTACCAATAGTCCTTGACTTACAACTGGCCACTTAGGAACAAGGACCCCAAAAAAGGTACTTAGGATCCACAGTCAAAATTTTGATGCACTCTCTCCCTCACGGCCACTGAGAAACTAACATTTATTTTCAGTGTCCAGCAAAAAAAATAAAAAATAAAAGTCCACTACAGACGATCAATTTGCTTAAGGACCGCAAGATAAGCTTAACTACAGCGTTGTTCACTTTATAACCACTGCTTTTGCTTAATGACTGCCACAGTTAAGTTCATAAAATTGGGCGTAGTCACGTAATGACACGCTTAACGGCCAGCACAACTTATAACTGTAATTTCGGGCTCAATTATTATTGTAAGATGAGGAGTACCTGTAACAAGGAATAATTTGATGTTACACCTTGATATTTCTTCAACAGCTTGCTCGGCTTTGCTAGCTGGTCTATTACCCCCACCCACCCCCGCTCCCGAATTTGCCAAAAAGTTAAATATGTAGACAGATGTTTGACATCAAGATCTTAATTGTTTTATCACAAGGACCTGCAGAGATGAGTACTTTGAAAATAATGGACGGGCCATCGGTAGTTCTTTGAAAATAATTCTTCTACGCCTTCCCTCTCCTCTTTCATACTTATTCCCCATGGCCATGACATTCTTCTTTTTTTATTTCTGCATCAAGTTTCTTGCTTTTTTTCCACATCCAGCTTTTACAGCTATTTTTAGAAGTGGTATTTGAGCAGCTCAAACAGATGGCTATAGAGCCTGACACTTGAATCCAAATTGAGGATCTGCTTTCCAAGAGCTACATGTGAAATCTATAATCTTTGGACTTTGGGAGACTAAATGAGCAGCGTGAACTCCCCAAAACTGCTCCTTATTTCATCAGCGCCCAAAACAGATGGTAGGGAATTGCCAGCTAAGATAAATTAGGCAATATTTTTATCATTCCCAGACCATTCTTCTCATACCGGAGCCGATCCAAGTATCCTGCCCCACAAGAAGTTGGAATGGATCCCTGCACCATTCTGGAATGTCTATTATCTATTCTAGAATACCAGGCCAAAATTAGAAACGGGGGTGAGATACTTTGAAGGGTCAATAAATCAGGGCCAAATAGCTCATTCTCCTCTCTTTGAGTAAGGTGACCAGACTTCCCGCTTTTGGCGGGACAGTCCCGCTTTTGAGCAATTTGTCCCGCGTCCCGCGGCGTTTTAAAAAAGTCCCAATTTTTCATTCTGCCTCCTGAGTCCCAGCTGATGGCTAGAGGGAAAAAAACTGTTTAAACTCTTGCCGCGGGGCTTCAAAGGGCCGCCCTACAGCTGATTAGCTCGGCTTCCCCCTCTCAGCTGTTTTGCGGAGGGCCCTTGCTGCTTGCTAAATTGCTCCAGCAGATTTTTTTTTCTCCTTGTGCAAACCAAGCTCAAAAGGAAACTGAAAGTGAAACAGGCTGTTGGCTTGTTTGGTGCAACGTTGGAAAATTAGGCAGCAGAATTCTTTTCTTTTTCCTCACCAAAAAAGGTAGGTACAGACAATGGGAAATTTAGGGCAAAAGAGGAGAGTTCAAGATTTTAAAACACAAAAGGAAAAAAAGCTCTTTTTAACTAGGGAATTGTAATAATTGAGATACTATTGTATACTGTGTTGAAAGCAGAAATGGTTAAGTTGTGGTTTGGAGGAATATATGGGGGAAATTATTTGGTTTATTATTATTGGTAAATATAATTAATTGATTTGTAAGAAATTGGATTGCATGGAAATAATTGGAATATTCATGTTCATATTGATTAATATACAAAAAAGATAGTTATATAACTAATTGATTTATATTAAAATGCTGAATTTGTATTAAACAACTGTATTACATAATTACATAATTAACCAATGTGAGGATGGATATAAAAATAGATGACAATGGGAAGGGATATAATATAGAATAGAAGGGAAAAATTGAATTTGATTAAGATTAGAGATGAGGATGAAGGGTAATATTGTTTTTTTAAAAAAATAGATGAGGAATAAATATGGCAAAAAGGAAATATAGAAATTGTAAATTTAATTGAAATGACTAAACACTGTTTAAATTTGTGAACCAGCCAAATATTCTGTTCAAAGAAAATACATTGCATGTTTGTATGTGTGTTTCTAATTATTGCTATTTATTCATATTTGTTCTCTTTTGTTCTTTAAAGTTTAACAATTCATTCTTTATCTTAATATCTTTATATTTGTTTGGGATTGGCTTTCTTTCTTTTCATCTTTTTTATTGTACAGCAATCTTTCTCCTCAAACCTACCACCTCTCTCTTTTCTTTCCTTCTTACTTTCTCTTCCCCCCACCCTCTTCTTCTCCTCCCTATTTCCTCTTCCTTTCTCCTTCTCCTCCTCTCTTCCTCCCTCTCTTCCCCTCACTCCTACTCTAATTTCCCTTCCCTTCCTTCATCCCTCTCTATTGCTGTATCCTTTTATGCATATGGACTACTCAGAGGGCTGAAAATGTTATTTTTGACTGGTCCTCACACTTTTGACCAGTCCTCGAACTTACGACTGTCCTCACATTTTACATTTTTGCCCTATCTTGTCACCATGGTGAAGAGAAGCAGTTGTGAAATGAGTGACATGGTTGTTAAGAATGCTGCACGGGCATAAATGTGAGGATGGTCATAAGTGTGAGGACCAGTCAAAAGTGTGAGGACCTGTCAGAAATGACTCTTTTCAGCCCTCTGGTTAGTCCTTTTGTGCATATGGACTACTCAGAGGGCTGAAAAAGTTATTTTTGACTGGCCCTTGCACTTTTGACCAGTCCTCGAACTTACGACTGTCCTCACATTTTACTTTTTTGCCCTATCTTGTCACCATGGTGAAGAGAAGCAGTTGTGAAATGAGTGACATGGTTGTTAAGAATGCTGCACGGCCATAAATGTGAAGATGGACATAAGTGTGAGGACCAGTCAAAAGTGCGAGGACCTGTCAGAAATGACTTTTTTCAGCCCTCTGAATAGTCCCTATACATATAGCCATGGCCACCCGGTCACATGACCAGCTAGCCACACCCACCCAGTCACATGACCTCCAAGCCACGCCCACAAAATAAGCCACGCCCACAATGGTGTCCCTCTTTACCAATGTTAAAATCTGGTCACCTTATCTTTGAGCTTTGTTTAGACCGGAGTGGGGAAACCATGGCCCTTTTATGACTTATGGACTTCAACTCCCAGAATTCCTATCAGCCATGCTGGCTCAGGAATTCTGGGAATTGAAGTCTACAAGTCATAAAAGGGCCATGGTGCCCCACCCTGGATTAGACCAACATCATTGTTAGCAACAAGGCCCAACAGAGGCAGCTGCGAATTAGAATCCAATTTTAATTTGTAGCCAGTCAACTCTCTGATTAATGGTTTACAGGATTAATATCTCAAATATTTTAGGAAAATATGCATCGTTTGAAACATCCCTGAAGGAGTTAATACCAAAAAATGTCTGAACTGCTTGGGCCTAAAGGAGAAGCATTCAAAGCTGTTAATGAATAAAACTGTAGTTTTATTTATTTATGATCCCGTCTTTATTATTTTTCTACATAACTCAAGGCGGCGACCAGACCTAATACTCATTCCTCTTCCTATTTTCCCCAGAACAACCCTGTGAGGTAGGTTGGGCTGAGAGAGAGCGGCTGACTTAAAGTCACCCAGCTGGCTTTCATGCCTAAGGCAGGACTAGAACTCACAATCTCCTGATGATTGGCCCAAAGTCACCAGTCAGAACTCATGCCTAAGGTAGGATTAGATCTCCTGGTTTCTACTGTAGCTTGATACCAAACTGAGTCTAGTTTTATCAAATATATAATTTAGATATTTCTAGGGCATTTAAGAATTTGGTATTAGAAAAATAGGGCTAAAATATAAATTTCCTTTGGAGATTTTTCTATCTCCTCCTCCTCTCCAAAAAAATAGGTTGGTTCACTTATAGAAAAAGCTGTCATTGCTCTTCAGTTTCATTTCCTTATTGCCTTTAGCGACATAATCTCTACAGACACAATCAGTGGAGTGGTAGCATAAGGTCCTCCCATTCATTTCTGCCTTCTATGAAGTCAGATTGTGAGTCCATTTACTCAAAATTTCATTTGCGCTCGGTAGCAGCGTTCTCCCCAATGATTTCTTGCAACCTTATCTGGGAGAATTCAACCTAGGCTGTACAGAGCCATGGCGTTATCATCCTTCCCCAAGTGCCAATCTTGGAAAACAGAGACACCAAGCCAGAGAAGAAGTAAATCTTTACACCAGCTAAAATCCCACAGAAATGACCAAGCTGTGAATTTGTTTTCTATATCTAAATTTAAAAATCTGAAAAGATAAATGTACAAGAAATGTCACCCTGATGGAAAGAATGAAATACTTCAAAGAGGAAGCATTTAGCTGTTGGCTCTATAGAAAGTCTCCAGCTGTTGCCTGGGGAAATTGTGGGATCCCATTCCCCAATTCTGAGAACTTTATTAGATCCCATCAAGTTTGAGAATGCTACAATTGGACTTGTGTACTCAGAAAATAGCCATCTTGCAATAGAATGGATAGACAGCCATCCTGACGTATAGCAAGGCAAATCAACACTCCCAGCTATATATCCCACCAAATATTTTCTGAAACTAGAAAGTCAACACAAGGCTCGTCAAAATGAGTCACTTCACATGTCATGTTAAATCTGATTTATTTTAGAATATTAAGAAGAGATCATCAAAATATCTTTGCAATATGCAGCCCTTTTCCGAAGGATATTCTGTAATGGAAATATCCAATGGTTCAGAAGAAAGAACTTTTCTGCTCTTAACCAGTTATAAATATAAATATAGGCTTTGTTCATGTACAGTAGCCCCTAACCCTCTCCCGTTACCAGGGGTGGGTTCTACATTTTTTTACTACTAATAAGCGTGGCTTATTTTGTGGGCGTGGCTTGATGGTCATGTGACAATTCTTTAGGATTTAGCAGAGGTACTGGTCTACCAGGCTTTTAACTGCTTGCAGAGCTGTACCAGTCTACCCATTTATCTTTGCAGGCACCGGTCTACTCATGTATTTTTGCAGGCAGGATTTAGCAGAGGTACTGGTCTACCAGGCTTTTAACTGCTTGCAGAGCTGTACCAGTCTACCCATTTATCTTTGCAGGCACCGGTCTACTCATGTATTTTTGCAGGCACTGGTCTACCCATTTGTTTTTGCAGGCACCGGTCTACTCATTTGTTTTTGGAGGCACCGGTCTACCACCAAACTGCCTTTTATCACTGATCAGCTGTAGGGCGGCCCTTTGAAGCCCCACGGCAAGAGTTAAACAGTTTTTTTCCTTATAGCCCATCAGCTGGGAGGCAGCAATAGATTGGGGGTGGGGCCAAATAAAAGGTAAGAATAACGTGGGGGGTGGGGGGACGGGGGCGGCAGAACCGGTTCGGTGACGTCATATCATCACCGCTACCGGTTCGGGCCAAACCGGGAGGAACCCACCACTGCCCATTACCCTGAAAATTCTTAAAAGATGATTGCAACACCGGTTGGCTGAATGTGTGAAGCTACTGTTTGCTTTCAGACCCTCCAGTTCAATACAGAAAGATGGACACAGGAACTAAGAAAACTCTCAGAAAAATACTGAGAAGCGACTGGATTTACAGGGCTGAGGGATTAATTTGATGCTAGATTGACTAGCTTTAAAAAGGAATTGGACCACTTCAGAGAAATCATGGGGTTCCATGGCTATTAGCCTGGGTAGCAGTGGGACTGTCTCTGAAGACCACCTGCTAGGAGACTGGTGGGCCACCACAGACTCCTGGATTAGCTTCCCCTATTAACTTCGCTTGTCGGAAGTTGTTGGGGTTCACATGGCTCAGGGACCTACAACTGTTGTAAATGCATGCCAGTTGTCAAGTGCCCAAATTTTGATCATGTGACCATGGGGTTATTGTAACTGCAACAGTCATAAGTGCAAGGACCACTTGTAAGCCACTCTTTCCAGCGTGTTGTAACTTCAATCAATCACTAAACAAATGGTTGTAAATTGAGGACTCCCTGTATTTGCTCTGTGCTTCGTCTGCTAGGATGAATCCATTATTATGGAGCAACAGCATCTTCAAAATGAATGTTGGGTAGTTTCGAGGTATCTGGCTAGGCTAGACTAGACTAGACTAACAGAGTTGGAAGGGACCTTGGAGGTCTTCTAGTCCAACCCCCTACTCAAACAGGAAACCCTATACCAGTGATGGCTAACCTTTTTGCCATCGCGTGCCAAAAGTGGGGGGAGTGCGGGGCGGGTCGCACGTGTGTGTGCCCACACGCATAATTCTATGTGCCCCACCCCTGTGCATGTGTGTGTGACCCCCCCTGCGCTTCCCCCGTTTTTGGCACATGATGGCCCGGTGGGCCCGGTAGGCCCATTTTTTGCCTCCCCAGGCTCCAGAGCCTTTCTAGGAGCCTGGGGAGGGTGAAAACGGCCTCCCCCCCCACCCCCGGAGGGCCTCTGGAGGCCGGAAGTGGCCTGTTTGCCGACTTCCAGTTGGCCCAGAAGGCCCGAAAATCAGCTGGCCGGCACACACATGTGCGCCGGAGCTGAGCTTGCATGCCCTCCGATATGGCTCTGCGTACCACCTGTGGCGCGCGTGCCATAGGTTCACCATCAAGGCCCTATTTCAGACAAATGGTTATCCAATCTCTTCTTAAAAACTTCCAGTATTGGAGCATTTACAATGTCTAAGTGTCATAAGTGTGAAAAACGGCCATAAGTCACGTTTTCAGTGCTGTTGTAACTTTGAACAGTCACTAAATGAATTGTTGTAAATTGAGGACTACCTATAGCAAAATCGCATTGTTGTATTTTTGAAAATCGCATTGTTGTATTTTTGTATTTTTTGCCACATTTAGAGGGCAGATTAAATACACATGATGATGTGAAGACTCTGACTCTCTCTCTCTCTCTCTCTCACACACACACATACACACACACACACACTTTGCAGAAATAGACATTCAAGATAGACACTAAAGGCCCTTCATTTTTTTCTCTGAAGAATAGCATGTTAGGAATAGCCTGTAGGCAGGGCAATTCCATATAACATAACCATTTTTCAGAATGCAATTAAATTCTGACCCAAGGGGAAATTCTTTTTAATGGGATGTATTTTTACAAATTCAAAGCAATCGCTCCTTTTGCTCCATGGGTTCCTTATGTAAGGCCCATTGCCTTGAGATTTGGGTCAGCAGAAAATGCCTTCCCTTCTGCGTACACACCAAACTGTAAAATCCCCACCTGCAACCCCACGGCCCACCATTTTCCCTTCATCTCGTGCGGGATCTACTAGCGCCTCTACATTTATTTAAAACATGCATGAGATGTATTTTCTGCTTGATGTGAATGCTCGGCTTAATGTAGTGCTTAGAATTAAGAGCCAGCAATAATGCATTTTTGCAAATTCTTTCCAAAATCCCATGATTAAGCTATAACCTAAATTGACAGAGATATCCCCTTCATCAGAAAAAGACGATGTTCACAAAACATGCCATAACATAGAAGCAGTCATCCATATTTTAGCCTAGCGCATGGGTTCCTCAAATTCTTGACACTGTGACATCTTAAGAGGTAGGTAGTCCTCAGGTTATGACTGCAGTTGGAATTGGGATTGCCGTCACCAAGCGATGCAGTTATAAAGCATAACTTCAGTGGCTGCATTGAATAGCAATGGAAATCTAACCAGTCCTGGTTGTTGTTGTAACTCCAGATGTGTGAGTTGTTACATGGGACATGGAAAGAATCCTAGGTAAAGAGTGTGGGAATGCCATAAACGGGTGGGGGAATTAGGGTTAGGGTTAGGACGTGGGTGAGAGCTCCAGAAGGCCAGAGAAAAAGAATGCTGTGTGTGTGTGTGTGTGTGTGTGTGTGTGTGTGTGTGAGTGTGAGTGTGAGTGCAGGGGGTCAAGTAAAGGTTTGAGCAGACGTCTCCAGCACTGCATGTCAGGGAATGTATAAATCTGTAGTTCTGGGAATGATTGCATAGGTGTTCCATTTATATTTCTGCAGATGTTAATGTTTTGGCTTGGGGGCACTCAAAACAGTAAAGCATAGAACAGGAAGTCGGATCAGCCAATCAGCATGCAGGATGCGCACCTCTGCACAGTTGGGATTTGAAAGATGTGCACATCGGCCCACCTGCAGCCATCGGCAACCTTCACTTACTCATCAATCCCTTTGCAGTGTAGGTATGCACCAATGGCTACGGACAGTTGCAGTCAACTCTAAATCAGCATTAAGAGAGCACAGCGTGCAAGCGTGCAAGTGCAGGAAGGCCAGGAAAAAGAGTGTAGGTAAGTGCAAGTAAAGTGGGGAAAGAAAATCACAGTGCGTACGAGTGAAGAAAGGCTGCGGATGGGGGAAGACTTACTTGAGCAACTTATGACCTTTCCTGATGGCTTCCCCAATGACTTTGCTCTTGGGAAATCGGCAGGGAAGCTCACAAATGGCAATGACATAACCCTAAGACGCTAAAAACCGGTTGTAAGTGTGAGCTGGTTGCCAAGGGCTTGACTTTTGTGCACATGACCGAGCTGATGCTGTGACAGCTGGGAACTTTGAGAACCAATCATAAGTCCCTTCATTCAGGACTGCCATAACTTCAATGGTTGCGGCCTTTGCCGTACCTCGAGGACTACCCGTCACGAATTCGTGAGATTGCTGTTGATGATGTGGATGGTGAAGAGTTGCTGAAAGAATTTAACTTCTTCCAGTTGTGTGGAATTTTCTGCTCTAGTTAATTCTGCATTCCAGCCTCTGTGTAGAAATCATCATCAGGCCTGCATGTGCAAAGCTGAAGCTCGGCCAAGATTTGGTCCATGATCTGCTTGGACAAGCCAGCTGCCTGTTCTAAATTCTTGGCAAACATTTCAATTGTCACTGGAGAAATTTCTGTCCAGGGTGGGTTTACGTGCACTTCTGAGGGGGTTTTGTGGTTTTTTTTTTTTTGGTTTTTTTTTGCTGATTTTGCTTGCCCTCCTCCCAGTCTAATGCCTTATTTTCTTCTCTTTTATTTTCTCCTTGTTTTCTTCACTTTTATTTTCTCTCCTACACTACTAGAGCAACAACTAAGGGACATGGATTACCAATGATCACCACTCCTAGTCTCGTGGACAGTGAATATACAGAAAGTCCTCAACTGATGACCCTAATAAAACCTGCCTTTTACAGTCATAATTTGCAATGGTCATAAAGCAGGTCACTCACATGACCAACCCAATTTTATAACCTTTTTTTTTTTTGTATGGTCTTTAAGCAATTGTTAAGCAAATACCATGGTTTTTAAGTGACTCCATTGTTCACTATGGGGTGTTTTTGCAAAAAACAACAACCGAGAAGTAAATGCCAGTTTTCTGTATAAATGTTGTAAATTGCAGTTGCATGATTGCGGGATGCTGCAAAAGGCTTTAAATGGGCCAAAATGATTTAATTTGATTTTATCTGGTTTTTAAATTTTTTGTATCTATGTATTTTATTGTTTGGCTGTTCACCGCCCTGAGTCCTTCAGGAGTAGGGCGGTATACAAATCAAATAAACTAAACTAAACTAAACTAAATGTGGGCTAAGCACCAAGGGACCAAAATGTGGTCATATGACCACGGGAGAGGATGGCCATTGGAACTTCGGAAAGATTGTGTCTTTTGAGATGGGGGTCTGTTGCAACTCTGCATGGTTGGTACCAGTGGTGGGTTTCACATTATGTTACTACCGGTTTGCCACTCGTGTACCCGGTTCATGCGTGCATGCCTTCCACCTCAAAAACGTGCCTAAATAGGATGGCGTAGAGTCGGGGCGGGGGGTGGGCCCAACCATGATTTCTGCTACCGGTTCGGGTAAACGGGTCCAAACCAGCTGAGTACCACCTGATAACAGTGACACCTAAAGTAGTATTTATCAACCTTAGCTACCTGAAGACTGACTTCAACTCCCAGCATTCCTCAGCCAGCTTGCTAAAGCAGTTAAAGTAGGAGAAGGGCAGGCGGAGCTGGGGGCTGGAGTTAAACGTGTCATCAATGTAGAGTCCTTATGTTGCCTCAAACAATTCAAGTCCAACTGCCCTTGAATCCGTGGACTTATTTAGCAGCAATTTAGTACTGTTAGTTGATTAGATTCTTGTGTATAGGCTTGAATGAATCTTCTGATCCTTTGTGCCTGACACTATCAGATTGTTATCATCAGCCTTTGCAAGGTAGAACAGGAACATGTCTCCAGTTTTACCTGGGCATGCCCCCAAAATATTCGAAACTCCTAACATTTCGTGCAACCTCCTGGGATATGTTCCACAATTTGAGAACTCCTGCAAAGCCAACCTGGGTTAGCAAATGGGTCAGTGAGTTGTGCTAATGCAGGGCAGAACAACTGTGATTTTTTTTCAGCAAATGCCTCTTGCAGATCTCTCTCTGTCAATCACTGATCCACCACTGAAGCTACTTTTTACATGCATCAATTATACTTGTGGCTTTATCCATTGGAGTTGGTCCTATGGGAAATCATGAATCCTCAGAATGATTGGACAGTTTTTTGTCTGAAATGTTATAGGGCAGTGATGGCTAATCTTTTTGCCATCGCGTGCCAGGAAGGGGGGGGGCGGGGGAGGTTCACATGCGTGTGTGCCCACACCCATAATTCTATGTGCCCCATCCCAAGCATGCGACCCCCGCTCCTGGCACATGATGGTCCAGTAGCCCCGTTTTTCTTTCTTACCTGGCTCCAGATCCTCTATATGCATCTGGGGAGGGCAAAAACAGCTTTCCCCACTCTCTCGGGAGGTCCTCCGGAGGCCCGAAAGGGCCCGTTTTCCACATTTCAATTAGACAGGAAGTGACTTTTTTGCTGTCCCCAGCCTCCAGAGTCTCCTAGAGAGGCTGAGAGCTGAGCTAGCGTGCCAGGCGATATGGTTCCACGTGCCACCTGTGGCACGCTTGCCATAGGTTCGCCATCATGGTTATAGGGTCTCCTGCTTGAGCAGGGATTTGGACTAGAAGACTTCCAAGGTTCCTTCCAACTGTGTTATTCTGTTAAAACAATGGGAATTTGAATTATTCTTCAATAAACCTTGTGGTCTGTGCACACATGGACAATCAGATTCTTAGCCCACCAGAAGACTCTTTATATTAAATAAGGTTGCTGGTGTTTGCAATAAAGGATCCTATCTAGTGTCCAGTGAGAAGGCTAAATTCCAGAGAAAGAATTATTGCTGACACACGGGGATTTTTCTGTAGTAACCAACTTCCTCTCCATTAATATTCAGCAGGCAATGTCTTCTGTCCCTCTAGAAATGTTCTTTTGGAATTTTTAAAAAAGTGATGGAATTTTAAACATATTTACCAGAGCAATTTTCTGAGGCTCAGCCATTTGATGACGTGTGGACTTCAACTTCCAGAATTCTCAAACCAACAAGGCTGGCTGGGGAATTCTGAGTACTGGAGTCCACACATTTTCAAAGAGCCTTGGTGGTGCAGCGGACTAAAGTGCACTTAGCTGCCAGCTACCTGCAATTACTGCGAGTTCAAATCTCACCAGGCTCAAGGTTGACTCAGCCTTCCATCCTTTCAAGGTAGGTAAAATGAGGACCCGCATTGTGGGGGCAATAAGCTGACTTTGTATAAAAAAGAACACCGCTTAGGGGGGGCCAAAAGCCCTACTAAGCAGGTATATACAAAAGTATGAAGGCTATTGCTTAACGCATTGTAAGCTGCCCTGAGTCTCCGGAGAAGGGCGGCATATAAATCGAACCAATAAATAAATAAATAAATAAATAAAATAAATGGCTACGCTTGAAAAACACTGCCCTAGGGAACTGGCCCTATGGAATGCAGTGGGATGATTTCCCCCCCTTTTTCTGATAGTTATATGAGAGGTCTTCGAAGAATGCCAGAGCTCTAGGCAAGATTGGGAAGTTGAAATAAACATCCTGGAAAAAGAAGGAAATGGTAAATAAGCAAACAGCATGGTTGCGTGCAGCAAAATACCAGGACTCAAGGCTGATTTAAAAGTCATTTTTACTTTTTTTTAATAGCCATAAGATTACACAACAGATTTGCCTATTACAGTGTTCTGCTGAATTAGTCTGCTGTTCCTGTTGTTAATTTATCTTCAGCTTTGATGGATTTTATTGTCATGTATGAGCTGCACAGGACTATTTCAAGATAATTTACTGCGTGAGGCAAAAAAGCCATTCAAATTGACACACGTGTTCAAATAAACGTATTGAATGTTCCCTTTCAAATCTATTTTCTGCATTAGCCTTTGGATTTTAGTTAAGACATTTACTGCAACATTCTGTGACTTTTATTTACATTTTTAAAATTACATTAAACTGTTTCGCAAAAAAAAAGAAAAAAAGGGGGGGTACACACAACAGTTAGCAAAACCATGCATCTCAACATTTATAGGTGTAACCATCTAAAAGTAAAAGGGAAAAAATGTCCTGGGAAATTATAAGCAAAGAAACTTCCCCAAATTTTATCATATTGCTCAAAAGTCTTCTTGCCCTCATTTTCTTTTTCTTTTTTAAAATTCAATTTGACCAACCATATTTCTCAACAACCCATTGCTGCATTTGATTAGAAGATCTCCAAGTTCCCTTTCAACTCTGTTTTTCTGTTTATCTGTTAATATTATGGAAGGTTAGTTGCTGGATGCACTATTTTTTTTCTCCTTCCAGTGTAGCATGATAATTCATTTAACCAGCCTACATAGCCCCAAATCTGATATGTTTGAAGTTTTGATAAATTCTGAATACTGGAGACAGAGCCATCAAGAACGTATGCAAAACTCAATGATTGATCCAGTCATACGAACCAAACCCCAAATGGGACAATAATAAAACAAATCAATTTCTATGTTCCACATTCTGGAAAGATGCACACACTTTTATCTTCTGAAACATTTGGCTGCGAGATCCTAACAAGATTCACCTACAAACATCTGCAAAGGAAAAATGTACTTGGATAGAAACAGATGAATGTTAGATCTGCATCAGTAAGGAGACCTCAAGGTGTACAAGAATCAAAAACTGTTAAGTAGTTAACAAGATCAATTAAAGATACAAAAAAAACCCCCTTCTTTAGACTGTTGGAACCAAGAGAGCTTCGGACAGTAGAAAACATGGAATGGATTTTGATATAAAAATGCTCCTTTATATGAAGGAGGTCTCTATTTATAATCCATGTCCTCCTCTTATCCGCCTACAAGCCTATATTATACTTTGGGCTGTTGGTTCTCGGAGCTGTAATGAAAAATTAAATGAATCAAGGCCAATTAGTAGACTTTACTCTGATTCAGCAGAGAACCTCCAGAACGCTTGTGCCATCTTTCAATGCTTAACAACTGTGAAATAATCTACATAGTTGATATCAAAACTTGTTTGGACTGAAGGATTAATAATGCTTGACAAACCGGGGCTGAGACTGACCTGCTGAGACAGCAATTGAAGACAAATAAAACAGAGCTTGGGATGGATACAGAAAATTAAGCTTCACTCTGTCAGGCCTCGTGGCTCATTAATGCAGGCCGTGAATCGAGGAATTGCATGTTATTTTAATATTTTATCGTGAGCCGGAGGTGTAGGGAAGAGAGGCTGGGGAAAAAAAGCTTGCACAAAAACTAATCTGCCTAGGAAATCAGTGCCACTGGCTAGAGTAAAGCCTGCACGTACAATACGAGTGGCTGTTTAAACGGTTGACACAAACACTTCCCAGCTCAAGCTTCATTCCTCTGCAAGATCTAACTAATTAGTACAACAAAGCAAGGAGTTTATTTAGGGGAGATGCCGGCTTTGATTGAGCAAGATCTTCACTTTGCAGGTTTGTTATAAATTGCCGGCGTTAACGTTTCCAAATACAGGAAGTCCTCCACTTACAACAGTTCATTTAGTGACAGTTCGAAGTTACGATGGCACTGAAAAAAGCAGCTTACATACATTTTTCACACTTATGACCATTGAAGCATCTCCCCCACCCCCCCACCCCACGGTCACATGTTCAAAATTCAGACGCTTGGCAACTGACTCGTATTTATGACGGTTGCAGTGTCCTGGAGTCACGTGATCAGCTTTTGCGACCTTCTGACAAGGAAAGTCAATGGGGAAGCCAGATTAATTTAACAACCGTGTTACTAATTTAACAACCGCAGTGATTCACTTAAAAACATGCGTCAAGAAAGGTTGTAAGATCTCACTTAACAACTGTCTCACTTAGCAGCAGAAATTTTGGGCTCAATTGTGGTCGTCAGTCGAGGACTCCCTGCGTGCAATCCTTCCACCAGATACAATTTGTTTGGGTTACACACCTTAATTGAATCAAATGCTACCACTGTTTTTAGAATGCATGTTATGTTGCTGTATGCTACCCACTCGGATCTTCAAAGAGGATTGCAAAAATAACCAATTGCTCAGGCGGTAATTTATAAAAATTTCCTTGCACCACGATTGATGAAAAGGCCTCAAACAGATTTCTGCAACGGAGACCCCTTCCCTACCTCCAGAATCTTCCGCTGTTGCTAAAACAACTCCCCCCCATGCTTTATAAAACCTGATTCCTATGCTGCAATCCTACGTACCAACCGAGAGAGAGAGATGGAATTATTTATGCTTAGGGAATCAAAGCTTTTCAACTGACAGGATGAAAATTTTTAAAATGTACTTAAGTTAAAATGTGCTTCGTTCCTAATAGGGAAGAACCTTTCTCAGCTAAATCGGTCCTCACCTATTTTTGTGACTCCTGAGATATGCCCAGCGAACAGACTCATCTTCCCACTGATCCTAATTCTACTGTACATACTGAAATTGGTAGGATGAAAGCACCCCAGGGCTGGTAAAGACTACTTTTGATTTCCTAAGCGTGATCCAGGGCATGCAGTCTTATTTATTTATTTTTCTGCTGGTGCTACATATTGCACATTATTCCTTATCTATTCCCCTCCCATCTGAAATTGGTTTGCAATAATCTTAGCCAACTTCCTTTGCTGGCTGGCTCGAATTTCTGTTCTTTTCCTTTCTCTAATTCTCAGGAGTTTAGTTAAGAGCATATTATGGTATAGTTCAGAGAGATCCAGATCCTAAGGGAATCTGAGAAAGATAAAAAGAAAACTTATTTTAAAACTGAGGAAATAATAATGGTTCTTTTTATTCCCTAAAAGAAAAAACAAGTCTGTACCATATACAGTCCTCGAATTACGACAGCAGTTGAGCCTAAAGTTATGGTTGCTAAGTGAGACAGATAAGTGAGTTTAGACCTGTTTTGTTACAGCTGTTAAGCGAATCCCTGCAGTTGTTAAATTGGTTACTACTGTTAATTGAATCTGGCCTCCCCATTGGCTTTGCTCGTCAGAAGGTCGCAAAGTGTGATCATGTGACCCTGGGACACTGCAACCGTCATAAATGAGTCAGTTGCGAAGCATCTGAATTTTGATTACGTGACCATGGAGATGCTGTGGGAGTCGTAAACAGGAAAAACAGCCCTACACTGCTTTTCTTTAGTGCTGTTGTAAATTTCAATAGTCACTAACTCAGGGGTGTCAAACTCAAGGCCCGTGGGCCACATCTGGCCCACGAGGTGCTTAGATCTGGCCCGCGGGGCCACCTTGGAAACAATGAAGGACTGGCCCACGGTGCTTCTGCCAGCGAAAATGGAGCTCAGGAGGGCCGCAGGAGGCCGTCGCAGCTGAAAACGGAGCTCAGGAGCCCGTTTTTGCTGTCAGAGTGCTCGGGCCACCACAGGCGCCCCCCACAGAAATGACGTTGAGCTGGTCATGCCCATCCTAGCCACACCCACCCCAGCCCCCTGAGGTCAAACACAACCCTGAGGCGGCCCTCAATGAAATGGAGTTTGACACCCCTGCACTAAACGAACTGTTGTTAAGTTGAGGAATACCCGTACAAGACTCCCCCAGGCAATCGTGGTTTATAACCATGGCAGAAAAAGTCATAACAGCTGCCATGTCTCCTTTAACAACCACCTTATTAGCAATGGAAATTCCAGTCCCAATGGTAGTCATATGATATATATATATATATATCTCGCAAGCTTCGTTTCTATCTCTGGGACCCACATTTAGGTACTGTTTCAGGTATTTGTTTATTTATGAACATTTGTATGGCCGCCCACTAGAGTCACTAGGCAAGCCATCTAGTGACTCCAGGCAATTTACAAAAATAAAAAACCAATGTAACAAATAAACAATAAATGCTCCACCTGCTAGAGTAGGGATTTTCTAATTTTCTCAGCCCACAGAATCTGTCAGTTAAAAATAAATTGCTATAATCCGTGACAAAGAAATAAAGCGTTAATGATAGAAAATTGGCTGTGAACCTGTAACTTTTTTTTAACGCTTAATCTCTCAAGGAAATCCATCAAGGTCTTATGGAACCCTAGAATCCCTGGAACGCAGTTTGAAAAACTTTCTTCCAGACGGTGCCTTGCAAAATCCAATGGAATTTATTCCTAAATAAAAATGTGACTAAAGTTTGCAAATGGCTTCGCCAATTTGAACGACTTTATTCTTCGTGGCCTATTCTTTGGGCCTATACAGACCCCAAAAATACCAGCTTCAGTTCAAATTAATATTCGCACTAGGGAGACTGCATTATTTGCAATAATTTTTACATCTCCCTCCGCGAAGCCCATTTTGATGTCTTCGCAGGAAAGAACGCTTTCCTTGCTATTTAATACCTTCACCGTGGGATGCTGCACCTTTAAATAAACTGCTACAAGCCAAGAATGCAAGAAAGTTCATGCAAGGGTCAGGGCAGCTCATCTCTGCTTGAAAAACCTGGTTATTTATTAATCATATTTAAAATTTAATGTCAGAGACAGCTTCCCTCCTGGGTAAGCCTTATTACTGCTGGATCCTTGTTTTTAAGGCTTCTGACAGTTCTAGCTGCTGGTGTGTTTTGCAGAACTTTTGCTTGGATGTAGAGATCAGGGGTTATTCTAGAGGGTCTGTTATATACCTTTATGGACTCCTACATAGACTGAGAGCCAGCATCATGCAGCAGGTACAGTACAGGTAATCCTCAAATTACAACAGTTCATTTAGTAACTGTTCGAAGTTACAACGGCACTGAAAAAAGTGACTTCTGACTGTTTTTCAAACTTACATCTCTTGTAGTAACCCCATGGTCGAAATTCAGATGCTTAACAACTGGCTCCTATTTATGATAGTTGCAGTGTCCTGACATCATGTGATCTTCTTTTGACACCTTTTGACAAGCAAAGTCAACGGGGAAGCCAAGTTCACTTAACAACCATATTACTAACATAACAACTGCAATGATTCACCTACCAACTGTGGCAAGAAAGGTTGTAAATTGGGACAAAACTCACTTAACAAATGTCTCACTTAGCAATAGAAATTTTGGGCTCAATTGCGGTCGTAAGTTGAGGACTACCTGTAACATATCTGCTGGCTCAGTTGGTCTCACTGTAAAATTGGCCTCACTTTAAAAGTCACAGCCCACTTCCCTTGTAGACTTCTGCATCTCACTCATCAGTTTTATGGGAAAAAGCAGGTGGGACCCAGTGGTGGGTTGCCCCCGGTTCTTGTGAACCGGTAGTAAAACCGGGGGTGAGGCTCCGCCCACCCATCCGGATATTGTCATAAACAATCTGCGCATGCACAGAACACTCATGCGTGCGTGAGCGAAGCGATTGTGCACGCGCAATCCCGTTGTGAAGCGGTAGTAAAGGTAAGTAGAACCCTCTCCTGATGGGACAGGATAACTTTGCAAGTCCTTTTTTAATTTATCAGACGCCTCTGTCAACCCTGAAGTGAACCTGGCTGAGGCCATCTTGGAGGCTTCAGGGTTACCACACAACAGAGGGAGTGGGGAAATAGTTAGGCGGGTTTGATAGCCAAAACAATAAAGTTTTCCTGTGGGAACCAAGGACATTCTCACAGGTGGCTGGCCAGAGGAGGAGCAAAGTAACCAAGCAACCGGCCAGCAACTGGATTGGACAGTGTGACCAGTGATTTGGGGGGAAGGGGAAACTTTTACTTTTAGTTAGGTGAAAGCTGCGGGAACTTTAGAGTTGGCTTTCATCAGTTGTGCCAATATGACGTATCCAATAAATTGTTCTTTGAGGAACTTGCCTGCCTCAGAGTTCTCCTTTCTATGGGTACATTACTTTGAACGCTGACAGCCTTCATGAGTCTATTCAGTGTTTCTCAAATAGGCGGACTTCAAACTCCCAGAATTCCCTGATGATGATGTTAATGATTATATCCATTCAGATATCCGACTCTTAGTGATTCTATGGGCGAGGTCTCTCCCACATCTTTTAATCTTGCACTACTTCTTTGAGTTGTTCTATGCTCTGGCTAGTGTCAGCTTTGATGGTGTCCAGCCACCGTGTTCTTTAACATGTTTCCTTTCACCACTAACTCTTCCAAGCATGGATGCTTTCTCCAGGGAAGAATTCCGTAGTCAGCATGAAATAAAGTTCACAGGTCTTAAAGTTAGGGAGTTTGAGAGATGCTGATGAGGGCTGAAGTCACAGTTCCCTGTAGGAGATGACCAGGCTGAGCCTGAGGGAAGGGTCAAATACGCCATCAGTCATGAGTTCCTTTGCGCCCACAAGAATCAAAGTGTAGCCCACCTTGAATTCCTTCTTAACTCCCGCTTATGTCCTTTGACTGTTAGTAGTTCAGATTCTTTTAGAGAGCTTAAGCTTGGAATAAATCTTTACACCCATGTGAACTGTCTGGTTCTCTGGATTTCCCCGATGTTTGACACTCCCTACTTTTAACCAAATCTTGCCCCTCACTGCAAGAAATAGGCTGCCAACTTTGCGTAACTTTTCATAGCCTGATTCTTTACCCTCCAATAATTGGACAGCAACTCCCATCATTCAATATAGGACGATGGGCTGCAATTACCCTCAGGTAATAAAGGTAGTCCTTGACTAACAACTGATTGCTTAACAACCATTCAAAGTTGCGATGCATCCAAAAAAGGTATTTATGACCCAGTTTTGAAGTTCTGACAGCTGGGCCCCCCTATAGGCATTTGAGTACATTTGGGACATTCAGCAACAGGCCCATGTTTATGGTAGTTTGCGATGTCCAAGTCACATGACTGCAATTTTCAACTTTGAGGTCTTTGGTGTAAAGCTTGGTTGTTTTCTTGCAGACGTTTCATTACCCAAACTAGATAACTTCATCAGTGCTAGAAGAGAGTGGGGTTGGCTCTCTCTTCTCCTTTATCAATTTACGTCTTTTCCCCTCAGAAATGAGTATTTACAAGGGGTCCTTGGTGCTCTCTGAACTTGGTTGTTTACTTGCAGTTCATTTCTGTTACAGTTTCATTACTAGACATTTAGACACTTAAAGAAATTTCATTGCTAGTACCGATGATATTACCTAGTTTGGGTAATGAAAAAACAAACAACCAAGCCAGCACCAAAGACCCTAACCCTAACCCTAACCCTATCCTGAACTACAAATATTCTCCATTATGGGTATTTGCTTTTGTCTCCAGCAATACAATCCCATTCTGGACAATAGGTTTTTTAACCATCATGGTGATTTGTTTAACAACAGCTGCAAAAAAAGTCACAAAATTAGGTTGGTCATGTGATGACCCACTTAAGTGGCATAATATACAACCATAATTCTGAGCTCAATTACAGCCATAAGTCAAGTACTACCTGTACCGTTGACTGTCTCACAGGTCGGTTGTAAGTCATTGCGATGACATATGGAAATAGTTCCAGTGCAATTGAATCCCATACATTTACATTCCAATGTACAGTTCTGACTCTAAATCTAATTAAAGTGCTGCCTTTTAAATTGGTGCGGCAATGAATTAATACATGAATTGCTCTACTTTAGATTTCCAGATGAATGAGACTTGAGTATCGTTTCAGTTGCATGAATTTCAGTTAAATACCTCTCAATTTACACAAAAATCCCTTAGTCAGGAAGTGAGGATGACCATCAAGCTTTCCTTCAACGTCCATTTTGCGCCATCTACTGGTCTGTAGGCCATCAAATAAGCATTATATTTCCTCAGTCCAATGTCACATCTGAATCCTGATCAATTGTACTTTTAAACGTGTATATAAACATCTATAATAATCTGCTTAGTTGCAGAAAGACGGCATAAATCAGATGAGTTGAAGTTGTTTGGAGACACAAGAATGTAATTTTTCTCCAGATTCAATCAACAGTCCTTTCATTTGGCAACAGTTAGGTCAAGGTTGGGGAACCTGTGACTTGCCTGATGAAGAATAATAATGAAGCATATACAACTGATAATTGAGGGACATTAGAAATTACAGCCTAGTAGCAATGCCATACAATGTATTGAGGCCACAGATGCTATTTTGATCTCACGAGATATACTTTTGAAATGCCACTTAGTTAATAAAAACCAGTTTTATCCAAGGCATGAAAAAAAGGAATACAGATTATTATTAACATAAACAGGGAAATCAAAGCTAGGAGAGGTCAAAAGAGCTAGACATGCAAAATAACACAAAGCATTTACAGCCATCTAATTGCAGCCCCTCAGTGATATGCCTAGATTCCCATTCAGTCATGGGTAAGATCAGTGGTGAAACGTAAAATTTGTTACTACCGGTTCTGTGGGCGTGGCTTGGTGGGGGGGGTAATGTGACTGGGTGGGCGTGGCCAACTTTTTTTTTAAAAAACTCTTAAAACTATTTTTTCTACAACCTCTTTGGCCGAAGAGGTTGTAAAAAAAAATGCTTTTAAAAGCCTCTGACGATCAGGCAACTCAGCTGGGATCGTCAGAGGCTTTTAAAAGCATTTTTTTCTACAACTTCTTCGGCTGAAGAGGTTGTAGAAAAAATGCTTTTAAAAGCCTCTGATGATCCCAGCTGAGCCGCGCGATCATCAAAGGCTTTTTTTTTTTACTTTTAAAAGCACTTTTTCGTCGGAAGAGGTTGTAGAAAAAATGCTTAAAAAAAAAAAGCCTCTGATGATTGCGCAGCTCAGCTGGGCATGGCGGGGGGGAGGGATTTTTGCTACTGGTTCTCCGAACCACCTGCTGTTATCGCTACCGGATTGGGTGATCCGGTCTGAACCGGGAGCATTTCACCCCTGGATAAGATGGTACCAAGAAGTAAATGATGACATCACAATGCAAGGTTCTCTTCTTGGATCTGTCTGATTGTGACATCATATGTATGTAAGGTTTACAGCTTGCATCATAGCACCTGTTTCACCTGACAAATTCTTCAGACTCTGTGGGCATGGATGATTTAACTCTTCTTAAGGCAATTTTTTTGTCAAACTTGACAACTTCAGTATGTGTGAATTCCATGGAATCATGGGAGTCAAAATTCACACACCTTAAATCCTTAGTGTTCTCTGAGTTTGATTGTTTTATTTTAGACATTTCATTACCAGAGTAGGTAACATCATCAGTGTATTTTCATTACCTAATGAAAATTACCTAATGCTAATGAAACACCTGCAAGAAAACAATCAAGCTCAGAGAGCACCAAGGTCCTCTCATTTTAACCTGAGCTACAAATATCCTCCTCTATCGATAACACATCTTAAAGTTGACAAGCTTGAAAATAAGGATTAAGTGAGTGATTCTACCTCTACCAGACATTCTGTGAGTTATCCATCCACAATCCCATCATGCTACTTTAATATATTTTAAGTTCCACTCGCATGCAGGTATTTAACCAGATTCATCATATAGGTATCCTCTGACATACGATCACAATTGAGCCCCTAATTTTTTATACTAAGCAAGGTGAATTTTGCTCTACTGTATGACCTTTTTTTTGCCATTGTTAACTGAATTATCCAGTCATTAAGTAAATGTGGCTTCTCCCATTGTCTTTGTTTGCCGGAAGCTGGCTGGGTAGGTTATAAATGGTGATCAACATAGACATGGGAAAGTGCAACTGTCATAAATACATGTCAGTTGCCAAGAGCCCAAATTTTGATTACATTACTATGGGGATGCTACAATGGTCATTAAGTGTGAAAAAAGGCCACAAGTCACTTTTTTCAGTGTGGCTATAACTTTGAAATGGTCACTAAATGTATGGTTGGAAGTCAAGGACTATCTGTAGTCCCTTCCTTGTTAGATGGACTGTCAGATATCCTGACTGGAAGTCATTTCTCTTGGCATAGTGCTTAAGAGGCCTTGATGAACTCTTTACACTGAAACAAATTGGACTGGTTTCTGGCTCGTGTTTAGTGGCATCTCCCAGCAACAAATTACAAAGTGACATTTATGCAGCCCTAGTTTGTAGTGGGAGGTAAGAAAATATTCTGCTCTCACTACAGTATAAATTGATTGAATGTGGGTAACAAGCCAGGTGCTGAATCATCAGGCTGGATTAATCAGCAGTTTGGAAACAGAGATTACAGATTCTCATGTTGCTCTTTTGATGAGCCTGACAAACTGCCTTTTCTTGGTAGATATCAGTCTAATTTAATTATACTGATGGCTACTCAATGTTTCAATAAGGCTTACAATATTAGTGACCTAAAAATAGCCTCCAAAATATATTTTGTTACATTTATAAAAGGATTTCCAAAGAACACAGCAAAAGTCTAAGTAATGAATTTTTACTGATTTATTCGTGAAATACGTTCCATGCTGCTTTTTAGCAAAGACTGCAGAGCAGCAGATGGAATTAAGAGACTAAAATGAAAAATAAATGCAATGTCAATCGATCACACAATTGAATAAGCAGAACTAAAAACCAGCAAAAGATGCAGATCAATTACCAGATAATGGACAGGCTAGAATGCCTTCAACACTAAATCAATCAACTGAATTTGACTGATGCTGGAAAATCAGCAAATTTGGGGTTAGGCAGGCTTACCTCAAAATGAAATTTCAGATATGGATTGTCAGCTTTAGAAGAGTTTCCAATGGTGAAGACAAAGGCCTATTTCATATTTCTTCATCCTATACCATGATAATTTGACACTGCATCGGTGATGGCTTGGTTTTATGCATAGACTAGATTAATATAACTGTATAGACAATATAAACTATGATTAAATTACTGGCTTAGCATTATGTGATTATTACCAACACCCAGACTAGACTTGTGTAGAAGATTGTGCTCTTTCACAAACTAGGTTTCATGCAGTTCATAATAAAGAGAAGCAACATGTAGAACTGGGCCTGAAAATGTCGGATGGAAAGTAGCTGTTTAATGTGAAGTAAGATACAATCACTATATCCAGTTTCACTTGGCAATTTGTATCCCTATTGACAATGCAAATATCTGTATAAGATGCTAACTGAAGATTCTGAAATCTGCTAAGAAAATTTTACACATATTACAGCAGTATTCATTTTGTGCCTTCTAATGACAAAATTACTACAGATTATGTTGGTTGTGTGAATCAGGAGTAAACTGGAAATATAAGTGAGATGAAGGAAGAATATGTAATCCTAGAGCCATTTGTGACCCACTTATATCAATATTAACATTACAGTATACCTTGCTGTTGTTTTCTAGCTTTAAGAACTAATGGTTCTCCCATAGCCATCTTTCAAATTGGAGCAATTGCAATTTAATTTCTCTTTACTAGCGCCTTGTAAAAGTCAGACAGGATTTGGATTAGGGGCCTAAAACTGTTAAAATCATGGAATCTGATACTACAGTATGAATATAAATTATTTTATCTGTCAAACACCTTGTATCACCATTCTCATGCCTTGCAGGCCAAACACTAACTTTTATTTTTTTGAAGTATCATGTGTACAGACGAGAATGCTTGTAAGAAACTATCTAAGAGACCTCAAAAATGTCCTGTCAGTAAAGGCTGACACCATAATCCACCGATAATCCATCAATAATCTCCAACCCTGAATTTTCAGATACATTAACCTCTAGGGTTAACCATTATAAATGGGAAGAAAATCCATTTGTGTTACAACCTATTTGGTCCTCACTTAGCCTCCCTTGCATTCTCTCCCTGACAAGTGTTCAGCTTAAATACTTCCTGAACTACCCCATCAAAACAAAACAAGAAATTATTGCAGTCAGTCAAGTCCTCCTTTATGCCAGCCTCAGTGTTTGAATTGGTATACAATTTATACCGTGTTTGAATTGAATTGACGGAAAAAAGAGAAAGAAAATATTCAATGTGGACAGATAGGATTAAAAAAAGTAATAAAATAGGCTTTAATAAACTATGTTACTATGGGAAACAAGCCAATTTGTCTATGGGGTCACCTGGATTTGAATCCGATGATGTTCGTCCATTGTGTTCGAAGAGGACCTTGACATCTAATAGGTTGTAGGCTGTCCACAATGTGTCCGCAGATGACTGGAAAGGCCTATATGGGCATAATTTGTGCCCGTATTTGAATCTGATGCCTATCTGAACTTCTTTAGAATTTTACAAATGTATGTTCCCTGCCCTGGTTATTACTGTTTTGAAAATTTTCAAAACAAACCACTTAAAAATGAGGAAAATAGGAGGAAAGAGTGTTAGATATATCCACTGACTTGAATTATTTATAAAAATAATGGCAGAATATATTTTTTTAAAAAAACCTGTAAATTGTGATGACATGTCACAAACTTGTATCCAACAGGGGGCGATAGCATCCATCCAATAAGTAGAACCAAAATGTTTGCAAAGAATGCAGATTTTGCTTTTAAAAATGTTATGCACAATCTGAAAACCAAATTGAATGATCTCCCAATTAGAAAAGGTAGAATTATTTAATCTGTAAAAGGCAACTGCGCTCCATAAATTTAAATAAGTTTGGTGGTCAGTATAAATAGGTAAAACATTCACACACCAGTTTGCTGCTTTGGACAACTAGCTGAAATGCCAAACCAGTATTAAAATTTGAGTTGATCTTCATGGAAAAAGGCATTTACTGGCATGTGAAACCTAGATAAGAATAAAAGCATTCCATCAGAAAATGATAGAAAACAAGCAGTCTTTTATTATTCCAAATGTATTTCAATTCAGGGTATACCAAATATTTCATAATTATATACAAATGTCCAGGTAAGAATTTCATCTATCTCTAAATGGTGAATCAGTTTATAACTCAAGTGTGTATCTAAACCCATGCAACCAGGTGAATCATGGTTCAGTTACTCATGTTTACCATGCTCTATGAACATGTTTATGCTGAACAGGTTACTCAAAGTGATTAATCCATGTTGCCAATGCTTTCTCCACAATTCTGATATTAGAGGCAGTCTGGTTTTCATAATTATTTGCTGCCATTTCATAGTTCAATTTCTCATGATCTCCTACCTTTGCAGAAAAACACAAAATCAACCCAACCAGATGAGAGTCAGTGGCAGGTAAAAGATGTCCCTACCTTTACACACTGAGAGAATACATTGGGGGGGAAAAGGGGGAGGCAGTAATGATTATATTTTCCCTGAAGGACAAATATTTCTAGAAGTGGTTCCTTATAAAGAAGTAACATTTCACAATACTAATTTTTCAGAAATTATGAAAAAGAAAATCTAGCTCTCCCTGTTTTAAGCTTCCTCAAGGTCAGAGAACCAGAGATATCTTGCTTAGGATTATCGCATTCAGACTAATCAACATTTTCCCAGCAATGTCACTCCTGCACTTCCCACATTGAATGCTTTCCCAGCCAAAACAGATTCGGAATAACTTGGGAGATCCAATGCTATGGGAATGGGGAACTTTGGTTTCTTCACAGCCAAGAAACAATCAAATATATTTAATAATAATAACAGGAACAGGAAGAGTTGGAAGGGACCTTGGAGGTCATCTAGCCCAACCCTCTGCTCATGCAGGAGACCTATATTAGTGATTCGAACCACCAAACCTTTCTGATTGACAAGCTCAGCATCTTAGCCACTGAGCCACCTAGCCAGGTTATTTAACCAGGAGCTTCTTATTAGAAGAGCTTATAATTGAAGAAAACTGTATTAGATGTGACCAATCCTTGTGTGACTTGTGGTCAGTCGCATTCTCTCAGCCAAACCTACCTCACAGAATTTTCTTGTTTGAAAAAAATAGAGAGATATAGACACTACCTCCAGCATCTAGAAGAAAGTCCTTCAGAGAAAATGTAATCATTATGGCCTCTCTCTTTTTGTCAATGCATTCTCTCAGTGTGTAAAGGTAAGGACATCTTTTGTCTGTCATTGATACTTATCTTGAGTATCTAATGCCCCTCAGTTCAGATTTGTTCTTGATATACACATGCAAAATTGCATGCACACTGCATGGAATTTGAGGCAATGTCGATAAGCCTGGGTATACTTCTCACAAAAGCTGGTTATTTTGAAGTCCTTGCTAGAAATCAGAAAGCTGAAGAAGGAAGAATAATATGGTTATATGGTATTATTTCTCTTTCTTCTCCTTTGAGGTCCTTTCATTAAGAATTAGGGAAGAAAAGAAAAAAAGTAATCAGACAAGACGAACAAGGTTCTGTTCTTACCCATCAACCTCTGAGTCACTCTCTTCAGCTTTCTGTGGTAGCCTTTTAATGCTAATGATTAAGTCAACACTAAGCAACTGAGCTGCACACTGAAGCACTGAAGCTACTAAGTGGTATTTACAAGAAATTGATTCTAGAAGCTTTTGATTTGGCAGAAGCTGCTGATTGCTTTTGAGGGCACTGGTAACTTGGAGACAGAGCTGAGGAAAGGCATTCCTTTTTCGTGTCATGCAGAGTGTTTTTGGAATACTTAGCAATACATCAGCAAGTATAGAACAAATGATGGATGCATTTGAGGACTGGCATTGTTTTGCATAGTTAGATAGATAGTAATGTAACAGGATTTCAAAGAGTCCTCCTACTGGCAGAACTGATCCCAGTTCTATGCAAGAGTCAGAGTAATTCTGATTACCCCTTTGATCATTCTCCTCATATTTAAGCAGCCTGGCACAACTGGCAGTAGTAACTTGCAGCTGTACATTTTTATCGACTGCATTAAAAGCAGGCTGTTTATCTTCAAGAAGTTCGTTCTCAGTCATTTGCAACCTTTTTTTTGGAAATTTGGGTTTTAAAGAAGCCGTTTGACAGCCAACTAAGTCATCGTCCCTTTTCTGGAATAATGAGCTCTTAATACCATGCATCAAATCAACAGAAGGCATGACTATGGTTGAAGAATTATAACTGGATGAATGCAGTAACTTTTCATCTACTACAGAAAAAGATGCAGTGTGTTTCTCCATTTTAAGCCCACAAGGTGTAAGATGCTTGGTGTTGGTTTGAAGTTTTCTCCAATCATTGTGTTCCTGAAATAATGGCTGATTGGGAGATGAATGTGGCTGAGTTTTATTCAGATTATTTAGAAGACCGTGATTTTCCAATTCTGAGTCACAATTCTGAGGAAGATGAATTGCTGTAAACATTTGTTGTAGCATTTTGAATGCTTCACGAAAAGCAGAAGCGTGTTGCTCCGTAACTCCATGTACTGGTCCACAGAGAATCACGCAATAAAGCTGGATGGTAGAGGTTTTCGCAAAGCCAATGTGAACAAACCTTTTGGTTCCAAGGTGGAAGGGCTGGCAAAATTTGGCTACAGCTGTTTGAGTGATTTCATGGTTAATATTATCCAAAGATGGTTTGAAAGGTGAAATTCCGGTAATCTTGCAAATAAGAGAGATTTCCTCTGTTAACAAGCAATCTACAATAGATATACCATTATTTTTGCCATAGCAATGAACAATATCATGCTGTTTTACACCTGATAGTATTACTTTGATGTCATTATCTTGTATGTGCTGTAGAAGGGTTTTGGTTCTTTTTGTAATCCAGATTTCTGATGCCTTGAATTGACCTTCAGCAGTTATGACAACTTCTATACCCAACTCAGAGAGAGAGGAGTGAATAGGTTCTGTTATTATTATAATTCTTTTATCACCATCTGCAGGACAGTATATGGCAAAGTCTCTGTGAAGTAGTAAGCCATCTAGGATCCTGGAATCTGAAAAAGGAAGGCCTGTCACAGTGGTATGCAGTTCTGTAAAACATTCATTCACCAAGTATAATGCCTCATTCTGATTTTTACCCGCTGTAACTTTGAAGTAAAAATCACATGTCAAATGAGTTAGAAACTTTTGTCTGTTACTTCCTACTTTTCCACAAAAATAAGGTTCTAACACTAATTCCATATTCCGTCTTGTATCTGAATCAGAAGCAGAAAAGATTGACCAAAAATGTTTCTTAAGGTCCTGTGTCATTATATGGTCCAGGATGTTTGTTTGGATCTTCACAAGAAACTGGGAAATGTGTTTCAAACTGCAATATTTCCCTTGATCTCTTTTATTAAGCTTTTCAAACTGTTGTAGTAAATCAGAGAGTAGAATGATAAAGGTTTTAGCGCCATCTCCAAACAAATTGCAGTGTGTAGAAATGCATGCTATCATAATTCTGTCAAAACCAAAGAAACCAATTGTTAACATAAAAAACTGTTTATTTCAAACATCTAAAGTATCTAAAACTCTCCAATTTCTGCCCAAAAGACAGTTCTTGACAAGACCCACATATATCTATAAAAGACTGCTAAACACAATTATCTTGTTTACATATGAATCTTCATGCTATAATTTCATGCACAAGCTGAAATGAATCATTTTAAGCATATATGCCTTTGAAAAGTTTGATTTGTTTGGAACTAGCAGAGATTATGCAGAAAAACAGATTTTGAGGAGTTGTTGAATAATTAAATAAGAATTTAAATATAAGATTTCATTCAAGACAGCAGGGTGGGCTTGGAAAAGCAGGTAATCAAATATTTGGCAACAATTATTAGCATTCATGGGAAGCATGATTTCCTAGATTGCTTTAGTTTAGCAATATACAGTATGTCATAGAAGTGAGTACATCCCCTCACATTTTGTAAATATTTAATTATATCTTTTTATGTGACAACACTGAAGAAATGACAATGTAAAGTAGTGAGTATACAGCTTGTATAACAATGTAAATGTGTTGTCTTCTCAAAATAACGCAACACACAGCCATTAATGTCTAAACTGCTGGCAACAAAAGTGAGTACACCTCTAAGTGATAATGTCCAAATGGGCCCCAACTAGCTGTTTTCCCTCCCTGGTGTCATGTGATGTGTTAGTGTTACAAGGTCTCAGGTGTGAAGGAGGAGCAGGTGTGTTAAATTTGGTGTTATCGCTCTCACCCTCTCATACTGGTCACTGGAAGTTCAACATGGCACCTCATGGCAATGAACTCTCTGAGGATCTGAAAAAATGAATTGTTGCTCTACATAAAGAGGGCCTAGGGGTGGGGACCAGCCTGTCAGTGCTCAGACCATATGCTGCACGTTGCATTAAATTGGTCTGCAGGGCTGTCGTCCCAGAATGAAGCTTCTTCTAAAGATGATGCACAAGAAAGCCCGCAAATGGTTTGCTCCAGACAAGCAGACTTAGGACATGGATTCCTGGAACCATATCCTGTGGTTCAATGAGACCAAGATAAACTTATCTGGTTCAGATGTTGTCAAGCGTGTGTGGTGGAAACCAGGTGAGGTGTATAAAGACAAGTGTGTCTTACCTATAGTCAAGCATGGTGGTGGGAATGTCATGGTCTGGGGCTGCATGAGTGCTGCTGGCACTGGGAAGCTACAGTTCATTGAGGGAATCATGAATGCCAACATGTACTGTGATATACTGAAGCAGAGCATGATCCCCTCCTTTCAGAGACTGGGCCGCAGGGCAGTATTCCAACATGATAACAACCCCAAACACACCTCCAAAATGACCACTGTCTTGCTAAAGAAGCTGAGAGTAAAGGTGATGGACTGCCCAAGCATGTCTCCAGACCTAAACCCTATTGAGCATCTGTGGGGCATCCTGAAACAGAATGTGGAGGTGTGCAAGATCTCTAACATCCACCAGCTCCATGACGTTGTCATGGAGGAGTGGAAGAGGACTCCAGTGGGAACCTGTGAAGCTCTAGTGAACTCTATGCCCATGTTGTGACCTAGGCTTACTGAGTCACTACAAGACACAATTAGTCCCAAACAAACCTATTTTATTATAACAGCTGAGAATTATGTTCATTCCCAGCTGAGTCCCAATTAGTTGCAAAACAAGTCCTTCAGAAGAAGTCCTTCGGGATAATCACCAACCTTTAACTTCTTTGACACCCTGCCAAAGGCCCATGAAGTTCAGAAACAAACAAGAGATGCTGACTGGAAACAAGAGTTAGCAATGTGGCTTTCCTGCAAAAGGCCCAAGTGCCTTTGTTTTTCTTTGAAGCCTTATGGGAGGGGCCAATCATCTCCTGGCCTTACTCCCAAGTCGTCCTTTTTGCTTTAGCTGCTCTTGCCTTCTGGCAGCTCTGCGCATGCGTGCACTAGGAACAGGCTCCTCCTGTTCCTCTGCCTCTCTGCTGTCTGATTCTTGGGGTCCAGAGTCCGCACATCACTCCCAGATGGCCCTGGCCCCATCTCTGCCTCTGACGCAGAGCCCTCGTCTGGGCCTTCCCCAGACTCTAGAACTGGCCCATGTTCATCCACAGCCTCCTCACTGTCCGACTCCGCTGCCAGCTCTGCAGGCTGCTGGCGGACCACAACAACTCAAGAGGGTTAAGGCAGTGCTGAAAAAAAATGGTGGCCACACAAAATATTGACACTTTGGGCCCCAATTGGACATTATCACTTAGGGGTATGCTCACTTTTGTTGCCAGCAGTTTAGACATTAATGGCTGTGTGTTGTGTTATTTTGAGGGGAAAGCACATTTACACTGTTATACAAGCTGTATACTCACTACTTTACATTGTAGCCAAGTGTCATTTCTTCAGTGTTGTCATATGAAAAGATATACTTAAATATTTACAAAATGTGAGGGGGGTGTACTCACGTCTGTGACATACTGTATGCAGCCCAAAGGCTGTTCTGCTGGGTAGAAATAATAGCAACAATGACAATACTGCAAAGTCCTCAATCAAATATATAATGTACAAGAAGGTCTTTGTGTTCCCGTTGATGGCATTTCCAGGTCTTTGAATAGCTGCAAAGCTGCTAGCGTGGTAAATTAGTTTTTTTTTTTACTATAATACATTAATTTTTGTTATTCATATTTGAATGCTATCTAAAATCCTATGGAATTAAGCAGCTATAAATTATATTAAGACAATAAATAAACAATACAATATAGTTCAACACTGTTCTAACAAAATATTTTCTATATTAGCCAGAGTCGCTTGAGAGAAAGCATATAAAATAAATAAATAAATAAATAAATAAATAAATAAATAAAATTGATACACACATACATTTGGAGTCTTTTGCTTTAGTTAAAAAAGATGACTAAGAAAAAATAGAACGCTCTTACAATTTTTGCCTCAGGCAAGCGTGAAATTATAGGTAATAACTACACCTAGTATTAAGCTTCCTCCATGAGAAAGGAAGAAGTCAAGTTCTGTCTTGTAAGTAGAGATGGTGAAATTACTTTTATGTCAGCTCAATCTCTAGAGCTGGATCTTGTATGACAACATTTCTTGCTTTTGAGCAGGAAAGATTAGTTTGTGTGAGTACATGTTATATTGCTCAGTGGCCCTTTCACCATGTAATGATAAATCTCATCTTTCTTTCCATCTTCGGAGGCAGAATATTTATTGGTTTGATTTATACGCCGCCCTTCTCCGGAGACTCAGGGTGGCTTACAATGCGTTAAGCAATAGCCTTCATACTTTTGTATATACCTGCTTAGTAGGGCTTTTGGCCCCCCTAAGCAGTGTTCTTTTTTATACAAAGTCAGCTTATTTCCCCCACAATCCGGGTCCTCATTTTACCTACCTCGGAAAGATGGAAGTCTAAATCAACCTTGAGCCTGGTGAGATTTGAACTCGCAGTAATTGCAGGCAGCTGGCAGCTAAGTACTACTTAACAGCACTTTAGTCCGCTGACCACCAAGGCAGAATAATGTATTTTAGATCTATATATCTCCACGAGAGTGGTAAAAATAAAAAAATGAATAAAGAATTGTGAAGTTGTTGGTGCTCTGAGCTTATTTTTTATTCACAGGCTTTTATTACCCAACTAGATAACATCATTACTGCTGATGATTCAGTTTTGAGCTATATATATTCTTTTCTATTAATAAAGAATATAAAAACAAAAAGCCTTTGTTTATTGAAAATATTCTTTTCTCATTGGTGTGAAGCAATCCTTCCAAGGGTTTGCTTCTAAGACAAAGGGCGGTTAAGAAATATGGAATATAAATAAATAAAATATATTACTACCTGGGTTTATTATCTTATTTTCCTATTGCGATTGTATGAGTATTTATGGCTTTGTGTTTATTGTATGATTACAGCAGCACAGGAACAGTGTAAAATAAATGATGCTCAAACAAGACACTAAATGTGAACTCCTAGCTCATATCGCATATTCACTGTGATTCAGTTAATTGATTTACTCAGCTAAAGTTTCTAGGTTGCATGGCATAATCTTATTTGACCCTGCTTTATTAACCATGTTCAATCACATAAAAATAAGTTTCATAAAGAATATAGTGTACTTTATATACTTGGGTTGCATACTAAAAATGATTCCTATGTGACCGAAAAGGACTAGTGAATCAGATTCAATTAATAGGCAAACATTTCATTTGCATGGTATGAGACATATCGGTAATCTAGTCCCAGGTTTGCATCACAGGAGAGGATAAAATGTGGTTAGCTAATTCTGGTCCAGAACTCAGCTGAAACTAAAATAACAACAATACTGCAAAAATGATTTGCTGGTTTTGGCTTAACTTGAATCATTTATAAATCATAATTTGTGATACAAAGAGCAGGGGAAAGAAAGGCTCAGCATCCCCTGACCTTCAGGTGCTACACATTTCAAAGCAGGATGAGGGAAGAGCAATTTCCCTGGTCCTATTTGAACTCTCAACAACTTTCAATGCCACTGGGTGTAGTATCCTTCTAGACCAGGGTTGTCATGCGCAGGCCACGCCCACCCTAGCTCCGTGACTAGGGAAAATCATTGCAAAATGTCACATGACGGCAACGTGACACAGCGAGTTTGACACCCATGTTCTAGACCAGTGGTCCCCAACCCCCGGTCCGCGGACCGGTGCCGGGCCGTGGAGTACCTGGCACCGGGCCGCGCAGCGGCCGGGGGACATGAACGCTGCAGCGCAAAGGCTCCTGGGCCGTGCACAAAAGCTCCTGGGCCGTGCGCAAAAGCTCCTGGGCCGTGCGCAAAGGCTCCAGGGAAGAGAGCCCCGCGCAGGTACGCACGTGTGGCCCAAAGACCCCACCCCTGCGCGCGCTCAGCGGGCCACGGTAAAATTATCAAAGGCTGATTGGTCCGCGGCGATAAAAAGGTTGGGGACCACTGTTCTAGACCATCTCTGGTGGACTGGAATGGGGGATATTTTCTTACAGATGCTCTTCTCTGCCTTGAAGGTGAGTTACAGCCAAAGGAGGGACTATCCCCTCCCAAATTCAGGTCTTGCTTGATGAGAAGGCAACTCTCACAAGAAGGGCTTTTGCAAAGCTATACCTAGTATGTCAACAGTGGCCATTCTTGGATCGGGAAGCTTTGCTCATAATCTCTCACACCCTAATCATCTCCCAATTGGTTTACAGTAGTGAGTTCTATATAGAGTTGTCCATAAAGAACATTTGGAAGTACTATCCCAGGCAGTGATGGGAGATACCTGGGATCATCCACCGGCTTCTGACAAGATTCAAGATAACAAGTTTCCCTTTGATGGCCCTACATGACTTTGATCTGATCATTTAGCCTATGGGTATTCTCTGGCTCAACTCACTCCTGGCCCCATCCTTACACAACTGCCCTCTGATGGAACTTTTTTCTATATCTTTCCCCCCACACTTTCCAACTAGGAAGTTGAAATCCTGAAAAGATCAGATTTTTCTAACCATCCTGAACTTCGGGAAATCTGACAAAGCCTTTCTGGAGGGGGGCACGCTATGCCTGAAGATAGGGTTCACCACTGCATGGCTTTTGTACTTAATGGTTTCGTACTTGTTTATTTTGATACTTTTATGACCATTTGGGGTTTTACAGATAGTCCTCGACTTACGACCACAATTGAGCCCACATTTTTTGTTGCTAAGTGAAACTGTTAAGTGAGTTTTACCTCATTTTACGACCTTTCCTGCCACAGTTTTTAAGGGAATCCCTGCACGTGTTAAGTTAGTAACATGGTTGTTAAGTGAATCTGGTTTGTCCCCATTGACCTGGCTTGTCAGAAAGTCGCAAAAGGGGATCACATGACTCCCGGGACACTGCAACCGTCATAAATATGAACCAGCTGCCAAGCATCCTAATTTTGATCCTGTGACCACAGGGACGCTTCAACGGCCGTGTGAAAAATGGTCGTCCCTTTTTTGTGCCGTTGTAACTTTGAACGGTCACTAAATGAACTATTGTAAATTGAGGATTACCTGTATTTTCTTTGTTTTTATTTATTTATTCATTCATTCATTTATTTATATTTATTTATTTTGTCAAGCATGTATGAGAAAATAAGTATAAGTATAAACATAATATAAACATATAAGTATAAACATGTATAAGCATAAGAAATGAGTACGAATAAATGGGAACAGTAGGACAGGGATGGAAGGCACACTGGTGCGCTTATGCACGCCCCTTAAAGACCTCTTAGGAATGGGGTGAGGTAAACAGTAGACAGTTTAAGGTTAAAGTTTTGGGGGTTTGGGGAAGAAACCACAGAGTGCATTCCAGGCATTAGCAACTCTGTTGCTGAAGTCATATTTTCTGCAATCGAGTTTATTTATTTATTTTATTTATTTATTAGATTTTTATACCGCCCCCTCTCCCGAAGGACTCGGGGCGGTGAACAGCCAAAGTTAAAAACATACAATATAAACAATTAAAATACGTTTAAAACAGAATTAAATCTAAAATGGCTCCCCAATTTAAAATGCCTTACCCATACCCCTATAAAAAGACGAATTTAAAATTTAAAAATTTAAAATTTCCACATTTAAAAAGGGGGAAGATTTAGGCCAGGCCAGCTTGATAAAATAGAAAGGTCTTAAGCGCGCGGCGGAAGGTGCGCAGATCCGGGATCCTACGTATCTCCGGGGGGAGCTCGTTCCAAATCGTAGGTGCCCCCACAGAGAAGGCTCTCCCCCTAGGGGCCGACAGCCGACATTGTTTGGCCGACGGCACCCGGAGGGGCCACTCTCTATGGGAGCGTACTGGCCGGTGGGAGGCTATTGGTGGTAGCAGGCGGTCCCGTAAATAACCAGGTCCTAAGCCATGGAGCGCTTTGAAGGTGATAACCAGAACCTTGAAGCGCACTCGGAAGACCACCGGGAGCCAGTGCAGCTCGCGCAGGAGAGGTGTCACATGGGAACTCCATGTCGCTCCCATCACCACCCGCGCGGCCGCACTCTGCGCCAGTTGGAGCCTCCGAGTGCACCTCAAGGGGAGCCCCATGTAGAGAGCGTTGCAGTAATCCAGACGAGAAGTAACGAGGGCATGAGTGACTGTGTGTAAGGAGTCCCGATCTAGATAGGGACGCAACTGGCGGATCAGGCGAACCTGATGAAAAATCCTCCCGGACACGGCCGTCACATGCTCTTCTAACGACAGCCGTGAATCCAGGAGGACACCCAAGTTGCGAGCCCTATCCGTGGGGGCCAATGATTCGCCCCCAATAGTCAGCGATGGCATTAGCTGACTATATCGGGACGTCGGAAACCACAGCCACTCGGTCTTGGATGGGTTGAGCCTGAGCCTGTTCCTCCCCATCCAGATCCGTACGGCCTCCAGGCACTGGGACATCACTTCAAGGGCATCGTTGGGGTGGTCCGGGGTGGAGATGTACAGCTGGGTGTCATCCGCGTACTGATGGTGCTTCACCCCAAAACCACGGATGATCTCGCCCAGCGGCTTTACATAAATGTTGAACAAAAGGGGCGAGAGGATCGATCCCTGTGGCACCCCACATATGAGGGGCCTCGGGGTCGACCTCTGCCCCCCTGTCAACACAGACTGCGACCGGTCGGAGAGAAAGGAGGAGAACCACCTTAGTACGGTGCCTCCCACCCCCAACTCTTCCAACCGGTGCAGCATGATACCATGGTCGATGGTATCAAAAGCCGCTGAGAGATCTAACAGGACCAGGACAGAGGAACAGCCCCTGTCCCGAGCCCTCCAGAGATCATCAACCAACGCGACCAATGCCGTTTCCGTGCTGTATCCAGGCCTGAAACCCGACTGGAACGGATCCAGATACGACGCTTCATCCAGGTACTGGGGAAGCTGTCCCGCAACCACACTCTCAACAACCTTCGCCACAAAACGAAGGTTGGAGACTGGATGATAATTAGCCAATATTGCCGGGTCCAGGGAAGGCTTCTTGAGGAGGGGCCTCACCACCGCCTCCTTAAGGGCGGCGGGGAAGACACCCTCACCCAATGAAGCATTTATAATCCCCTGGAGCCAGCCTCGCGTCACCTCCCGGGAAGCCAGCACTAACCAGGAGGGACACGGGTCCAACAAACATGTGGTCGCGTTCAATCTACCCAGAATCCTGTCCACGTCATCTGGGGTCACAGGATCAAACTCATCCCAGATAACAGTCTCAAGACCTGCCTCCGTCACTCTCGCTGGATCTACCCAGTCAGAGTCCAGACCTTCCCGAATCTGAGTGATTTTGTCATACAGATACTGAACAAAGTCCTCGGCTCTTCCCTCCAAGGGGTCCTCCCGCGCTTCCTGGTGGAGCAGGGAGCGGGTCACCCTAAACAGGGCGGCCGGGCGATTATCTGATGACGCAATAAGAGCAGCAAAATGCATACATTTTGCTGCTTTTATCGCCACTAGGTAAGTCCTAATATGGGATCTAACCAGTGTCCGGTCCGATTCAGAAAGACTAGCTCTCCAACTACTCTCTAGGCGTCTTTTCCGGCGCTTCATCTCCCTCAGCTCCTCGGTAAACCAAGGAGCCAGGCGAGATCCGCGCCGGGTCAGAGGCCGCAAAGGCACGACTCGATCCAGGGCCCCAGCGGCCGCCCTATCCCAGGCGGCCACTAGGTCTCCAGTCGAGGCGTGAGCCAGAACCTCAGGAATTGGCCCAAGCTCCGTCTGGAACCTATCGGGTTTGGAGCGGTTTACCTTAAGTTTGTATCTATTTTTTTTTTTTAATTTGATTTATATGCCACCCTTCTCTGGAGACTCAGGGCGGTTTACAATGCGTTAAGCTGAAACTTGCAGTTTCAACTTGCGGTTGAAACTGAAGTAGTGATTGATAGGTAGGATGTTGTAGCAGATAATTTTGTGTACTAAGATTAGATCAGACTGTAGGCGGCATAGTTCTAGGTTGTCCAGGCCCAAAATTTTAATCCTGGCGGCATAAGATATTCTATTGCGAGAAGAGGACTGGAGTAATCTTCTCATGAAATATTTCTGGACTCGCTCAATTGTATTAATGTCCGATATACAGTGTGGATTCCAGGCAGACGAGCTGCATTTGAGAATTGGTCTGGCAAAGTTTTTATATGCCCTGGTTAATAGTATACATATTATAGATTTTATATATAATATAATACAGTTATAATACCGTATTCTATTTTAGGAGGAGACCTTGACTTCAGAACTGGACGATCGATCACTGAAACAAGAAAATCAATAAAAAAAAAATAAATAACCCTCGTCGTCTCCTGTTTCTGTAGTATGCTCAGCCCAAGCCCCAGGCCAGTCTCTCCGCTCCCCCGCGGACCGCAAAGGGAACCTAGGCCACAAATTCGATCCGAAAGCGGCTACCTGGCCGTTGGCGAGTCCACATTCAGGGCCTCCAGCACACGCCGTCCGTCTCGGGAAAGCAGGACCTCCCCCGTGGGGCGGGTGAGCAGAACCTGTCCTCCATGAGGGCCGAGAGACCCGCGGACGGCCCCCGCCAGGGCCGCGGCCTCCTGGGCCAAGCGCCCCAATTCCAGGCGCGCCGCGGTCGCCATGGCAACGGCGGCCCGACCTGGTCCAGACGAAGGGCGAGACCCGCCGAGTGACGTCACCGCCCTCCGCGCTCGTAATTGGTGGGACACGGAACCATTCGGCGGAGTTGATTGGTGGAGTTTAAACTATTTGGTGTTTTTTTTTTTCGGTTTAATCCGCCAGAGCGTGGCTGCTCGTGGAGGGCGTCAAAGCCTCTGTGAGGCACAACGAGGGCCACCTTCCCCTCTTTCAGGAATAATGTTTTGTTGTGTGTGGGGAAGGTTTTCCTCACCTATAGAGGAGCCGTTTTCGAGAACGGCTTCAGTAAATATCCTCCTCTCTTGCCCTTCCCCTCCACGTTCCTTTAAAAATGAAATGAAGAACATCTTTCAACAAATCCCGAAATACCCTGAGGCGATTTTCGGAGGACCGCATTCCCACCCAGCCCCCACCCCCCGTGAAGTTCAAGCCCTTTCGAGGGGTTTCGCTGCCTTGCTGCACGAGAGGGGGGATTGCCAAGCGCGAGCCTCCGTCCCCATGACAACCAAGCAGCCCTCCGCTCGCGCGCTCCCAACGTCACATCGCACTAGGCTCCTGAGGAACGGCTAACCCCGCCTCTTCCCTCTTCCCATTGGCCGGAGCTTCATAAGGCCATCTCGGCATAGCGCCACCGATTGGCCAGGCGGGGCTGAGCCGCGAAGAGCGCGGCGCGCCAGAGGAGTTTGGAAAGGCGATGGGTGATTAGCATAAACTCCTCCCCTCTTCTCATATGGCCTCCGCGCTGCCCCTCCTTCTCCCGGTCTCTGCAGCGCGATCCTTCGCCGGCTTCACCTGGAATATCCTCGGCCGGCCGGCGCATCTTCGTTGCGGGGAGGCGGTTGGGAGCCCGTGCGAGCCCTACGAAGGAAGACGACGAGCCTTGACGAGATCTTCTCCTTCTCCTGTTTTGGGGTGGGGTGGGGTGGAGAAAAAGGGGGCGCAACCTCATCCTCGAGCAACGGACAGAAGACGCAAATCGCCTTTTCTGCTTGTCCCGTTTGGGCTTTTTGGGGGCGCATCGGAGACGGGGGGGGGGAAGGGAAGCTCGAGAAACCCCCCCAGCCTCGTCTTCTCATTCATCCTTCTGTAGATGTAGGTATTTTAAAACCTCTACCTGGCTGGGTCATCTGCGGGCTTGCCTTCCTATCCATTCCTATAAATGCGGGCTTGTTTTCCCTTCCATCCCCAGTTTTGGACTACCTTTCCATCATCCCCAGCCCTCGCGGTCAGGAACCTGAATGGGACCAGCCCAGGGGGAGAACCTATGGAAAGTAACCAAATGCTTTCCATCGTGGCCAGAGGTCTGGCCCCTCACCTGGTTTGAATGACAGCTGTCCTTCTACTTTTTTTGTTTTTGTTTTTAAATCAATTCTCTTTTTTTCTTTCTTTCAGGATCTTTTAAAGTATTTCGAAAGAAGAAGGGGAAAACCCATCACCATGGACTGCAGCACTTTTCTCATACTGGCTTGACTGGATGTTTTACTTTCTTAAACAAGCATGGGGACAGGCAGGTTATTTTAGCTGCCACTCTTGATGAATGAAGGGTCAGGTGCCCTAAAATTTATATATAGATATATCCAGCCCTACAGACTGTTCAACAGTAAGAAATAAGTGAACTTGAGGTACATCCATTATTTTGACAGAGTATCTGCATTCAGATATTGGTGGGTGGGTGGGGGGGTTTGTGACCAAAAAGGAATTTTGAATCAAATGCATGGTACAACAACAAAAACAATTAGGATAAGGTGAATGAGCCTTATACGTACCGGTAATTGCAGTTTATGGGCATATGCGAAGGAGTTTTGCGAGAACGTGGTGGAAGAAGTTTCTAGCTTTCTGTTTATACTGTGTCATAAACACCTACAGTGTTCTTATTTGACCAAACTAGGATCCGTGAAAGCTATGTTTCCTCAAACTATCCTTTGATTTAGGAAAGGTAACAAGAATCTTCTTTATTCTTAAGCAAAACTGTATTTGACAGTATTCTTCATAGCCTCTGCTAAAACAATTGTTGGAAAGCTTGCCCTAAATGGCATACTGTAGTTTTGTACAGTACATAGTTACACATATTGTTCCATACTTAGTTTAGACTGTGGCTAGCATCCCGAGTGGAGTAGGACAGCTTTGTGTCACAAAATGGTTCTTCACAAAAGCCAGCGCTCGTGCAAACGCCTTGAAGTTTCCTGACTGCTTTGACGTCATATACGTGCCTTTTTTTTTTTCTTGGTGTTTATAAAATCTTTTAAACAATTTTGTACATCTCTGGACATAAAAAAAACAGAACACTCACAATGTGGACTTTTCTGGGCATTGCTTCCTTTATCTACGTCTACAAAAAATGTGGAGATTTGCTAAGTTATGCTAACAAGGAGGTGCTTATTTCCACCGTGGTGTTTTTTTCTCTTGGCTTGATGCTCTCGTATTGGTACCGATTGTGGGGACCTCAACAGCAAAATAAGCAGCAACCTCATTGTGGAATGTTTTCCAATTTCCTTGCTGCCTTGCCATTTGTTGGCTTTTTCTGGACTAAATCCCACACTGATTCCATAGAGAAACTGCAGCTGAAGACCAGAAAGGTATGCTCTATTTTAGTTGAATAGTTTAAAAGAGAATAGTCTTGCTTTTTTTTTAATTTGGGGATTGACAAAATACATAAGATGGCTGTGAAAACACTATTACAAATTTGTGTTCCAGGAGGCTTCTCATGAATTTTACTGCAAAATTAAAATTGAAGGAACCTCATCAGATTTTAGATGATTTTACTGCTATAGAAGTGTTCGCTTGCATAAAAAACTCAGCTTTGAAATTTTATCTTGAATTTACAGAATGTGTCTCAATTATATAATTCTAGGATTTCAGATCCCAGCCAATTATTTCAGCTTGCTGGGACGAGGGCTACAACTATGAAATAACAGGCATATTCTTTCGAAATTTCAGTTATGCACACAAAGCAGCTACAGTACTAGACTACCTATTTAAATTCACCTGCAAGTAAGTCCCCTTGGTTGAATTTGCCACAAAGTAATCACATTTTAACAGTGTGTTTTCAATTATCATTCAATATCATGTATTGCATCATTTTAGTAAATTATGGTTACATAAACCATGTATGTTTGTGTGTGAACACTGCCAGTGTTTGGATCTAAATTGGGGGTGTCAAACCCGTGGCCCATGAGCCGGATGTGTCACATGCTGGCCCCGCCCGGTTTAGTAAAGGGGAAAAAAGTCCCGATATGTGACGCTGCTATGACGACACGAGTTTGACACCCCTGATCTAAATCTAGGCCAGTTTTTCCCAATGTGATTTTCTCCAGATCATCTAAGTCCTAGGATGACAATTCTTGGAAAAAGATATTGTTGCTGGGAACTTTAGAAGCTGTCCCAAGATATTTGAAGGCAGAAGGATGGAAGAGACAATGTGATTCACGCATTATTTAATTTAACATAAACCTTCCCTCAATCTCTTGGTTTCTAATTTTCAGTATACACTGTGTTTGTTAGTTATGGATGATGGGAATTGCAAGGTGGCCCAATTGGTTAGTGCTGGAGAAACAGAAAGTCCCATGTACAGGTAGCCCTTGACTTATAACCACTCGTTTAATGACTGTTCATAATTACAACAACTTTATGAGTGTTGCATCAGACCCATGGTCACATGACCAAAATTTGGGCACTTGGCAACTGGCATGTATTTATGATCCCCATTTGTGACCTTCTCAGCTGGCTTCTGTTCTGACAAAAGTTAATGGGGGAAACTGGATTCGGTTAACAACTGCTCAATTCATTTAACAACTGCAGTGATTTGCTTAACAACTGTGCAAAAGTTGTAAAATTGAACACGGCTTACTTAATAACCGTCTTGCTTAGCAAGAGAAATTCTGGTCCCAATTATGACTGTAAGTACCTGTACTGTCATGATACCTCTAAGTGAAGAATTCTTGGACAGCAGAGGTGAAAATCACCTGTTCAAAGGTACATGTAAGCATAATTCATCATAGTTGTCAATGGGCTGTTCTTGTATATTCATGATATGGATGTGCCAGAGCTGGAATGTGCAACTGTTGCCGTAAGAGCAATGAGACCATCCACAGACTAGAACAGTGGCTCTCAAAATTTAGTCTGGGGAGCCCTAGAGATCTGTAAAGTCAAACAAATAAATATTGTAAGTTTCTTTAGTTTTAATTTTAGTTTTAAAAGTTCATGTTCTACCCATGGGTGCTTTGGATAATAGCTTGACTCCCTCTTCTTTGTGGCAACCCCTGAGATATGGGAACACTGCTATCATGTCTCCTGTAGTCCTTTTTTTCATTAAACTAGACATACCCAATTCCTGCAACCGTTCTTCATATGTTCCTGCCTCCAGTCCCCTAATCATCTTTGTTGCTCTTCTCTGCACTCTTTCTAGAGTCTCAACATCTTTTTTACATTGTGGAGACCAAAACTGAATGCAATATTCCAAGTGTGGCCTTACGAAGTGGTATTAACACTTCACATGATCTTGATTCTATCCCTCTGTTTATACAGTTTAGGACTGTGTTGGCTTTTTTGGCAGCTGCTGCATACATGCTGGCTCATATTTAAATGGTTGTCCACTAGGACTCCAAGATCCCTCTCACAGTTACTACTATTGAGCAAGGTACCACATATACTGTACCTGTGCATTTTGTTTTTCTTGCCTAAATGTAGAACCTTAACTTTTTTCACTGTTGTATTTCATTTTGTTAGATAGCGTCCAATGTTCAAGTCTGTCACGATCCTTTTGTATCTTAAGCCTATCTTCTGGAGTGTTGGCTATTCCTGCCAGTTTGGCATCAATCTGCAAATTTGATGAGTTCCCCATATATCCCCTCGTCCAACTCATTGATGAAGTTGTTGAAGAGTACTGGGCCTAAAACAGAGCCTTGGGCTACTCCACTGCATACTTCTCTCCATATAGATGCAGTTCCATTGAGGACTACACGCTGAGTGCGGTTGGTCAGCCAGTTACGAATCCATCTGGTGGTGATGCTGTCTAACCAAGATTTTTCTACTTTATCTAGTAGTAGGCTATGGTCTACTTTATCAAATGCCTTACTGAAGTCCAAGTAAATTATATCAACAGTATTCCTCTGGTCCACTAATTTTGTCATTTTGTCAAAGAATGCAATAAGATTAATTTGTCATGATCTGTTTTTGACGAAGCCATGTTGGCTTTTGGTTATTACTTTGTTTGCTTCTAGGTGTTCGCTGATTCATTGCTTAGTTATCTTTTCCAGAATCTTCCCTAGTATTGAGGTCAGGCTGATAGGTCTGTAGTTTCCTGGATCTATTTTTTCCTCTTTTTTGAAGATGGGAACTACATCAGCTCTTTTCCAATCCATGTAGTAAATATTGATAACTACAAGCCATATAAACCAAAGCTCTTTGGGGTCCTCAATTATTTTTGAGAATGTAAAGGGGTCCCGGGATCAAAATGTTCAAGAAGCACTGGACTAGACTTTTTTTTTTCTTTTAATGATCCTCTAATCCCTTTTATCGGGGTGGAGTTAGAGTGACTGAATGGAGCTGAGCATTTACTAGCCAGGTGCCCTTCCTGATGCCTACCCGGAGTTCTCAGCAGATATTTTCTCTTTGCTCCCTGATAGAGAAACATCTGCTGCTGCCTAGGATTGAACTCTCCACCTCCCAAGGGGGAGGTGAGCGTCTTCACTTCGAGGCCACCGTGCCGCTCAATCTGTGGACTAGACCAGTGGTCCCCAACCTTTTTATCGCCGCGGCCCGCTGAGCGCGCGCAGGGGTGGGGGCACGGCCCAGGAGCTTTTGCGCACGGCCCATTGCGCACGGCCCAGGAGCTTTTGCGCATGGCCCAGGAGCCTTTGCGCTGCAGCGTTCATGTCCCCCGGCCGCTGTGCGGCCCGGTGCCAGGTACTCCACGGCCCGGCACCGGTCCGCGGACCGGGGGTTGGGGACCACTGGACTAGACTATAGTTACAAAATTTGAAATACTGAATATATTTCATATTGGGTGCAAAGGCCATGGAACAATTAAAACTTGAATGAAATCTGAGGCAGTTTTTCCAACTCAACAGGCATGATTTCTTCCATTTGGTCAGCCTTAGTGTTAGTGGGGAACTTTGAAAGGAGGAGTTTATGAATTCTTAGAGCCCATAGGCCTTGGGATGGGAACCAAAGAAATAGGGTCTTCGACAATCACCACTAATGTTTTGTTTTATCTGCTACTTCTAAGGAGGCAAAAATAAAAAACGTGTTTCTCATGATTCAGCACTTTATAAGCCCATTTGTAACAAGCACAGTTTAAAGTAACTTCAGTCACTAAATTTACAATTAGTGAAGTCTACTTTTCAGTAGACTGAACACCAAACATCCATCCATCTGTAAAACACTTTAGTAACAAAATAATTTTTATTCAGGGGTGAAATCCAGCAGGTTCTGACAGGTTCTGGAGAACCGGTAGCGGAAATTTTGAGCAGTTCGGAGAACCGGCAAATTCCACCTCTGGCTGGCCCCTAGCCCCGGGAATGGAGATTTTGCAGTATCCTTCCCCTGGAGTGGGGTGGGAATGGGGATTTTGCAGTATCCTTCCCCTGGAGTGGGGTGGGAATGGGGATTTTGCAACATCCTTCCCCTGCCACGCCCACCAAGCCACGCCCACAAAACCGGTAGTAAAAAAAAAATTGGATTTCACCACTACTTGTATCTGAAGTGCTGAAAATTAATTATGGCAGGAAGCCATTTTTCACTGCTTTTGAATTTATGGAAAGGTTGCATTTTTACATGCAATCTATCTATTCTACCACTGAGTTGTCCTTGGTGCAGCCACTTCTATTTTGAGTCTGCCAGGATAACTGTTTGTACCTTCTAATTGGTAAGTGGGCAAAAAAAAAAAAAAAAGTTCAATTTCAAGGTTGTGTTTGGTTAGAGGTTCTGGCTTACATAGAGTAGTGTGAGTATTTTAGAGTAAATGACATATGTGGTACACTAACCAGATTAGTGATGGGTTGCTATTGGTTCACCCTGGTTCGGGCGAACCAGTAGTGGCGGTGGCGGGAGGTTCCGCCCATCCACCCACCCGTCATCAAAAACGCTTTGTGCATGCGCAGAACCCTCTGCACATGCATAGAAGTGCAGCATGCGCACAAAGCGCACATGTGCTCCCGCACGCTCCCAATAGCGAACTGGTAGCGCCGGGAATTGAAACCCACTACTGAACCAGATGTGTCAAACTGATCAAGGCTGTGCTTTTACCATTAGCAGAGAATGGTGCATCGATATGTTTAAACCTGGTAATCTAGTTCGCTCTTTATCTATGTTACTAAAAAGTTGTACAAGTAGTCCTTGACCGACAACCATTCATTCAGCAACTGTTCAAAGTTACGAGGGCACTGAACAACAGGATGTTACAACTGGTCCTTGGAGTTTTGGCTGTCCCAGCATTCCCGTGGTCATATGATTGCCATCTTGGTGCTTGTCAACAGATTCACCCTTACAGTCGGTTGCACTGCTCCATGATCAGGTGATCACCATTTGAAACCTTCCTGCTGGTTTCCCCAGAAAGTCAGTGGGGAAGCTGGCAGCAAAGTTTGAGTAAGTCTTTCCCACCCCCAGTCCCTCTGTGTTTGGACCACCCCAGCCAGTTGCCTATTTCCACACACCCTTCCCATTCCTTCCTTGCACTCCTGCGCATCCTCTCCTATTTGTGTTCTCATGCGCACTCCCTTGTGCCCTCCTCAACCTTCCCCCATACCCTTCACACTGGTTTCCCCCAACCCAGCAGCAGCCATTTACTTGCCTGCAGGCCTGGGATTTACAGTTTCCTGCCAGTTTTCCCACTGACTTTGGATGTTGGAAACTGGTAGGAAACTGCCTCATCTAATGACTGGGATTTGGTTAACGTGGCAACTCGAACTGCAGGGATTGCTAGTGCTAAGGGATGTGGTTGCTTGCATTGCTTAATGATGGAATTGCCATCGTAAGTCAAGGAGCACTTGTTTTGAAGCCTTTGACTAAGACATGGTGAACCATGGAGGTTAAAATCCGTGAGCACATTTGTGGATGACCGTACGGAAGAAAGATTGTAACTTGGAATGTATATAATAATGTTTATAATATTGAGCATGAATTAATGAAGACAAGGCTCTTGAATATCCTCACCTATCTCTCTGTCCTTTTGATGGCCTGCATACCGGCTGCCATCAGGATTTTTTCATGAAAAATATTTGTGATAATAAATATTAAATATTTATAAAATAATAAATATTTATAAAATAATAAATATTTCAGGGGTGAAATCCAGCACGTTCTGACAGGTTCTGGAGAACTGGTAGCGGAAATTTTGAACAGTTCAGAGAACCGGCAGGAGTGAAATGCTCCTGGATTGGACCGGATTGCCCGATCCGGTAGCGATTTTTCCCTGTGGTTCGTCGATCCGGTAGTGATCGCCGCCCAGGTGTCATTATTTCCTGGTTTTAACCAGGGAGTAATGTTTTTTTACCTTCTGCGCATGCACAGAAGGTTTTGCACATGCACAGAAGGTGTGAGTGCGCACATGATGTGCCCGCACATGCGTGAGCGAAGTGAGCGCCCGCGCATGGAGCGTGTTCTTCCGAACCGGTAATGAAGGTAAGTAGATTTCACCCCTGCGGCAAATACCACCTCTGGCTGGCCCCAGAGCGGGGTGGGAATGGAGATTTTGCAGTATCCTCTTGCCACATCCACCAAGTCACACCATGCCCACCAAGCCACGCCCATAGAACTGGTAGTAAAAAAAATTGGATTTCACCACTGGTTTAATATTGTTATTTATACAACATTCAATAAAGAAAAATACTCAATGAATGCTTCAATTTTCATTTTTAATACAATAAATATTGATAAAAGCTCTTTTTAAGAGTCCTCCATAATTTTTAAAAGTGGGAAGTCCTGAGAGCAAAATGTTTAAGAAATGCTGATTTGGAAAAACGTAGGATAAAGCAAAGAAGCTTGAATTTGATTGCTGGGTGTGATAAGTGTTTATATGACGGAAGTGAAGGGTGCTTGAAAGTGATGGAAACACTTACCAAATGGTTTGATCCCAAGCAGGCAAGAAAAGAATGTATGATGTTCCCATGGACGTTTAATATATTTATCACCTGACGTTTAAGGAATCCTTATGGTGTTAGAACTGTGTTGATTGGAAACATGAATATGCATGAACTTTGCTATGCAAATAAAGCCATGCTGTTGACTGAGAACCTGAACGATTTACAGCCCATTTGAGATAGGTTGAGTGTTGCATGAGAAGTACAGATTTGAAAATTAATGGAAAGATAGTTGCACTTGACAACAAAAATGGAGTGAGATTGCAAGCTGCACACAGATGATGAACAACAGAGCAAAATGAAGATCCATGAGAGAGGTGAGGTTTAGAAAAAAAAAAAAACAAGGGGCAGTGTGAGATATTGCTTATGGCTTTGATGGAAGGAAAAGTGGTTTGCAAGATTAAAAGTAGAGGTTTAGTAAATGGCGATATAAATCAGTTTCAGCTGTTGCTCTTTTTATTATCTTAAGCCTTTACTTTCTCTGACATACTGTTGCTTATTCCTTTCCTTCACTCTGCCTAACATTGCTTATTTGCATGGACATAGCCCAAGGACTATTTATGTAATTATGCAATTATTTGAGGAAATAAGCTTCTAAAAGATACGTCCGATAATATGTTAGAACTCTGATGTAACCAGTTTACCTAGACTTTGAAACAGAAATATCTGGCAAAATAGTATTTGGAATTATCTGAAATAATCTACTGACCTGAGGACAGAAATTCTAAACCTGAAGAGGCGCCAGAAAAAAGAGGGGAAATTGCCAAGAATTTTACTATGCTGTTGTACAGGTGCTCTGAAAAATCTTAATTGTTGAGTGTTCAAAATCAGAAACTTCTTGGTTTCTCATATTTCATTTCAGTTCTTGGCACCCAAATGCCAAAAATGGCCTTTACATGTGCAGTGATGTGGTCCTGCATATGCTGCATTTAGATACTTGCCTCTTTTTACCTGATGCAGGTGCATAAGCCCTAAAGTTGTGAGGTAGATATTGTGGTTATCCAAATTTGTTATGTCCAAAATACCCCCTCAAATACAGCTGTTAAGTGTGACACAAAATTTAGACTGCTTTAAACTGAGTTTGAGTATAGGTAGTCCTCAACTTACAACTACAATTGTGTCCCAAATTTCTGTTGCTAAGTGAGAACATTTGTTAAATGAATTTTGCTCCGATTTATGACCTTTCTTGCCACAGTTGTTAAGTGAATCACTGTGGTTGTTAAATTAATAACACGGTTGTTAAGTGAGCCTGGTTTCCTCGTCGACTTTGCTTGTCAGACAGTGACAAAAACAGTGATCACATGACCCCAGGACACTGCAACCATCATAAATATGAGTCAGTTGCCAAGTGTCTGAATTTTGATGATGTGATGATGGGGTTGCTAAAACGGTCGTAAGTGTGAAAAACTGTCATAGGTTACTTTTTTCAGTGCTGTTGTAACTTTGAATGGTCACTAAAAGGACTGTTGCACTACTACAACTGTATTGGGAGTACCAAAATGTTTCTGGATTGTGAAAGGATTGAACGGTTGCCTGAAGAGCTCAACGGCCAGTTGAGAGCTCTTTTCATGTCCTCATTAAGTTGTCCGGCAAAGTGGTACCCATCTATCTACTCACAGCCACCTACTTTCGAACTGCTGGGTTGGCAGGAGCTGGACCTTGAGACAGGATGTCACCCCGTCCCACGGCAGCAACCGGGTCTCGAATAAGAGCCTGCCAATCGTCAGCCCAGGGTCCTAACCATTAGAGCCACTGGGCTCCCACTGAGTGTCACTAAATCTGCTGCATATTGTAAGGCCATTGTACCAGCCTAAATGCCTTTGATTTGTCTTCTTTCTGACTTAGGGTACAAGAGGAGTCATCCCTTCACCTGACAGTAGAACAGAAACCGATTCAGCTTCTACAGCCGCTGCGCAACCTGATCCAGAAGTGATCATTGTGGGGGCTGGTGTACTGGGCTCTGCTCTGGCCACAGTGCTGGCCCGGGATGGTAGGAAAGTGACGGTCATTGAGCGGGATTTGAAGGAACCTGATAGGATTGTTGGAGAACTCTTACAGCCAGGAGGTTATAACACGCTAAAAGAACTAGGCCTTCAAGGTACATGAATTGCTGGTAAAAACACTTCTGTCTTCCATTCACAGATCTGGGAATTAATGCTTTAACTGCAAGTTTTTGAAACTCACTCAACAGCCCGTCAGCTGTTCTACCTCTACTTTGTATTCTTGTAATTACAGGTAGTCCTGGTCTTATGACCACAATTGAGCCCAAAATTTCTGTTGCTCAGCAAGACGTTTATTAAGTGAGTTTGGCCCCATTTTACAACTTTTCTTGCCACAGTTGTTAAGTGAATCACTGCAGTTGTTAAGTTAGTACAACAGTTGTTAAGTGAATCTGGCTTCCCCCTTGATTTTGCTTGTCAGAAGGTCGCAAAAGTTGATGACACGACCTGGGCACACTGCAACCGTCATAAATATGAGTCAGTTGCCAAATGTGTGAATTTTGATCACATGATCATGGGGAATGCTGCCATGGTCATTGTATGAAAAGGGGGTCATAAGCCCCCTTTTCAGTGTGTTGTCACTTCGCAGTCATTAAATGAACTGCTGTAAGTCGAGGACTAACTATATTACAAAAGCCAGAAAAGAAATAATACTAATAAAACTTCTCCAATTGTACAGCCTAACTTGCCTTAAATTCATGGCTCAGAATTAACACTGAAAAAAGAGAAAAATCAAAAGATGAAAAACCAAGATAGTGAAAAAAACCTGCTTGACAGAGGAAAGATTTTATAGCTAGAAGAGAAGAAACGTGGTTAAGATTGTCATTATCATTGCTTGTTGGATATTGCCCTTAATGAAGGGAAGCAAAATGTGTGATTTTTGAACATGAACAGAGTGATGTTTTCTTCTTCTTCTTCATCCCACCATCAGTTTATTCATGTTTTTCTTCCTTCTTTTCAGACCATTTAAGGTAGTCCTCGACTTACAACAGTTCATTTAGTGACCGTTCAAAGTTACAACGACACTGAAAAAAATGACTTTTGGCCATTGTTCACAATTACAATGTTGCAGTGCTCCCATCATTATGTGATCAAATTTGAGATGCTTGGCAACTGGCTCTTATTCATGACGGTTGCGGTGTCCCGAGATCATGTGATCCCCTTTTGCGACCTCACAAGAGTCAACGGGGAAGCCAGATTCACTTAACCACCGCGTTACTAACTTATCAACTGCAGTGATTCACTTAACAACTGTGGGAAGAAAGGTCATAAAATGGGGCAAAACTCACTTAACATATCTTACGTAACAGACAATTTGGGTTCAATTTTTTTTTTGCTTTAATTTATATGCCGCCCTTCTCCGGAGACTCAGGGCGGCTTACAATGCGTTAAGCAATAGCCTTCATACTTTTGTATATTTATACAAAGTCAGCTTATTGCCCCCACAATCTGGGTCCTCATTGTGCTTGTAAATCAAGGACTACCTGTACCTATAAATATTTAGATAAACATTCCCTGACATCTTTTCTATGCTATTTCCCCAAGATATTATCTTAGTCCCAGGTTACCAGTGATGCAGTTTAAGTGGTCTTTAGCTGTTCAAGTGTTAGAGGAATTTTCCAAAACTGTCCAAGATGAACTTCAAATTTGACTTTTTCACCTATTACCCTGAAGGAAAGTTAAGTGCAATAATTTGAAATAGAGGCAGTAGAGAGATAATAAGATTCAGCAAAGGAAGTACCCTCATACTCAACCAGGTATAGGTAGACTTACAACTGGTTGCTTAATGACCATTCGAAGTTATGATCCACTTTCATGGCTATTTGCAATGTCCAGCACATTATGACTTTTTTTTAAAAACCAGAAACTGACATTGATTTCTTGTTAAAAAAAACACTCCCATTGCTAACAGTAAGTTTGCTTAATGGCCATGATGTTCACTTAATGACCGCTTCGTTTTGATTTACAACGACCACAAAAAAGGTCATAAAATTGGGTGTGGTTATGTGATGACCCACTTAATGACCAGCATTAGTTAGGATCATAATTCTAGGCTCAATTATGGTTGTACATTGAGGACTATGTACTAGTCCTCAATGTACTAGAGGACTAGTGTGTGCATAAAAGTTTAAATTCTATACATTTGCTGAACTTTTATGTAAAGAAAATTTCACTCAAACAAATACAGAGAAAAGTAATTAAAATAAAACACTCTTGAAATTGCAAGGAGATCAAATTAGTCAATCCTAAAGAAAATCAACTCTGACTGTTCTTTGGAAGGACAGAAATTGAAGCTGAAGCCCAAATCCTTTGGCCACCAAATGGGAAGAGTGGGCTCCTTGGAAAAGACCCTGAAATTGGGAAAGGGCAAAAGGAGAAGGGGACAACAGAGGATGAAATGGTTAGATAGTGTCATGGTTGCAATGAACATGAATTTGGCCAAACTCTGGGAGTCAGTGGAGGACAGGGGAAGATTTTGTCCTGTGGTCCATGAGTCGGCAAAGAGTCGGAACAACATCCACAACAACAAAATGCAGAAACAAAGTTCCCCGTTCTTTCGCTTGGGTTACTCCTGGAGATAATTCCTACTATTTGCCAGAGCTGTTGTGGACATAATATATCCAAACTTAGGGACCGTAAGTCTTTTTTCTATTTCCCTGGAAATTCCCTATTTCCCTTTTAAAAGAACAATGCTTTTTTTTTCTCTATCCAGAAGTGGGGGAAAAAAACAGATAAAATGTCTGAATTAAAGCCTACATGAAAAAAAAAAGCATTTGAACCTGAACTTCATTCAGACTTGAATCCAAATTGGATTCAAACTCAGCCCTTGATTCCATTCAGACTGGCTGAGAGGCTGCTGTGTTATGAATCCTGACTGTATATCCCAGGGTGGGGAACTATGACAACTTTACGATCTGTGGACTTCAACTCCCAGAATTCCTGAGCTAACCATGCTGGCTCGGGAACTCTGTGCGTTGAAGTCCACAGATCGTAAAGTTGCCATAGTTGCCCAACCCTGGGCTATACATACCACCAGTCACTGCAGATATCTTAGTTTACTTTATTGATTAGCCCTTGGGCCAAGTGCAGAGTTCTAGACGCAAATTATTAAGTAAAATCTGATAAAAACAATTTAAAATGGAATTGGAATGAAATACAATAATTTAATATAGAGATAAATAAAATACAATAAAATTATATTTCGGTGTCACCCCTATAACCTGGCCCAATCCATCCTACCTATGCCGAACACAACCAAACCATTTTGCTTAAGTACTGTGCTGTATTAAATGTTATTTTTGGATTCTGGCCACACATAAGGTAAGTGGTTTTGATATGGGGTCCCAATGGATCATTCGTTTAATATATAGACCAAGGTACCTGTCTGTCACCCTCTTATATAGGCAACGATCAAATAAGATGCGATCCAGGTCATCTACTCTGCTGCTGCGCAAATGCAGAGACGTCCATTGTAGGGTATAGAATGGAATCTCCCATATTTGACCGTTATTGTGTCAAGCTGTTCAAATCTCACTTGCGTAAATATCTCCCTAAGACGTTTTGGCAGTTGTAACTTTAAATAGCTGTCTATTTGAAAAGTACACTGTATATATGTGTTTTTAAGATAGCTGGCTCCTCCTAAATCTTCCTCCTTTCTCCATCCATTTATTTTGCAGATGCTGTGGAAGATATAGATGCTCATACAATAAATGGCTACATCGTTCATAACCTTGAGAACAAGGCAGAGGTTGAGATCCCTTACCCTTGCACAGCAGCCGGGCAAGTGCAGAACGGGAAAGCATTTCATCATGGACGCTTCATCATGGGTCTCCGAAGGGCAGCCATGTCAGAACCCAAGTAAGTATCATAATCTAAAATCTCAGCCCAAGTAAGTTAGGCCGCATGCCTAACAGGGGCATCCATCTGTTTTTCATTTTAAATGTGCTTTTCTTTTATTCATTGCATTTGAGAATAGTTTGGAGTTAGCCAGAAGAAGCATTTTCAATATCAGTTGGATTGGTTTTTATATGTTCTGTCAGTGAAACTCTTAGAAGTTAATGCGTAAACCCTTTTTGTTTTGCTGTTTGAGTCACCAGTGTTACAAAACAGGTTACTTCTGTTGAAGCCTAATTTTGTCATTTTTGGCATACTGACAGCCTGAAAACAAAGAATTAATTGTCTACATTAAAAGTACGTAAACCAGGGATGGGCACATGTGGCCCTTTTATAACCTGTTGACTTCAAGTCCCAGAATTCCTGAGACAGCCAAGCTGCACCCCTGACGTAAACTATCAGTCCAGAAAACAGATTGTATTTGAAGAGAGGGATAAGATTCGGAGTACACTTGAATTTATGCATTGCCGAAGCCCCTTAAATAAGTTGTGTCTTTTCCTGGGTTCATGTGATTGCTCTCGCAACTGCAGTGCATTCCTGGAAAAGGTTTAACATGTTCTTACAAGTGTTATGTGAATGTTCCAGGCACCCTTAATCAAAGTTCTCTCTGCAAGTAGCATTTCTAATATCTAGAAAGAAACTTGTTAAATATGGTGGAAAGAAAAAGTGATTTATAGAAACATCTTAGGAGGACAGAGGTTAGCTTAGGCTATCAAATTAGTGCAGTATTTCTCAAGGTTGGGCATTTTAAGATGTGTGGATTTCAATTCCCAAATTCCCCAGCCAGCTTGGTAGGGAATTCTGGGAACTGAAGTCCACACATCTTAAAATTGCCAAGATTTAGAAATGCTGTCTAGAAAAATGGTATGGTTTGTGCACTATTGGAAGACCTGAAAGCCCAGGCTCGGGACACATGATTTGAAGAATGTCTGTTTAGATCAGACATGGGCATTTTATGGCCCACAGGCCACATCTGACCTGTGGATAGTCCGAGCGTGGCCGGCGGCAGCAGCAACAGTGAAGGTGGGGCGTTGGTGGGGTTGGGGCACCAGGGCAGCATTGGTAGCAGGAATTGGTGCAGCATCGGGGGCGAGTACAGGGGGCGGGGTGTCAGCAGCAATAGGGCGGGGTAGACGCAGCCCTCGACAACTCTTCCAGTTTCTCATTGGCCTCTTGGGAAAATTAATTGTCCCCCTCTGGTCTAGAATGGTTCCTAGAACATACCAACCTGATAACACATAGTTATTCTCCTTTGCTCAGATTTTTCTTAAAACTATTTTCTTTCACGGTTGACACTTTAACATCTTCTTCCTTTTCTTTTCTTTTCAACTTCAGAAGTCCAGTTTTCCATATAACAGCTCTTTTGTCTAACAGTGAATATAATTTCATGGTTTATTAATTATGTACTTTATATGAAAATAAAAATCACACATAGAAAAAGAGGGGTACAGAGAGAGAATGAATGAATTTTTGTGGTTCACAGTGAACTAGATTTCCCTCTTCCTAGTCTAGCAACTTAACCATTATACCAATCTGGCAGCCAGACTAGATTATTTTGTCTGTTTCGAGAAGGGACCCTCTCTAGTTTTAGTCTTTAGTGTAGACCAGGTGTATTATACTTGATTGCATTGAGGACCACATCAGGGTTGTTGTTTGACCTTGGGTGGCCAGGTGGGCATGGCCAGTGCAACATCATTCATGTCGGGAGCACCTGGGTAGGCCTGGGTGGATCCTCCTGCAGCCCTCTACCAGCAAAAATGGAGCCCGGGAGCCCGAGTTCCGTTTTCACTGGCAGAGGCACCACAGGCAGGTCCTTCACTATTTTGAGGGCGACCACATGGGCCAGATCTAAGCACCCTGCGGGCCAGATCTGGCCCCTGGGCCTTGAGTTTGACACCCCTGGTGTAGACTAAAAAAGAAAAGAGAGAAGAAATACTTTCCAACTTGCAACATTTCTAAACAGAGGCACCCATTTCAATTCCAACACAATAAAATGTATACCATGTATGCATTTTTAAAAAATCTGCTTTTTTCCAGTGCAAAATTTATTGAGGGGACAGTGGTACAATTGCTTGAAGAAGAGGAATGTGTAGCTGGAATCGTATACAAAGATAAAGAAACTGGTGATACAAAGGTGAGATTTTCCAGCAATTCTGGTTATTCCAGTGTTCTAGGACACTACATCAGTTTTAAACAAGTTGCAATTCTTAATCAGATAGCTTATTACAGTGATGGTGAACCTATGACACGCATGTCAAAAGGTGACACGCCACAACCTTTTGGGTGATGCCATCATGCACCAGCAGCCGACAGTAAGAATTCTTGAAGGCAAATCCCATTGGAGCATGATTTTTAGAAGCTTTGGAGGCCATGTGAGAATGGGGTATACGGTCTTGTGCAGCTTCTGGATTGTGCTGAAGTCGTGTGGGAGGGCTGTGCTCTCAAGGAGCTTTCAGACCCTCTGAAAATTTTGTGCAGTTTTAGGACCCTGCAGAGACCGCAAAGGAGCATCCTCTGAAGCCACTTCAAGAACGTAAGCCTTGGGCGATCCCAAGCACATTGCGGTACAGCAGAAGGAGGCCATTTTGAATGGCAGCCATGGTACTAGAGCTGGTCGAGGCCTCAGGCTCTGCTTTAGGCCCAGCCTTGGCGCTGTCACCGAGTACCGCTGTTCATGGCGGCCTAATTGGGGAGAAGATAAAGAAATTGTTTCTGTTTTGTTTGCGTGTTTGTATGAGACATGCCAAAAAAGACAAATGAAGCATTTTTCCTAATTTTTGATGCGCTGAGCCCAAAACATTCGCCATTATTGGCTTAGTAAAATAATAGGAATACAAACCATATTTTGAATTAGGCAATGTGGTATATGCCTTCCAATGGAATCATTGTTTTTAAAGCACTTAATGTGGATGTCAGGATGTGTGCAAGGTGTAGCTTGAGGAATATAAAGATGTGTGAGAAAATCGCGGGTGAGAAGAATTCAGCGCAGAATGAAACCTTCAAAAATTATTAACTCATTCCTGACTCACATACTACTATGCGTTTCAGGTTGGCCTGTTAAAACCAGTAAGGTACAAGGAGTCCTCAACTTATGACCGGTTGCTTAGTAACCATTCAATAACAATGGACTTCCCCAGGCTAATTATGTCCCAGATTCGAAATTCTGACTGCTTCCCCCCTTGCGGTCATGTGATTGCATTTTGGGCATTCAGCAACTGGCCCATGTTTATGGCTGTTTGCAGCATCCTGCAGTCAGAGGTCTGTGATTTATGATATTTTTTGGCAAAAAGCACCCATTGCGGACAATGGATTTGCTTAACGACTGCAGAGATTCACCTAATGACCATTGCAAAAACAAAAAGTCATAAAATCAGGGACGGTCATGTGGTGACCCGCTTAATACCTAGCATGACCTATGACTGTAATTCTGGGCTCAGTTACAGTTAAAGTTGGGGACTATCTGTAACAGGTTGTGCATCGTGATCAGGGGTGCTATTCAGCAGGTTCTGACAGGTTCTGGAGAACTGTTAGCGGAAATTTTGAGTAGTTCGGAGAACTGGCAAATACCACTTCTGGCTGGCCCCAGAGTGGAGTGGGAATGGAGATTTTGCAATATCCTTCCCCCAGGAGTGGGGAGGGAATGGGGATTTTGCAGTATCCTTCCCCTGGATTGGGGAGGGAATGGAGATTTTGCAGGATCCTTCCCCTGCCACGCCCACCAAGCCACACCACGCCCACGGAACTGGTAGTAAAAAAAATTGAATTCCGCCACTGATCGCGATGATCATTATCATTTAGTCCCTATTTAGTTGATTTGTTTTGTATTGCAGGAACTCCACGCCCCCTTAACGGTAGTTGCTGATGGTCTGTTTTCCAAGTTTCGAAAAAATCTCATCTCCAGCAAAGTGAAAGTCCCCTCTCATTTTGTAGGATGCATTTTGAAGGTAAGTGTTTCCATAAAACACGAAGCAATACTATCATCAAATTTGGATGTTTGGTGGTTATAATTACAGTCCTCGACTTACAACCATAACTGAATCCAACATTTCTGTTGTTGAGTGAGAGATTTGTGAAGTGAGTTTTGCCCCATTTTAAGACCTTTCTTGACACAGTCGTTGAGTGAATCTCGGCAGTTGGTAAGATAGGAACCCAGTTGCATAGTGAATCTGGCCTCCCCATTGGCTTCTGACCTTGGGACACAGCAACGGTCATAAATATAAACCAGTTGCCAAGCAATTTTGATCATGTGATTGTGGGGATGCTGCAAAGGTTGTAACTCTGAAAAACGGTCATAAATCACATTTTTCAGTGCTGTTGTAACTTTGAACAGTGACTAAATGAATTGTTGTAAACCGAGGATTACCTATACCAGTGATGGCTAACCTTTTTGCCATCACGTGCCAGAAAGGGGGGGAGGCGGGGGAGGTTCGCATGTGTGCGTGCCCACACCCATAATTCTATGTGCCCTGTCCATGCACGCATGACCCCCTCTCCCCCCGCTCCTGGCACGCCTTTCTAGGAGTCTCTGGAGGCTGGGGACAGCAAAAAAAGTCACTTCCTGTCCAACTGGAAGTTGGGAAACAGGCCATTTCGGGCCTCTGAGGGGGTGGGGAAGGCTGTTTTCACTCTCCACAGATGCATAGAGAGGATCTGGAGCCGGGTGAGAAAGAAAAACAGGCCTTCCCCACCCCACCCCACCCCCCAGGCCCTCCGGAGTCAGGAAACAGCCTGTTTCCCTACTACTGGTGGGCCCAGAAGGCCCGAAAATCAGCATGTGTGTGCCAGAGCTAAGCTGGCGTGCCAGGCGACATGGCTTCGTGTGCCACCTGTGGCACGCGTGCCATAGGTTAGCCATCACGGACCTATACCATAGAATAGCATTTCACATGTTTTTATCTCTACCCACCACACAAATGATTTCTTTTGTTGCCCTTTTGCTGATGCATCTTCCTTAAAGCAGGCGTGTCAAATTCAAGGCCCGCAGGGTGCTTAGATCTGGCCCGCAGGGCCGCCCTGGAAACAGCAAAGAACCGGACTGCGGTGCCTCTGCCAGCAAAAATGGAGCTCTGTTTTCAGCTGCGATGGCCTCTTGCAACTCTCCACCAGTGAAAACGGAGTGCGGCCTTCCTGACCTCCATTTTCGCTGGCAGAATGCTCGGACCACCACAGGCACCCCCAACACAAGTGATGTCAAACTGGCCATGCCTCCTGGCCATGCCCCCACTCCCCGAGGTCAAACACAACCCTGAGGCAGCCCGCAATGAAATCGAGTTTGACACCCCTGCTTTAAAGCAGTTTAATCCAGTTCTTCAGTCCCAGATTCTCTCAAACTGGCTTGCAAAGAATCATCTTCAGGCATGAGTTGGAGAGGAAAGAAATTACAGCGGGGAGAAAACACTCCGCTTAGTTAAATGATTTCAGCCTGATGATGGGTTGTGGTAGAGCCTGTTGCTATATGAACTTTCAGTCTTGTTGAAAGTCTATGAGCCTTGGGTTATTAGTCAGCCAAAAATTACTCATTGCAATCAAGGAAGAGCAGGAAGGTTCTGGGAAATTCTTTTTTTTAAATAATGTTTTTCTTTCTTTCTTTGTCTATAAAGAATTCTCCTCAATTTAAAGCCAATTATGCCGAGCTGGTTTTAGGCAATCCTTGCCCAGTGCTTATCTACCAGATTTCTTCCAATGAAACTCGAGTTCTTGTTGACATTCGAGGTGAAATGCCAAAAAATCTTAAGGAATATATGGTTGAAAAGATTTATCCACAGCTACCAGGTAAGAACCTTTGCCCAGAGACTTAATATCTTTACAGGTAGTCCTCGACTTATGACCGCAGTGTAGACAGGAACGTTCGTTGACACTCAGCACAATTGATGAGTGAGCTGCATCTGATATTACAACCTTTTTTGCTCTGGTTGTTAAGAAAATCACTGTGGTCATTAAGTGAATTACATTGTTGTTAAGTGGATCCAGTTTTTTCCATTGATTTGCATATTGGAAACCCCCTGGGAAGGTTGCAAATGGTGATCACGTGACCATAGAGACATTACTACAGTCATGAGGACTGGTTGTAAGTGACTTTATTCATTGCCATTGTAATGTAGAATCATTGTTGAATGTTCGTTAAATGAATGGTCATAAGTTGAAGACTATTTGTATGCCAGTGACTTGAATAGTAGTTTAGGCATCTTTTTTTTTTAAATTTGATTTATATGCCGCCCTTCTCCAGAGACTCAGGGTGGCTTACAATGCGTTAAGCAATAGCCTTCATACTTTTGTATATTTATACAAAGTCAGCTTATTGCCCCCACAAACTGGGTCCTCATTTTACCTACCTTAGAAAGGATGGAAGGCTGAGTCAACCTTGAGCCTGGTGAGATTCGAACTCACAGTAATTGCAGACAGCTGGTGTAAATCACAATGCTTTTAGTCTACTGAGCCACCAGGCCCTTTGTGCATCTGTTTTAATGCAGTGTTTCCCAATCTTGGCTAGAATAGAGTAGAGTAGAGTAGAGTAGAGTAGAGTAGAGTAGAGTAGAGTAGAGTAGAGTAGAGTAGAGTAGAGTAGAGTAGAGTAGAATAGAATAGAATAGAATAGAATAGAATAGAATAGAATAACAGAGTTGGGAGGGACCTTGGAGGTCTTCTAGTCCAACCCCCTGCCCAGGCAGGAAACCCTACACCACTTCAGACAAATGGTTATCCAACATCTTCTTAAAAATTTCCAGTGTTGGAGCATTCACAACTTCTGCAGGCAAGTTGTTCCCCTTATTAATTCAGGAAATTTCTCCTTAGTTCTAAATTGCTTCTCTCCTTGATTAGTTTCCACCCATTGCTTCTTGTCCTACCCTCAGGTGCCTTGAAGAATAGTTTGACTCCCTCTTCTTTGTGGCAGCCCCTGAGATATTGGAACACTGCTATCATGTCACCTCTAGTCCTTCTTTTCATCAGACTAGACATACCCAGTTCCTGCAACTGTTCTTCATATGTTTTAGCCTCCAGTCCCCTAATCATCTTTGTTGCTCTTCTCTGCACTCTTTCTAGAGTCTCAACATCTTTTTTACATTGTGGTGATCAAAGCGGAATGCAATATTCCAAGTGTGGCCTTATCAAGGCATTATAAAGTTGTATTAACACTTTATGTGATCTTGATTCAATCCCTCTGTTTATGCAGCCCAGAACCGTGTTGGCTTTTTTGGCAGCTGCTGCACACGGCTGGCTCATATCTAAATGGTTGTCCACTAGGACTCCAAGATCCCTCTCACAGTTACTACTATTGAGCAAGGTACCACATATTCGGTACCTGTGCATTTTGTTTTTCTTCCCTAAATGTAGAACCTTAGTTTTTTCACTGTTGAATTTCATTTTGTTAGAGAGCACCCAATATTCAAGTCTAACCTTAAACCAGCAGTTCCCAACCTTTGTGCAGGGATGAAATGCTACCAGTTGGTTCCGGTTTGGGCAGTTTGCCTGAACCGGTAGTGATAAAAACTACCGGTTCGGGCAAACCGGTAGTAAAAAAATGGTTCCGACGATCACAGCTGTGCTCTGCGATCATGGGAACGTGTTTTTTTTATTTTTTTAAAGCATTTTTTTACTATCAGTTCGGGCGAATAGGTAGTAAAAATGCTTTAAAAAAGTGTTTCTCTACCTTGGTAGGTTGAAGATGGGTGGACTTCAACTCCCAGAATCTCCCAGCCAGCAACGCTGGCTGGGGGATTCTGGGAGTTGAAGTCCACCCATCTTCAAGCTACCAAGGTTGAGAAACACTGCTTTAAAAAGTAAAAAAAGAAAGTTGGCCATGCCCACCCAGTCACATGATCCCCACCAAGCCGCACCCACCAAGCCACTCCTACAGAACCCGTAGCAAAAAATTGTGCATTTCATCACTGCCTTTGTGGTTTGGCAGCCCTGCTGGGGGGAGAGAGGGGAACTGGGTCATGTGAGTGGCAGGCTGGCACACACCTGAGTGCTCGCTGGCCCACTGCTCCAGAACTTGAGCTGCGTGTGCACCCTCTGGCCAGCCACTCGCGCAGCCCAATTCCAAATAGGCCACGGCCCAGTAGTGGGTGGCGGCCCAGGGGTTGGGGACCTCCGTCTTAAACTACGAAGTTTAAGATGTGTGTGTGTCTTAAAACTGTCAAGGTGGGGAAACATTGTCTTAAAGTTGAAGAACTGAAGTTGACCTTGGGTTATCAGGTTATCAGAGATCTTATTTCTGTTAAGTGTATTTTCTTCTGAATCTTGGCCCAAGGACAAATGTTCTAAAACTCACAAACCACATTTGCTTGTGTTGTTTTTTTTTGAACAGAACACATTCAAGAGCCTTTCCTAATAGCAGTACAGAATGAACGCTTGAGAGTCATGCCGGCAAGCTTTCTACCGCCTTGTCCTGTCAATAAAGCAGGTCTGTGAACAAAGCAGTGAATGCAGAAAATATCACAAACTAACACAGAGCTGTCCAATCTTGGCAACTTGAAGCCAGTCGTGCTGGGAATTCTGGAAGTCTACAAGTCCTTAAAAGTTGTTAAGGTTGGACAGTCCAGATCTAACAAAAGGCTTGGGAGCATGGATGGGATTTTTTTTCTCTCTGAGTAGAACAAATTATGAGCCCCCTTATGGTGCTAGGGGGCTCATAATGACATTCTAAAAGAAGGTGATCATATATTTTTGAATCACAAGATCTGATACTGGAGCATACAGAATTACTTGCATATTTTTTTGCACTTCAGCCAATCTTTTTGACCATTGTTTAATAACCCTTAGCCTTTAGAGCAATTCTCTTTAGAATTAAATTGGCATCCTCTCTGAATGTATTGCAGTAAACATCAGAATACATTTATTAGTAAAACACAAGTTGGCTTTGGTTGATTAAAGATGTTTTAATATGGATTCCTGAAGCGGGAATATTAATTGATTCATAATTGACTTCACATCAGAGAGACTGAGAGAAAGCCAGCTCTGCAGGAGGGCAGTTACGCTTAGTTCAACTGCAATTTAATAGTACATCATTTGCACTAATTCATCTCATTTGCATAATGACATGTTTACACATGGTAAAGGTAAAGGAGTCCCTGCGGATTTTACTCCGCTAGTCATTGCTGACTACAGGGGGTGATGCTCATCTCCATTTCAAGGCCATTGAGGAAGTCGTTTCCACGGTCATGTGGCCAGCATGACACCACGGAGCGCTGTTACCTTCTCACCGAAGTGGTACCTGTTTTCACATTTGCCTGCTTTCAAACTGCTAGGTTGGCAGGAGCTGGGGCTAGGACAGGAACTCACCCCGTAGCGTGCAGCTCAGGTCTTGAACCTGGGCTGCCGGCTTTCCAGCTAACAAGCCCAACGTCTTAATTGCTGAACCATCATGCTTCTCCCCTTCAGATTCAGAGCCATTTACATGACTTTGATGCAAACTACCATGAATCATTTGAAATATTTGACAGTGCTAAGCAATGATGTACAGTAGTGGCCAAAATTGTGGAAACCTTTTGGGAAAAGTGTATTTTCTAAAACTAGCTAATAACACCACTTTTTTTGGGAGTAGTACCATAAAATTATATATCAATGGAAAGATAATTTAATCAAGAATGTAATGCATTAACTTTATTAGAATAGCAGTTACTATATAAAGTGGAAAAGTGAAACACATGGAAAAAACGAGATATACAAAAATTATCACCATAGAAAAAACGAGATATACAAAAATTATCATGTGAGTTAATCCTTAGTTGGGTAACCTTTAGATGTCTTCCCATGGAGTGAATCAGGGGTCAAATCTAGCACGTTCTAGCAGATTCTGGCAGTTCTGGAGAACCGGTAGCGGAAATTTTGAGTAGTTTGGAGAACTGGCAAATACCACCACTGGCTGGCGCCAGATTGGGGTGGGAATGAAGATTTTGCAATATCCTTCCCCCAGGAGTGGGGAGGGAATGGGGATTTTACAATATCCTTCCCCTGCCATGCCCACCAAGCCACACCCACCAAGCCACGCCCACAGAACCGGTAGTAAAAAAATTTGGATTTCACCACTGGAGTGAACCAAGTCTTTTAGTTCTGCAGCTGTTATAATGTTGAAACCAAGATTGAATGATTGCTTCTGTTAACTGGGTTTTATTGCTAGGTCACTTCTGACTAGCAAGTTTCTTTAGTCGGCTCCATAGATTTTCAATTGGGTTTAAGGTCTGAGCTATTTCCAGGCCATTCCAGCAGTGGAATATGATTATCTTGAATCTCCCCCCAAAAAAGTGGTGTTATTAGCCATCAAACCTCAAAAATACACTTTTCTCAAAAGATTTCCACAATTTTAGCCACTACTGTACTTTGTCATGAATGACATTGCAGTTTTATACACATACTCATTGGCGCTTCTTTGCAGTTTGCAGAACTTCTTTGCAGAAGCTTTGCAGAAGCTTCTTTGCAGTTTTACCAGCCAGTCACTTAACAATTTGCATGGAAAGGCTTTTAAGAAGCCTTTCAAACTTTTGAATCACATCCCAAAAAGTGCATCTGTGCAAGTTTTGATATTACGACTCTTTCCTTTTTAGGAGTCCTCCTCCTAGGAGACGCTTACAATATGAGGCATCCACTGACAGGTGGAGGAATGAGCGTTGCTCTGAATGACATCAAGATCTGGAGATGTTTGCTACAGACCATTCCGGATTTGTATGAAGACTCTGCTCTACTGCAAGTAAGATACATATATTTTTCTTTCATAAAGAATTGATGGTCTCCACGTTTCTTTCATACAACTTCAAGTATGCACTCTAATTTTATATTTGAAATCTTTTTTTTTTCCCCATCTGACTGAGTACCAAGTGGACCAATATGTTGGAAATTTATCTTTTGCAGGCCAAAAAGACCTTCTACTGGACAAGAAAGAAGTCTCATTCCTTTGTTGTGAATGTTCTTGCTCAGGCGCTTTATGAATTATTCGCTGCAACAGATGGTATGTGCTTGTCCGGAAATGCATTTTCCTACAAGCCTGGTTCTTCTCCTTCTCTTTAGCCTAATAATTTGTGCTGCATCTTGCTTCTCTTCCTGCTGTCTCCTTCATTCTTGACTGTCTTCAAGTTGCCAAGGTTGAGAAATACTGGTCTTAATGGTTTAAGTCAGGGGTCTGCAACCTTAAACACTCAAAGAGCCATTTGGACCCGTTTCCCACAGAAAAGAAAACACCGGGAGCCACAAAACTCCTCCCGTGCCTGAGTATTTCCTGAGCGGCCACAAAACAAGCATATGTAGTTGAATTAAACGTTCTGTTTTCTTCTAAAATTGTTCTTTTCTTGGATTTATCCATGGTTGGCCTACCGGGAGTCGAAAAGCTCAATAAATTGTGTGCCGGCGGGTATTGCACATTGGTGGTTGTGATGCATATTTTGAGCGACAGGGAGCCGCAGCAGAGGGATGAAAGAGCCACATGTGGCTCCAGAGCCGTGGTTTGCTGGTTTAAGTTAACTGGCTTCCTGTACATCAGGCTGCTCCTGTCTAATTCCCACCTGATGCATGACTTTTTTGAAATATTGGCATTTTTCTCTCAGGCTCCTTCCTCCATACCCAGTCCTCTTTACAGTTAATCAAAGAATTATTCACCTTCCTGTACACTTACTCATTTTTAGGTTGTAAGAAATCTCTCTCTGTATATGTGTGAGTGTGTGTGTGTGTGTGTGTGTGTCAAGCCCAAAATTGATGCTGCTAACAGAGAAAATTGTTAAGTGAGTTTTGCCCCGTTTTATGACATTTCTCACCAGTCGTTAAGTGAATCACTGCATTTGTTAAGTTAGTAACCCAATTGTTAAGTGAATCTGGTTTCTCGATTGATTTTGCTTGACAGGACGCAAAAGGGGATGACATGACCTTGGGACACAGCAACGGTCATAAGTATGAACCAGTTGCCAAGCGTCTGAATTTTGATCCTCACTGTGAATAACGGTCATAAGTTACTTTTTTCAGTGCTGTTGTAACTTTGAACGATCACTGAACGAACTGTTGTAAATCAAGCACTACCTGTAGATATGAATTCGATGAATCTTATTTTCTGGTTGATAACTTATCTTGCCCCATTTCTGGCCACAGAATGCTAGGCACTAGGCTTGGGGCTCAGAACATGGACACCCCTCTTTGAACCCAACACAGCTCTTACCAGATTTTATTTTTTATGGTTTGTTTGAAAAATAAAAATGAAATCAAGCAACTCCTTTAATTTCAAAAAAGCTGTAGAGCACCGTTTCTTTTACCTCTACAAGTTTAAGATACGTGAACTTTAACTTCTGGAAACAGCATGCTGACTGGGGAATTCTGGGAGTTGAAGTCCACACATCTTAATCCTGCAGAGGTTGGGAAATACTCCTGTGGAGCAAAAGTAAAAGAAGAAATACAGGTACTCCTCAATTTATGACCATAATGGAGCCTGGAACTGCTGTTGTATGTCATAGCGGTCATAAGTTAAGGCATGCACTTGATTTCAGTTTCATTTTATGACATTTTTTGCAGTGGTCATAAAGGAAACGATGCGGTTATTAAGTAAACCCATTGTCTTATAATGGCGGTTTTTGCTGGAAACTGAGATAAATAAAAGTTTCCGGCAGAAAAACATTGTCAATTGTGGTTATATGAGCGCAAGACACTGCAAAGGGTCATAAATGTGGACTAGTTGCCAAAAATGTGATCACATGACTGCGGGGTGGATGGGTGACTATCAGAACTTTGAATCCAGCTTATAAGTATCCTTTGGGGAGGTCATTCGAAACTTCAAATGGTCGCTAAGTGACCTGTCATAAATCGAGGACTACCTGAAAGAGGTGAACTTTAAAAGTAATAATAGTTGGTATCTACTATTCTAGAAAATAGTATAAAAAATAGAAAAAAAAACCATAGAAAAAAAATAGAAAAAAGGGACGTGGTGGCTCTGTAGCTAAGACACTGAGCTTGTCAATCAAATGGTCGGGAGTTCAGTGGTTTGAATCCCTAATGCCGCATAACGAGGTGAGCTCCCGTTCCTTGTCCCAGCTTCTGCCAACCTAGCAGTTCGAAAGCACATAAAAAATAGGGACCACCTTTGGTGGGACGGTAACAGCGTTCCATGTGCCTTTGGTGTTTAGTCATGTCGGCCACATGACCACGGAGATGTCTTCGGACAGTATTGGCTCTTTGGCTTAGAAATGGAGATGTGCACCACCTCCTAGAGTCAGGAACGACTAGGACATATGTGCGAGGGGAACCTTTACCTTTACTATTCTAGAAGTTGAAGGACATGCTGGAAACATCCTCATAGGTTTTCCTTCTGCTATCCTGAAGGTGACGGATGATATCACAAGTTCTCACATCTTGCTGCTAAAAATGGGCCAACTAGCCCTGTTCTCCCTTGCTTAATTGTGGCCCCTGATCTGAGCCAAACATCCAAGTACACTATATACCTCACAATGACATAACAAGCTATGTTAACAACTGCACCCTTGCAGAAGGACTTCTCTCCAAAAGTTGCTGTTGCCGTGATGTCAAATCCATCTGGTAAAGGTTTTGTTCACCTACGTGGGGCAGGGATGAAATGCTACTGGTTCACACCGGTTTGGGAGAACTGCTAGTGATAAAAGCTACTGGTTTGGGCGAACCAGGAGTATAAAAAAAAGCTACGACGATCAGCTGTGCCGCGCAATTTAAATTTGCTAGAATTTAATCCTGTTTTCTAGCGAATCTAAATCGCGTGGCACAGCTGTTCCTTCCCCTCGCTGTTCTACTTACCTTCCCAAGCCTCCTTTTTCCACGTAAAGTGTGCATTTGGTGCACACTACGCAGTGTGCATTTGGTGTGCACTGCACAGGCACACACGCAGCGCAAATCATGCATGGCGTGGGCAGCAAACTGGTGGCAAACCAGGGAGGATTTCACCACTGACGTGGGGTAAGATTTTAAAGGGAATGTTTATTTAGGCAAAATATTGTGCTATCGTACTGTACATTTTCATTTTTCTAATTTTCCCTGGCCTTTCTGCAAAGGTGACATCATGTTTCATCTGTTTGACAGATTCTCTGCAGAAGTTAAGGAGAGCCTGCTTTCTCTATTTCAAGCTTGGGGGCAAATGTATTTCTGGTCCAGTTGGATTACTTTCCATGTAAGTTGGGGTACTGTGCCCCCCCGCCTCCGATTCTTGTTCAACTTGTTATTGGCAGCAGTTGTAGGTAGCATAACCATGACTTGCCTTAAGAGCCTTTAGAACAGAGGTTTTCAAACTTGGCAGCTTTAAGACTTGTGGACTTCAACTCCCAGAATTCTCCAGCCAGAGTTGAAGTCCACAAGTCTTAAAGCTGCCAAGTTTGAAAACCTCTGCTTTAGAAAGAGACACACGGAAGGTAATAACGATCAAAAGTTTTCTGGCTAGACAATTAAATCAAGCCATATACCGTATTTTATTTAATAATTATTTACGGTGTAAATAGCTGAACTGGCTATGTCAGAATACAAATAGTTCTCAACTTATGCCTCCAATTGGAACTGTAACTTCTATCGCTAAGCAATGCAGTTGTTAAATGAATCATGCCAGATTTTATAATCTTTTTTTTTTTGGCTGCGGTCGTTATGCGAACCTGGCTTCTTCCCCCATTGATTTTCCTTGTGAGAAGCCTGTTGGGAATGTATGCAAAATGGAGATCACTTGGCTTTGGGACATTGCCATTGTCATAAATACATGCCAGTTGCCGAATGCCAAAATTTTTGGTCACATGACTGCAGGGCCACTGCTATAGTTGTAAGTGCAAGAACTGATCATAAGGTAACTTTTTCCGACACCACTGTAACTTTGCACTGTCATTAAACGAATGATTGTAAGTTGAGGACTACTTGTATGAGGGTTGAATGAAGTCTTTCCAATTATTGACTTCTTCAGCCTTTTATTATAATAGTAATTAAATCTAAGACCTTCCATGCCTAAAATACTTATAACTGTGTGTGGTCTCTCAGTATGACCCTATGGTTCTTGAAGATGTAAAATGTTAGAATTAGCAAATAAAATTTCTGCTTGCCTGCTTATGATAGTAACAAATATTGAATAAAAGAAAATAGCAAAGAGAGAAAGAGGAACTGAGCAGGAACAAATAGGATTTCAAAAAATTGAAGAATGGGAGTGCCTGAAATGAGCCTAATAAACAGTCAGAAAGTAATAACTTGTTATACAACCCCTCTGTTGAATTATCCTGCATTGTAAAGCAAGTTTTTATGGAAAAGCAGAGAGAACTAATATATTGTAAAAAGTGATTTGGGTTCTCAGCTTTCTATGGAAAAGTTTCAAGGGGGAAAAAAAGCAATATTCTTTATTCTGTTATCCTGCCGTATTAATGGATGGCCTTTTCATAGTTTCTAGTATTTTACTCACAAATATATATATTCCTCATAATTTATTTCTGCTACCAAATCTTTCTTTACAGTTTGTCTCCGAAGCCCATCGTCCTGATCGGCCACTTCTTTGCCGTTGCCCTCTACGCCACTTACTTTTGTTTCAAATCCGAATCTTGGCTCACCAAACCCCGGGCCATTTTCAGCAGCCTCGCGGTGATGTACCGAGCTTGCTCAGTCATATTCCCACTTATATATTCTGAAATGAAACACCTCGTCTACTGAATACAGATGGGCAAAGAGACGGGGAAGAAAAAAACCGCTTGGATTTCTTTGCGCCTTCCGGGACGTGTCCGTCTCTTTAAGTCGAAAAGATAACAGCAGCAACAAAACTGTCGGCCTGAAATCTCACAGCGGCGCTTTGAGGTTTATAAGCACATAGATAATCTTGTCAAACAAGGGCATGTAAAAAACAAAACAAAAACTCAACCATTCTAATCCAAAGGAGCGAGGGGGGGGGGTCACAACAGTTACTTCTGAGAGTAAGTGTCTAGCATATTAGAGGAGGGGAATGTTGGCAGATTGCCAAGTTCTTCCCTTTCCTTGTCCCCTCTGACATTTGAGGCCCGGACTTATAAAAAAAAATAAATTAATGACATTTCTAGAGCTATTGGTCTGAACTACGAGTGTATGCCCAGAGATCACATCTTAGAAAGCCCCCAGACTGTTCATGTTTTTTTTCTAGTCCTACAGAATTGGCTTTATTTCTTTTCTCCCTGACCAGCTGCTCTTCTTCTATTTCCTTCTTTTTGTGTGTGTGTGGGGTGGGGGGAAGAAATGGGAGTTTGTTCATCCCCTTAATAGGGACTTACCAACAGTGGAGGGGACAAATTAAAAAATGGATGATTTTGCTTATGTTGGCACAGTAAGCCATCATAACTGTTCTTAGACCGCAGGTAAAAACTGGCCTATTTAAATGATCTTCCAAATTCACTTTGCAGAGAGAAACCGGAAAAAGTATTCTCTCCAATCTGTTTGGGTTTTTTTTACAAAAAATATAGGATTTTATTTATTTACGAAGGAATGCTTGCTGAGATTCCACTGTAGCCTGAAATGACATAGCCCAGGGCTTACCACCTCAGGAAGAACTAAGCCAATACTAAGGTTTATGTGATGACTGCAAAGAATTCTAGTTGCCTTCATATTGCCGGCCTCATTAGAACTGACTCGTTTTGAGAGGTTAGATTAGAACTAGGGAACCTATGGTCCTCAAGATGTTGTTGTACTAGAGCTTTCATAAATAAGTGATGGCTGGGGCTGATGGAACATGGAATCGCAACATGTCATGGCAAGGTGGATGGCAGGAGGAATTAGTGCAGAGGGAGCAGTGATGTCTATGTATGGCACTGTCTCCATTCTGTCGGATTTCTGGGAAGAGAGTCAAGCATCATGATGGATCGAAAGATTTAGCTATTGGGTATACTGAGATAAACAGGGTTATGTGCTTTGTACACAAACACACACATTTATTTGTACCTTGTACAAATAAAAGTTTATAAAAGAGATACTTGCAACAACCCTTTTCAGCTACTGTAACAGAAATAGCTAAAATGGCAGTATGAACGGCACTGCTTTGTTACATTGATAAAATAAATGAAACTAAGGCGGTCAGCTCAAATCGATTTTTAAAAAAGCATCCGCGGCTCTTACATGTATATTTCTTCACCGATACTTTCTGGCATTGAGCTTTTCTGTCAAGTAACACGTAAACATGTATTCCATGAATATGCTGTGTTTTTGTTTCAAGTTCTGGTACATATTCTAGGGATCGTCTCCATTTTCTTTTCCATTCGATTATAGAAGGAAGGGGAATAGTCTTCTGGCAGGTCCAAAACCATTTTTTGGGGGGGGGGGGTGCGGCATTTTTTAAATGGGTGCCAGGAATAGGCAGCGCCAAGACAAAAACGGATTCAATTAGAATAAAAACAAACCAGTAGCACAACAGGTAGTCATCCCAAGTTTTTAATATATATATATTTCTGTTGTTGCATTAAAGTGTGCAACTTTTAACAGGACCTTTGGGGAGAGGGGTGAACATCTATATTCTTGTTGTTATTGTTATAGCCCAGAACTTATAATAAATTGCTTTTCTGATCATTTTTGTGCAACTCTTAATTTACATTCTCACATTCTGTTAAGGTTGAGATTCTGTGCTGGTTGCAAATTGGATGCCCAGAAATGGGAGGCAGAAACTCTAACCCCACCTTGATCTTGTATAATGTAAGATGGGAAAGAGAGAAAGTTGGACAGGTTTTCAAGAATTTGTTATTGTATCTTACTATGTTAAATAATATAATTACTATCCAAGTTTCTCATCTTATGCCAAACAAAATTGAGGAGTTATTTTGACCTTCTATGTTGTCCAAGTATTGAAGCAGCGTAATTATATGGAAAAGGCTACCTCAAATTGTGGATGAGAGAGACCTAACAAACTGGAATATGGTGCATTAGCTAAATTAGAAATTTAAGTAACTAGGTAAGATCAAACAGGAGAATTAGCAAGTAAAAATTTATTGAATAAATATAATGCTGTCTTGTGGTCCACCCTTACCGCTAAGACATTCTTTGAATAGTATGTGTCCATTACAAGCATGGCTGTTTTATTTGGCTAAGGGGACAATGGAATCTTGCTGAGACTAGCAGAATTATGACAAGATTGCTGTGACTTCTGGCATTTGACAAGGAGAAAGATAGCATCATTGTCTAATATCAGATAAGTCAGGAAGTCAGCAAACCTTGGATCAAACGTTTAGCATACAAGCTTCATGAATTGTATATTGTATACAGTTGTATATTAACATTGTATATATTATTAACGGGATTGAATCAAGATCACATGAAGGGTTAGTATTATTTTATAATGCCTTGGTTAAGGCCACACTTGGAATTGTTGCTTCCAGTTTTGGTTGCCACGATATAAAAAAGATGTTGAGACTTTAGAAAGAGTGCAGAGAAGAGCAACAAAGATGATTAGGGGACTGGAGGCTAAAACACATAAAGAACGGTTGCTGGAATTGGGTATGTCTACTTTTATGAAAGGAAGGACTAGGGGTGACACGACAGCAGCGTTCCAATGTCTAAGGACTCCCACCAAAGAAGAGGGAGTTAAGCCATTTTCCAAAGCACCTGTAGGCAGGACAAGAAGCAATGGATAAAAACTAATCAAGGAGAGAAGCAACCTAGAACTAAGAAGAAATTTCCTGACAGGACAATTAATCAGTGGAACAGCTTGCCTTCAGAATTAGTGGGGACTCCATTTTAAGTTTTAAAGAAGAGACTAGACAGCCATTTGTCTAAAATGGGATAGGGCCTCCTGCTTGAGCAGAAGGTTGGACTAGAAGACCTCCAAGGTCCTTCCAACTCCTGTTATTCTGATTCTCATTAACATACATAATGGTACTATGTAAATAATGCACTGGTGAAAAAGGTAAACATTTACAATCCATTCATTTCATTGTTATTTTTTTTTAGGTGCATTACAAAAAATATTGTTCCATATTCACATGCTGTTCAAAAATGATTTTTGTAAATTGTGTATGTCATAGATTAAGTACAAAATACACACTGCTTGAATTTAATAATCAGTTGGCTATGATGCCATGATTCCAGTTATTTTTATGAAGAATATTAATATTCAGTGATTAGCAAACTCATACATTTGTAGATGCTTTTTTTCCTTGTCATTTTTTGAGGTTTGTTTCTTGTTTCCATTCAGAATCAGCAGTTGATATTTCATAGAACTGTCCGAAATTCATCAAAAATGAAATTAGGCACGTGGGCCTCGACCACCTAAGGAAAAAAAGAGCTCATTATTCTTGTTAAATATTTCTTTTTTTACTTTTTAAATGTTCTTATTAAAGTTAATTGTAGGGTAAAATATAAATAAAACAAAAAACTAAGAAAGAAAGAAAAGTGCAGAAAGAAGCAAAAAGGGAAGAGAAAAAATATTGATTTTCAAGTTTTTTTTCAGTGCAGTAAAATATAAAAAAAGTTCCAGCCTCAATCTTTTGCTTTATATTTCCAAATGTTTCAAACTATTTCTATATTTGTGACATTGGCTTTCTGAAGAGAAGCACTTAGGCATGAAGTGGGAAACTGCAACTGTACAAGAATCATTAAGACAAATCTACACTTAATTCATTTAATTTTGGCTAAGCTTGCCATTTGCAGATCAAATTTTATTTTCAAAAAAAAAGATGAGCCTTGTTCCAAATTAATGGTGAAGTAAGTTATTCAGAGTGTGATATCCGAATTCCAAGCAAGCCAGACTTGCAAAGCAAACTGCTCAATTATTCTTTTATAGGAATCTCAGCTGTGGCTGCCTTTTAAAACCAGAATTATCAGAAATGATCTTCCTAGAGGAAATAGAGCCTTGATAGAGGAAAGAGCCTTGATAGTACAGTGGTCTACGCACCCTGTTATTAACACAGCTGCCTGCAATTTCTGCTGGTTCGAATCTCTCCAAGGCTCAAGGTTGACTCAGCCTTCCATCCTTTCTAAGGTAGGTGAAATGAGGACCCAGTTTGTGGGGGCAATAAGCTGACTTTGTATAAAATATACAAAAGTATGAAGGCTATTGCTTAACGCATTGTAAGCCGCCCTGAGTCTCCAGAGAAGGGCGGCATATAAATCAAATAAAAAAAAAAAATGATCTGGGAGTTGAGGTCCACATATCTTAAAAGTTGCCAAATTTGGGAAACACCGCTCCATAGCATATCTAAGGATGATCTGAGAAATACAGGCAAAAATTCTGGGTACTTTTGTCCATTCATTACATTGGACTCATTCTCAAAAAATCTTGTTATACTCACCCTTCTTGGTAATTTTGTGTAACGAACATAATCTTCTAAAAAAAGCAGGGCGCCCACAACATCTGCTGGCATTTCCGGGACCTTCTGGCTGTGAACAGGCACAAAACCACAAAACAAAATGTTTTTAATTTTGGTACATCTCTGATGGGCCAGCTACAAAACACATCAATGTTTTAGGAAAACACCTCTCACCTCCATATAGGTTCAGTTTAATTGAAGGATGATTTAGAATGGGGCCATTTTGTGTCACAGCACAGCAGACACAGAACCTAGCTGAGGACTGGCTGATCTCCCCATACCACCTCTTATTTTAAGAGGGATTAAACCTGGTAAATTATCTAATATGTATAAAGGTATGCCAAATGAATGTTGGAAGTTTAAAAGCAAAGAAGGGACTTTTTAATCATCTATGGTGGACATGTGATAAAGCAAAAAAATCAAATAAAAAATAAAATTGGAGTATGATTCATATTTTAAAACAGAAAATTTTGAAAACGAAGATAAAGGTGAAACCAGATTTTTTTTCTTTTGGGCCTAATGGAAAAAGACCTGGAGAAAAAATTTGGAACTTTGTTACTATATATGTTGAGAGCAGCATGACCAGGGGTGGGATTGAAAAATTTAACAACCGATTCACTGCCCGGTTGCTGAGTGGGCGTAGCCATGGGGGCGTGGCCTACTCAGCCTCCTGCACCATGGGGGGGGGGGTGTTTTCGCCCTCCTGAGGCTCCGCAGCCTTTCCTTGAGCCTCCGGGAGGGTGAAAAGAACCTCCCCCGGGCTCTGGAGGCCGGAAATCGGCTTGTTCCTGGACTTCTGGTAGGCCTGATTTTTGTCCTCCTGAGGCTTTCCTTAAGCCTCCAGGAGGGCGAAAATGGCCTCCCCCGGGCTCTGGAAACGGGCCCATTTCCAGACTTCCAGTAGGCCCATTTTTCGCCCTCCCAGAGCCTCCATGTGGTCCCTGCACTTATCTCACATCCAAAACAGGCTACATAGAGACTCCTGGGAGGGGCGGGGTGGGTAGGGTCAGACAGTCCTTGTAACTACCAGTTCAGTGAACCAGATTAAAATTAATATCCGGTTCGCCAGAACCGGTCCAAACCGGCTGAATCCCACCCCTGAAGAAGACTATTGTATGCACAAAAATGGAAGGACACTTCGATTCCTACCATGGACAAATGGTTGCAGAAGTTGATGAAGTTGGCAGAAATGGCAAAATTTGACTATTTTGACTAAAGAAAAGAATATAAGTACTTTTGTTTCCACATAGAGACCGCTTTTGAACTTTGTGCTTGAAGTGGAAAAGAATGAAACTTTGATTTTGGGTTTTACCGATTAGACTGATAGATCCTTATAGAAATGGCTTGTCCATAATATTATGAAAAATCAAAAAGCTGTGATTTGATGTTAATGCCTTATTTTACTGCAACAGGAGAGAGTCAGAAGTCAATGCTTCTTTTTCCTAATCCTTCCTCACTTCTCTTCCCTCTCTCCCTCTCCACTGCTTTCCTATTTACTTTCGTATTTTGTATCTTATTTTATCTTATAACTCAATACAAATATTAAACCATGAAAGCTGGTAAGTATTTGACCGGGAGACAAATCCCAGGCCTCTTAAGCTAGACAGGAATTTTAAAAAGTGCTGGTGCTATAAGATCCGTCAAGGACAGGATTTACACACTTTCAATATGTAGTTTGACTGACTAGCTTAACACATCATGTGAACTCATACTGCTTGTGATTTGTTAACTAAACTGTGCCTTGAGATTATGTGAATTTAACCATTGACAAGAAAGCAACGTTATGGTTGGATTATTGATGTACATCCTGGCAAATAGATGGGGAAGAAATGGAGGTAGTGACAGACTTTATTTTCCTGGGCTCCAAGATCATTGCAGATGGGGACTACAGCCAAGACATTAAAAGACGCTTGCTCCTGGGGAGGAAAGCCATGGCAAATCTAGACAGCATACTAAAAAGCAGAGACCTCACCCTGCCAACAAAAGTGCGTATAGTCAAGGCTATGGTTTTCCCAGTTGCAATGTCTGGCTGTGGAAGTTGGACCATAAGAAAGGCTGAGCGCCAAAGAATTGAGGCCTTTGAACTATGGTGCTGGAGAAGACTCCTGTGAGTTCCTTGGACTGCAAGGCAATCAAACCGGTCACTTCTAGAGGAGATCAACCCTGACTGCTCTTTAGAAGGCCAGATCCTGAAGATGAAACTCAAATACTTTGGCCATCTAATGAGAAGGAAGCACTCACTGGAGAAGAGCCTAATGTTGGGAAAGATTGAAGGCAAAAGAAGAAAGGGACAGCAGAGAATGAGGTGGCTGGATGGAGTCACTGAAGCAGTAGACGTGAGCTTAAATGGGCTCCAGAGGATGGTAGAGGACAGGAAGGAACATTGTCCATGGGGTTGTGATGGGTCGGACACGACTTCGCAATTAACAACAACAAAATTGATGTACAGTTCTGTGCCTCTTTGGGCGACCACATTTCAAACAGGTTTAAAGAGAATTGGAAACAATTTTAGAAAAGGGACAAGGGAGCCACCAATGATCCAACTTTTAATTTTATCGAGGGTGGGGAAATTATGGCCCTTTGAATGTTAGTAAGCTACAACTTTCAGAATCCCGAGTCATTAGCCAACTTGCATTGTTGCAAGCTGTAACTTAACAACATCCAAAGGCCAGATGTTCTCCTCCCTCTACTGAGCAGCTCATGTCTTCTTAATCATGGAGAGTAACACTCAACTCAGAAATTCAAATTAAAACTTCCTGGGTAATGACCATTTGAAGGGGAATCTAATCCTCCTAATGTATTTGATTCAGCTGCTGTGTTGCTAAGGGAAGGCAGTGCGAGGGCTTTGTGAAGGAAAAGTTGGTACCTGGTGCACTGTTCCATTGTGGAGCGAACAAATTGACCAATCAGACCCAGAAATTGTTCAGTGTAGCGTGAGTGAAACTGCTTCAGCAAGGTCAGGAGTCCCAGCACCAGAGGCGGCCAGTCAATGGGATCGGCTGGCTTTCGACACACCATCCCTGAAGGAAAACAAAACCTAACCTAATACATTTCCTCATAGTTTGGGGGGAAGGTTGCTGCATAAGAAGACACAGCTGGTGGCATCAATTCAAAATACTATGGAAAATTTGTGTTACATGGTGGAGAAAAAGTGGAGAAATGAATTCTCTTTGTAGTATTTACCCTGGATTATAGTCCACCTTAATATTTGCAAGTTGCATCTAAGGAACAGTTCATTGCCCAAGGACAAAAATCCCCAAAAAGGAATTTAAACAGAATTTGTATATGAAAGGTTTCCCCTGTCCAGGTGTATCCAACTCGGGTGTTTGTGTGTGCTCATCTCCATTTCTTAGCAGATGGAGCCAACTACACACACACACACACAATGTGTACATATATTTATAGATATACACTTATCTATCCTGATGGGCAAAAGACCCATATGCACATAACTATAAAACTAGATAGATAGATATAAATTGATATATTGATCTATATAAATGCAAAAAATTAAAATCTCAGGTGTTTTCCTGCGTCATTGTAAATAAGTTGGTTAAAATGTTTAAAATTCTGGTTAAAATCCCAGCTTGAAATTTTAGCTGAGGTTTTAAAGGACCTTGCAGAGTGCTCTGTAAGGATTTTTAGAAGACTTTAAGCTGGGATTTTAACCAGAATTTTAAACATTTTAACCAACTTATTTACAATGACGCGGGAAAACACCCGAGATTTTAATTTTTTGCATATGCACACCCGCGAAAACTTAAGAAGACATCTATATAAATGTATATATAAATATTCAATATGTGTACAGTATATCGAAATGTAAGGCATACCCCAAGGAAAGGTAAATCTTCATAGTCATTCAAATTATATCTTACTTAGGGTTCCTCTATTTTGCTCTAAAATTCCAACTATCTTTGATTACTGGTCATCTCACCAGAACTCATAAGAATTGTAGGACAAATTTAGAGCAATTAAACTCTGTGCAATTCTATCTGCAAGGAAATTTGAGTGCTAGTAATTTTGCTAGAGTGAAAATATTTTCCTAATCACCTACGTTTAAAGTTAAAGGATGCAGAATAATTATACTATACCTGAGTTTTTACTGTACTGAAGTTTTGGCAACTGAGAAATCAGAAACAGAAAATTCACAATGGGGAAATACGGCAATCGTTTCGTTGTAATGTAGATCTGGGAAAGAACATTTCGAAGAAAAGAATGTATTAATTTTTTTAAAAAGAATCCAGATTATTTTACAATCCCCGCTTTAGACAGCAAAGCAATGAAATTCATATATAACTTTTTAAAAAAAAAAAATCACTTAAAAGAACTGAAGAAAAAGATTATGCTGTGCTAAATCAATGAAAAGAAAGAACAGAGGGAGGAAAAATAAATCTATTAAAAAAAGGAAATAATGGGATAATTCTACAGTTGAGAAAATAGATAGACCATCAGGTTAAGGATCAGATATGTTTTTCTGAAGATGCTGTTTAATTAAGGTACCTTCACTAAAGAAGCCTTTTCTATCCACAATCCCTGAATGTTGGATGGAGCTTTTGAAATAAAGCCAGGGGTGAAATACTCCCGGTTTGGACTGGATCGCCTGATCCGGTAGCGATGGCGGCGGGTGGTTCGGAGAACCGGTAGCAAAAATCCCTGCCCTCCCCCCATTGCCCAGCTGAGCCGCGCAATCATCAGAGGCTTTTTTTTTTATTTTTAAAAGCATTTTTTCTACAACCTCTTCGGCCGAAGAGGTTATAGAAAAAATGTTTTTAAAAGGAAAAAAAGAAAAAGCCTCTGCCAATCAGGCAAGTCAGCTGCGATCCTCAGAGGCTTAAAAAAAAAAAAGAAAAAGCCTCTGCCAATCAGGCAAGTCAGCTGGGATCGTCAGAGGCTTTAAAAGCATTTTTTTTACAACCTCCTCAGCCGAAGAGGTTTTAGAAAAAATGGTTTTAAAAGTAAAAAAAAAAAAAGTTGGCCACGCCCACTCAGTCATATTACACCCCCACCAAGCCACGCCCACAGACCTGGTAGTAACAAAATTTACATTTCACCACTGAATAAAGCTTGATGTGATGACAAATATATTATCTATTTCTGTTTGCATTTCTGGCCCACTGTTTCTATGCTGTCCAGAGTTGTTGCATGGTTGGGTGATAAATTTAAACAAATAAACAAATATTTCCCCCCATATCTCTCCCCCCCATCCCCCCCTCCAATCTAAGCTCTGCTGCCTCTTTTTCCAAGAAATGAATTCTTTTCTTGCCTGCTTCACATTGTTTTTTTCACAGTTAAAACAGAATGGAGACCTTTTAGCAGGGTGGATAAAAATAAGATTTAAAAAAGAAATAATTAAAAAATTGGATTTAAAAATTTTAAATTAAAATTTTAAAAAATTAAAATTTAAATTGGATTTTTAAAATTTAAATCGGATTTTTATTTATTTTTATCAAATTTATTTTAATAAAATGCTTTTGGAGTAAAAAATTATCTAATGATAGTTTTCTATTTAAGATACATTGATAATTTAGTTTATTCAGCATGGAATAGAGCCATGATGGCGAACCTATGGCACGCTTCCCACAGGTGGCACACGGAGCCATATTGGTGGGCACACGAGCAGTGCCCTAACTCAGCTCCAGTGCGCAAGTGTGTGCCAGCCAGCTAATTTTCGAGCCTTCCGGGCCCACGGGAAGTCGGGAAACAGGCTGTTTCCGGCCTCCGGAAGGCTTCTGGTGGAGGGGGGGTAGAAAGGCCGTTTTTGCCCTCCCCAGGCTTCTAGAAAGCCTCTGGACCCAGGGAAGAGTGAAAAACGGGCCTTCCGGTCCCACTGGAAGTCAGGAAACGAGCCGTTTCTGGCTTCCAAACGGCCTTCAAGGGGGTGGGGAAGGCCGTTCCAAGAAAGACTCTGGAATCTGGGGAGGGCAAAAAACAAGCCTACAGTGCCTACCGTGCCATTGTGTGCCAAAAGCGGGGGGAGCACGGGGGAGGGATCGTGCGCACATACACGGGGGGCAGGGCACATTGAATTATGGGTTGGGCACACGCGCTTGCGACCCCCCCCACGTTCCCCATGCTTTTGGCATGCAACGGCAAAAAAGTTAGCCATTTTTAAAAAAATTATTTTAATTTGATTTATATGCCGGCCTTCTCTGGAGACTCAGGGCCGCTTACAATGCGTTAAGCAATAGCCTTCATACTTTTGTATATTTATACAAAGTCAGCTTATTGCCCCCACAAACTGGGTCCTCATTTACCCACCTTAGAAAGGATGGAAGGCTGAGTCAACCTTGAGCCTGGTGAGAATTGAACTCGCAGTAATTGCAGGCAGCTGGATGTTAAATGCTGCCTTAGGAGGCATTAACCTCCTACGCCACTCAGGCTCCTACTCAGCCATCACTGGAATAGAGCTTAGTTATGAAGCATGAGGGTGTATATTCTGCAATATTGGGACTGTCGGTGAGTCAACAGCAGGTCGAGGAAGAGCTGCTGCAGGACAGAGATGACAGTTGCTCTTTCAAAATTAGGATTTAAATAGAGTTGATTTAAATCAACTCCACCCTGCCTCTTAGTAAAGATGGTGTCTCATAGGTTAGAAAGCCCTGCTGATTAAACAGGCCAGTGGTTGGTGCAACACATTGGGATGGCACCAAGGGCTGAGATAGCTTAATAAGGAAAATGGCCTCACCTTATTCAATGGATTATGGATGCCAGCAGCCTCCAGGTAAGCAGTAATTTCATACAGCAGGGTGTTATCTTCTTTGGGACAAGGCAAAGAAGGATCTTGATAGTGGGCCTCTATATCAGCCAGGATTGCTCTACAAGAGGAAAAGGAATAGCAGAGCAGCTTTAGACCAACCTATTTCTGTATTCTATGTCCTGCAGTAATTAGAATGGATTTGAGAAGCCCAAATATTTGAGAGGAGTAGAACAGTGATCACCAACTGGTGGTCTGCGAGAAAATTTTGGTGGTCCGCAGAAAAATTATTTGCATTTTTTATATTGCACTAAATCAGGGGTCCTCAAACTACGGGCCCTGGGACAGATATGTGCAATGAACGTTTGTGTTGCTGCAGAGAGTCTCCCCCTTTGGGGTCTTTTTGTGTGGGTCGGAGGCAGGGAGAAATTCCGACTTGGGGTCTGCTTCAGCCTCCTGGTGCAGGGCTTTGGGCGAAGGCTGGAGGGACGTGCTGCTGGTGGTAAAGAGCCGGAGAGCCTCGTTCCAGTGGGACTGCATCATGGCCTGGAACTGGCTAACCATCTCAGCCTGCTGAGCCTTCAGGTGCCGGTACCTGGCCTTGCACTCCCGCAGGTCTTCCCTCTGCTTGGAAAGCCTATGCGCGTAGTCCTCAGTGAGGTGCTTCTGCTGAGCCTCCTTCTCGGTCAGATCCAATTTGAACTGAGCCAGTTGTTTTGCCAATTCTTTCTCATGGTGGCTGCTTAGTTCCAATAACTGCTTCCTGTTAGGGCCCTAAGAAGCGCTGGAGGGCAGGTGAGGAGTGGTGGGAGGGGAGGGGCGAGTAGAGGCTGGCGAGGCACCCCTTGACGTGAGTGACATTGAGTTGGCCACGCCCACCCAGTCACATGACCACCTAGCCAAGCCGATCCAGCTGATCATTAGGCAGATCATATTAATGGTCCGCGGGATTTAAAATTATGAATTTAGTGGTCCCTGAGGTCCGAAAGGTTGGTGATCCCTGGACTAGAAGACCTCTAAAGTCCCTTCCAACTCTGTTATTCTGACCTGCACTCCGGAGAGGCTGGACGAATGACCTCCCAGAGCCTACAAACTCTTACATTCTGTAATTCTATCAATATTTATATCAAACCTAGTAACTCTCTGCTCTGTTCCTGGGTGTTAATGTTATTGTTATTAATACTAATAACATTAATTATATTATTAGTATTATTACAATGTAATTATTTTTTCACTTGGTTTTATAATCTGTAAGCCGCCCAGAGTTACCCTGTAGAGGAGATGCACGGCATGGAAATGTAATCAATCAATCAATCAATCAATCAATATAACATTAAAATAACCCACGGCCTGGGAATAACTAGGCCTGGGAACCAGATAGGGAATTTTATGCTGGAAGTAGCTGCTTCATTGATGGCAGACTCCACCTCAAACCCCCTCAAATGGTTTATTTTATTGTTCTATTATTTTACTTATGTTCTGTTTATGTTTTTTTCATTTCTCTTCCTTTTTACCATTATAAGCTATCTACAGCACCCCCATGGTGAGATAGACCACAACTAAATTTAACTTTGTTAGTACAGTGGTCTAAAGCACCCTGTTATTAAGATCAGCTGCCTGCAATTACTGCAGGTTCGAATCTCGCCAAGGCTCAAGGTCGACTCAGCCTTCCATCCTTTCTAAGGTAGGTAAATTGAGGACCCAGTTGTGGGGGCAATAAGCTGACTTTGTATAAATATACAAAAGGATGAAGGCTATTGCTTAGCGCATTGTAAGCTGCCCTGAGTCTCCGGTGAAGGGCGGCATATAAATCAAATTAAAAAAAAAAAACTACCAAACAAATAAACCCCCTTTTCTATTTCCCCCAGCAGCTGCTATTTATAGATTTGTAAGCTTATGATTCTGGAGCTTGGAAAGGGTCAATGAGATGAATAGCCATTCACACTTGATCCTCCCAAAATGGGCCTGGATTTCTTTCAAAACCGAATTGATGGTCATGGTTACAATTAAGGGCCAAATAAAGAATTGGGACCACTTAGCTTGGATGAACATAAATCTGGATCAGATTTCAGGAGGATTCCAAACATTGGAACGGATACTTGCTTCCTGCTACCACAATCCATAAATGACTAGAGACTAATTTCACAATCTTTGTGATGCAACCTATTTTTTTTGAACCCATGGCTCTCCCCAAATTTGCTTAGCATTCTGGGTTGAGAGGAACATCCCAAATTGTAGATGTTCCCTTTTGACGCAGGTGGATTTGAAAAGCTATTATGATTTATGTTACCATCCCAGGATATGAGAAGCTATTATTGACACTGTTGCCATCCCAGTGACACAAGCTGGTCCCCAGGAAGCTTGCAGTCTTACTTGTTAAGGTTCTCCAGGGCAGCTGCTAAATGCTTGGAGTCGAATCTGCAGGAATAGTTAAGTTCGTTGCCTATTTGGCGTCTTAAAATCTGCATCTGGCCAACCTAGGGAGGAGACGATGAGAATTAAAAGACCCCCAAAATGAAAACGAATGAATAGGAGTAAGTACAATTTATTGCCTAAAACATCCTGGTTTTTTATATGGACACTGAGGATTACCAATGAAAAGTTACTATTAACTTTTCCTCATGAGGATTTTCCCAAGACATCCCAGATGTATTGATCCTACAACTTTGTCAGAGTAGTAATTTAAGAGCTGACCAGCTGCTGCAATGATGGGAATGAGTCAGCAAGGTTTTGGGCTGTTATCCCTTTAAGAACCTGCATAATAAGAGGAGGCCCTGTTAGGGCGTCTTTCTCTCACCATGTTTTCCCTGCTGTAATTGCTGATTGCTTGACCTATATATAGTATATATTCTTTTGTAGATAGAACCACTATTATATGACAAACCTGTTTGCTGTTATTGTTCCTGGGTTGTCTCATGTAGTAAAGCTGTGCACACTCTGACAAACTTCCAGAATTCCTATTCATTCAAGAAAGGGTAATGTAGGAAAGAGCACCCTAATTCTCTACATTATGATTCAGAAGACTCAACTAACTTATAAGAGAATTGCTCCCAAGAAAATAGGCACTTTGTCTCCTTAAGGATAGTGTGCGATTCTGACATTAATGGAGCCTCAGCTAACTTAGTTGTTTTCTTATAGCAATCAAAACTTCAGGTTTTACCCTCCTGTTAAAGAACAACATGGCTGTTGCATTTTATTTACCTACATATCCATATCTTTCCAATTTCCTGATCTAGACAAAAGCCTGGGATTTTCTGATAGCCTCCCACCCCAAAATTAACTAGGTCCAACTCTGTTTAGCTTTTTCAACATCAGAATGTCAGGCCTGGAAGCCATCTTTTGTATTAGGCCTTCAGACCTGCCATGTTTACTACTGTGGGAAACTGGGAGGGGGGAATTGTATGGAGCATGGGTGATATATATTGTCATAATAACATTCCTTTCTCAAGAAGTCAAGGACAACTTGCCCTGCACCTGGAAGGCTAGAACTGGGAGGCAGTTCTCCAGTTGGAACGATGTTTGATTGATCTAGACTTGTGGGTATTGGGCAGGGACTTAAACTTTTCTTTGGGTGGGGAAAACCTGGAAACTTTCAGATTTGGGTTTTCCCAGATATGCCAATATGACATCTCTAATAAAGTGTAATTTTAAGGGAACTCAAGCCTCAGAGTTTTCTTTCGTTGGGGGTGTTACTTGGAACCCTGACATTGAGATTGTGAGGACATCCAAGTTTTCAGAGACTTGAGATCCAGGTGGATTCTGCTGGTAAGGTACAACTCCCAAACTTCTTTCAACTGGAAGGTCACCAGATGTTCCCTCCCTCATGACTGAGATAGCCAAAGTACCTTCATAATTGTGTCCAGGTAGGCAGCCCAGATCTTCTGTGTTTTGGTAATTGCTGTAGAGTAGACTCTATTACAATTGGCTGCAACAGAACATTGAGAGAAAAATAAGTTTCAGAAGTGTCATCCCATCCCTCTCTTTAGGATTATTATTCTGTGTCCTCCACCTCATAAAAATACAGTACAGGTAGTCCTTGATTTATAACAGTTCCTTTAATGACTGTTCAAAGTTACAACGGCACTGAAAAATGCAACTTATGACCGTTTTTTCAAAGTTACGACCTTGGCAGCACTCCCATAATCATGTGATTGAAATTCAGACGCTTGGCAAACTGGTTCATACTTAACGACTGTTGCTGTGTCCCAAGGTCGTGTGATCCTCTTTGGCGATCTTTTGACAGGCAAAGTCAATGGGGATGCCAGATTCACTTCACAACCGGGTTACTAACTTATCAACTTCAATGTTTCACTTAATGACTATGGCAAGAAAGGTGGTAAAATGGGGCAAAGGTTCACTCAACAAATGTCTCACTTAACAACATAAATATTGGGCTCGAAATGCACGCCCCATTTTCCGCCCGTTCTGGGTGGCGGGTATCGGAATAGGCAGAAAATGGGGCGCGCAGAGGCCAAAAATGGGATGTGGAGGCCAAAAATGGGGCGTGTGGAGGTGGCAGTGGCGATCCTTGCAGCCTGAAACAGCTGATCCTTGGGAGGCCAATCCAACCGACAATCAGCTGCTTGTGCTAATCAGGCTGTGCTGAAGCTGAAACAGGCTGTTTGGTGCAAGGAGGCAGAGGCCAAAGGGTGGGGGCAGGTGGGTGGGTGGGTCTACATTTGGTGTATAAGACACACCCAAATTTTCATCCTCTTTTGGGAGGGGGGGGAAGTGTGTCTTATACTCCAAAAAGTATGGTAAATCCTGGGCATTTTCCAGCCCAGGATCCTGCTTGAAGGAACTTACCCACAAGTCCTTTCAGGGGGCTGACACTCCTCATGAGAGACTTCAGTGCTTCATGGACCCCTTTATCGCGCAGCACTATTTTCTGAAACATGATGAGGAAATTCTAGAGAGAAAAGAAAAGAGACGCGTTGGGATATTCTGCAGAAAAGTCCACTGAGGTTGCACATACTGTGTTTCGTATGGCATGAATAATCTAGAATGGAACCCAGGATCTTGCTTGCAGCTGTGTTTTTTCAACTTTGGCAACATTAAAATGTATGGACCTCCAAAGAAATGCGGGCTGGGGAATTTTGGGAGTTGAGGTCCACACATCTTAAAGCTGTCAAAGTTGAGAAAGACTTGATTTGTGAACTGGAGCAGGGCTAGGGCCTGGTTACCTGCAACTCTTTGACAATCATGAAGCAGAGAAGACGGTCTAACCCGTTAAGACCAAAGGTACCCAAAGTGTTCTGGATCTCGGCCAACAAGCGACTATTGGAGACTTCCTGGTGAGTTTTCATATCATACCAGGTGTTAAGTTGGTCAATATAGCAGGCAGACCTGATGGGAAACAGGTAAAAAGGTAAGAAGCCGCCACTGAAGGATCTTATCTGTGACTAGGTTGGCAAGGGTGAACAATCTTTAAGCAATCAGATATCGAAAAAAGTTGGACAGACAAGAAATAAGAAGATCTGCAATAGTACAACGTAGACACATTAAATTAAATGGCTTAGGCCTAGGATATTTGTTGGACCATCTGCAACCAGCAACAGCTTCCCATCGCCCGGTGTGTTCTCACAGGGAGAGCCTACTCAGGGTGCCGTCGGCTAGACAATTTCGGCTGGCGGCCCCCAGAGGTAGAGCTTTCTCTGTGGGTGCGCCCACCCTTTGGAATCAACCCCCCTGGGGCTCCGGTTGGCCCCTGACCTTCGCACCTTGCGCCGTGAACTAAAGACATGGCTGTTTAAATCGCCCAGCCTGGACTGATGAGGTTTGATTATTTTAATGAGTTTTAACATACGTTTAATTATTTTAATATGTTTTTATCTGGTTTCATTTTAATTGTTGTGAGCCACCCTGAGTCCTTTGGAGGTAGGGCGGCATACACATCAAATTAAATAAATCAAATTAAATTAATAAATTATGCAATTTTTCATACCGAGGATCAGTCTGTCAGCTGATCAGCTAAAACTTGTGCCGGGTTGGAATGAGATAATAGTTTTGAGTTTTTGACTAGTTCAGGAAGAAGAGGGGAGAAGGAGGAGGAGGAAGGGGGAGGGAAAGAAAAAGGAGGAAAAAAATTGGAAGGGGGAGGAAGAGAAAAGGAGAGGCAAGAAGAGTAGGGAGACGGGAAAGGAAAGGAGGAGGAGGAGGAGGAAGGAAGGAAAAGGAAAGAAGGAGGAGGGAAGAAAGAGAGGGAGAAGGAGAGGAAGACTCTGTAAGAGATGAAGGGGTAGGAGCTTTATGAAACTTTTGTCCGGTTTAACCCAGTCCTGCTGGTCATACAGTATGTGAAGATGTCAGGAAAAAGCCCATTTTCTATATGCTATATGCAAATTATGCAGCCCGCTTACTTTGGGTCAGTGATTCTCAGAATTTCTCTGCAGAGGCGACCGATAAAAGTAACAGATTCATCTGTAGGCACAAATTTGGGTATTGGAATATGGGTGGATTGGTAGATGCTTTGCCAGTCTTGAATCTGAAAAGACACGCACAGTGAAGTCATGCTCAGCTATATTCTGATTATACACCTAATTGTGTGTTTCCAAACCCATCAGGCTGTTTTTCAAAGACCACGGTATCCTCGTGTTATCTATCGGTGTGTTGGGTTTCAGGGCTCTTGACAGCTGCTCTCAGTCTGTCCACATCATCTAGATAGTCGACTTATGGCTGGTCACCCAGTCAACAGTGACTGAATTTTTGACAGACATCCGCCTCCACCCCGCTCAAGGCACTTACAACCTGGTTCCGAAGTTCCGCTCTCCCCCTCTTTAAAGTGAATAATGTGAATAATATAATAATGTGAATAATGTGAATGGTATAGGGTCAGCTATATGAACACTGGAGGACCCTCTTTATTCATATTATTATAAAAAAAGAAATGTGCTTGTTCAGAGATTACACTGTCAGCTAAATTCCATTCTTGGCAACATATCTTTTGAGGGGCCTATCTGTCAAAGATGCAAGGACCATATGTAATATACATCTTCTGAGGGGCCTATCTGTCAAGGATGCAGAGACAGCCATATGAAACAAAAGTTAATTATTATCAAAGGAAACCATAAATCTACGCATCAGTGGATACAGAACTAAGGAGGATGTTTAGGTAAAATTATCTCATGTACTATAAATTAATGTAGGAATTTGGTAATTAAAAAGTGTCAATTATCATGTAACAAATGTATGTTAACCATATATGGAAAACTGCTGTGCTAGCAAAATCCTTTGTCTTGGAAAGGTATAAAAACAGTTGTATCAGAACTCTTCCTTTGTTCAGAATTGCAGATTCAAATCTGGTTCTGAAACTACGCAATAAACTGACTCTGGCTGACCCAGGAATGTTGTTCAGTCTTCTCTTTCTACAACACCTTGGCCATATTGTCAGAGTTTGTTGCAGCAATCAAATCCAGAAAGCACACACAGGTAACTGATTCAGCAGGATTCATGAACTTCTCTTTGCATATATAATAGAACACATGAAATAAACATACAATACCAATGGCAGATTCTCCAACGTGGTAGTAGTTACAAGCAAACACAGGCAGAGGACAGAACAGTTTCAGTTTCAATGCCGCAGAGAGACTAGTTTCAGTTTCAGAGCTGAGCACAGAGCTAAGCCACGCCCAGGCTCCAAACTGTTTCAGTCACCAATCAGCTCCCATTGGCTGACTTAGTTGCTATGCCTATACATTGGCTGACCTTGTTACTAAGCCCTATTTAAGTTCGTGAATATTCTGACACATATGACTGCTGTCTGACGCATTTGCCAGAAATCTGCATTTAGGCAACAATCAGGCTCAGCGAGCATCAAGGACACTGTAGTGCAGCCCTGAGCTACAAATATATATTTTTTTCTATTGGCCTCCATACAGTCTGCAGCTTTTTAATTAAGGGGGTTTAATACCTTTGTCCTTAAGAAGTTGTTGCATTCCTGCTCCACGTTGTAATTAATAATTCGGGATACTTCCTCCTGCCAAATCTTTAATCCACAGATGTTGACATAGTCCTGGATGTACTCAAAGGAACGGTGGAACCCATCCATTGTGGCTGCCATATCTCTCAGCCTGGGCATGAGCTCGCTGGGCTGTGGAAATAGGGAAGATTAAAAGAGCCATCAGAAGGATATTCACCATCTTTGCTTTCTTAAATTTGTTCTTTCTCCATTCAGGGATAACTACAGAACGGCAGGTTTAGGAAACTCACGATGGGAAATGCTAAGGAAGGACTGCGAGTTTGGACTGCACAGTTGCAGCTGCCATTTTGATTACTTTAATCTCTTTGTGCACATCCCAGTACAGATAGTCCTCAACTTACAGCCATTCATTTAGCGACTTACAACAGGTCGTCACACTTATGACTGTTGCAGCATCCCCACAATCTTGTGATCAGAATTTGGGCACTTGGAAACTGGCATTTATTTAACCATGGTTTCAATGTCCCAGGGTCATGTGATTGCCATTTGTAACCTTCCCAGCTGGCTTCCGGCAAACAAAGTCAATGGCAGTGATCTGCTCAACAACCATGGCAAAATAGGTTGTAAAATCAAGCACGACTTACTTAACAACCTCCATGCCTAGGAATGGAAATTCAGTCCCAACCGTGGTCGTAAGTTGAGGACTATTTGTAGATGTTGCTATTCCAGAATTTCCTCCTCCAGCTCTTTTTCCTGAAACCTTCTCCTTTCCTTCCAAGGAGAAAGTATTTCACCATTACAAGGTGGAGATAAGGAAAGGCTGCTCTGGTTCCAAGTATTTTTAAATTGTATTCGCAAGCTGGAACATCCCTGCCCTACCACCTTTTAAAAGAATTGCCCATAAATCCAAAATAAAATTTGAGGTTGTGTGATGTGTGAAACCTCTCTTTTGTGAATCTCTCTTTCACACATTCCTTGTGTGTGACCAATCACATGTGGCCAATAAAGAATTCCAATGAACCTGTAGGAAGATGACTTGAAGCATTTACCGTATTTTTCAGACTATAAGACGCACCAAGATTTCAAAGAGGAAAACATAAAAAAAAAAAGAAATAGTTTTTGGTCTGGTTTTTTCCTCCCCAGGAGTACCCTGCAGATCTCCCAAACCCTCTGTGCGTCCCGTTTTCATGAAAAACGGGCCCATTTTGGCCTCCTGAACCCCCCCACGCATCCTGTTTTTGCCCTCCCCAGCCCCCAGGAACACTCTGCAGGCCTCCTGAACCCTCTGCGCGTCCCGTTTTTGGCAAAAACGGGATGCGCGGGGAGGGGTTTCAGGAGGCCAAAAATGGCCGTATTCGGTGTATAAGACACACCAACATTTCCACCTTCTTTTAGGGGGGAAAATAGTGCGTTTTATAGTCTGAAAAATACGGTAATTTCTAAAAGGGGAACAAGGAAGTATGAGAATTTTACTGTAACTGTTGGTGAGATAACAGAAGAGCTAGGCTAAATTGGAATTAGATCATCTTGTACCTTTGCTCTAGGATTGAAGGTGAGCCCTCGGTGTAGGGCAAAAGCCACACGTTTGACCAGCTCCTTTCTAATTCCATCTTCAAGCAACTGCTTTGGGTCAACCTAGAAAACCCATAGAAGAGAGAAATCATAATGTGCCTTTCCATTTGTTGGATAAGTCTTTCCTACCCTTTATTATAGAACAGAGTTGGAAGGGACCTTGGAGGTTTTCTAGTCCAACCCTCTGCTTAGGCAGGAAACCCTACACCACTTCAGACAAATGGTTATCCAACATCTTAAAAATTTCCAGTGTTGGAGCATTCACTTCTCAGGCAGGTTGTTCCACTTATTATTTATTTATTTATTGGTTTAATTTATATGCTGCCCTTTTCCGGAGACTCAGAATTGTTCTAATTGTCAGAAAATTTCTCCTTAGTTCTAGGTTGCTTCTCTCCTTGATTAGTTTCCACCCATTGCTTCTTGTTCTACCCTCAGGTGCTTTGGAGAATAGTTTGACTCCCTCTTCTTTGTGGAAGCCCCTGAGAAGTATGCTATGCCTGAACTAAGAGTTTTATCTTGAGGAAGATAAGATCATCTCCAAGGGAGGAAACCTTTGCAGAACAGCTACGTCCTCAATATTCTGATAGTAGATGCCTCTCGAGATTGTTTTTCATGTTGATCATGGATGACTTATGAAGGCCTCTTTGAAGATCATGTGGTAGCTATAATTGCAGGGACTAATCCAGGCAATCACCGGGAGTCAATACTGATTTGAAGAAACATAAGGTAAGGTAAAGGTAAAGGTTCCCCTCGCACATACGTGTTAGTCGTTCCTGATTCTAGGGGGGCGGTGCTCATCTCTGTTTCAAAGCCCAAGAGCCAGTGCTGTCCGAAGACGTCTCCATGGTCATGTGGCTGGCATGATTAAATGCCAAAGGCACACAGAACACTGTTACCTTCCCACCAAAGGTGGTCCCTATTTTTCTCCTTGCATTTTTTACGTGCTTTCAAACTGCTAGGTTGGCAGAAGCTGGGACAAATAACGGGAGCTCACCCCGTTACGCGGCACTAGGGATTCGAACTGCTGAACTGCCAACCTTTCAATCGACAAGCTCAGCGTCTTAGCCCCTGAGCCATCGCGTCCCTTTTTGAAGAAACATACATGCACACAAATATCCCTTGAAAAATGACCTTCAAAACTGCTATTCCTTCAGGCGATGCTACTGTGTCATTTTCACAGGGCCCCCACCTATCCCCAAATTCATGAAACTTAACTTGAGCAACCGACAAGATTTTCTCGTCCACCCGCAATGGAAAACGTTACCTTGATGATGCCAACCAATGTTGTTTTCATCATCAGGATGCCTTCTGTGAAAATGGAGATGGCGTGTGTAAGCTTAGCAACCTTTGAGAAAGAGAGGAGAGGTTGGTCATTAGAAGGGACCTCCAGAGCATTGGGCAGGTGAAAAGAACATCACTGATAAGGAAGCTGTTTTCTTCTTTTACCACATGGGCTTTTTTTTCCTTATCCCAAAGGCACTTTTTCAAGAGGCAACTGGACTTTCTGGTTCTTCTTTAAAGACGTTTCACTTCTCATCCAAGAAGTTTCTTCAGCTCTTCTTCAGAGCTGAAGAAGCATCTTGGATGAGAAGTGAAACGTCTTCAAAGGAAAAAAAAAAGAAAAAGAAAGTCCAGCTGCCTTTTGAAAAAGCACTTTGGGGACAACTATGACCCAGATGACTAAGAATCTCCATAGACATTTTTTCTCCTTAGTTTCCTGTTTTAAATAACATGCCCAACTGTCACTTCCTTATGACAAGAGGGACAGAAACAACCTTTCAATTTTCCTGATAAATATACATTCTTTATTACAGATCATCCAGGTCATGGTTGTCCCAAAGGTGCTTTTTTTCAAAAGACAGCTGAACTTTTTTTTTTCTTTGAAAACATTTTGCTTCTCATCCAAGAAGCTTCTTCAGTTTATTTTCAAAGAAAAAAAAATCAAGAAAGACATCAAGAAAATCCAGTTGCTTTTTGGAAAAAAGCATCCATGATCTGGATGATTCGAGAATCTCTATAAATGATGTCTTACTACCTAACACTGTTCTACCAGCATTTACGATTAACAAACCAGATCAGCTTCTTCCATTTTATTTGGAATATAGAAGGATATATGGGTGAAGGTGTATATTGGGTGGGGGTGGGGGTCAAATATATTTATTTACAGCTTCAGCTTAACCAAGAGACTTTGAAAGGAGGAAGTCCCAGATCTCCACCTTTCCTGGAAAGGTTCCCTGCCTCTAAAAGCTGGTTACTGGATACAAAACTGAGATAGATCAATGATCTGATTCTGAATATGAGAGTTTATTCATGCACATAGCTCTCATAAAAGTGGCAGTCCTCATTCTCTCATTCTTTGATCTGCAGGAAAACTTTCATTTGCATCTATAAAATGCCATCTGGTCTGGATAGTACAATAAACTGAATTATTGAGTTTAATAATAATAAACTCAATAAACTTGAGGGAACCAATCCCCTCAACAGTGTCAAACTATTCACTAATTTTGCATTACTATTACTATTAATCTTCTCATTGTTCCTATCACCCATCTCCTCCCACTTATGACTGCATGACTGTAACTTTGTTGCTTGTATATTTACGATTTATATTGTTTCCTAGTATGATTTGATTATCTGTACCCTATGACTATCATTAAGTGTTGTACCTTATGATTCTTGACGAATGTATCTTGTCTTTTTATGTACACTGAGAGCGTAGACACCAAAGACAAATTCCTTGTGTGTCCAATCACACTTGGCCAATAAAGAATTCAATTCAATTCAATTCAATTCAATTCAATTCAATTCAATTCTAATATTTGTAGCTCAGGGCTGAAATGAGGGGTCCTTGGTGTTCTCTGAGCTTTCTACAAGAAAACAACCAGAGTTCAGAGAGTACCAACGATCCCTCACGCTCTGGATGGTTTAATGAGATTTTAGGAAAAACAACGGGAATTGGCTATGTCCATCAAATCCTATCACTTGAAGGCATCTGGCTGGCTTTGGTGACAAACAAACCTGAGCATGAGTCTGTAAAATTCATACAAATTCCAAAAGTGCACCTAATCTCTCTAACCCTGTGAACTTTGATGCACCTCGTAGCGTGGTCCAAGTTGAGCATAATCTCGCAGCTTGTCTTTGTCCAGGCGAGTTGGCACCTCAATGATGTCGTGAGTCTGCAGTTTTATAATCTTCAGAAGGGAAGTGAACATGCTTTCTGGAATGATCTGTAAAACCTTTTCTCCAAAAACAACATAAAACAAATGCAAAAATATTGATTAGTGAAACAGTAGTTCCTTTAAGGGGTGTGACGCCCCTCTAGTTTTTAGCATGACAGTGAAGCATCTCACTGAAGCATCGCATGAAGAGAGATTTGAATTAGCAAAAGTTATCTTTTGTTACCTGCCAGTAAAGCCTTTTTCATCTTTTATTGGGGGGGAAGGAGGAGTCATAAATTGTTCAGTGCCATTGTAATTTAAGACAGTTGCTGAACAAATGGTCATTAAACGAGGACTACTTGTACACCAAACTGGCTTTCTAGCAGCCACATAGATAAGTGTGATCTATCCCAACAGGATATAATAAACTGTTTCAGTCAATATTATTTAGAATTTGGTGTCTGTGTTTACTACCTTCCCTTTCGTTTTTATATTTCCTTTCTCCAATAAAATTATATTATTTTTATCTAGAAATGTACCTTTACTGATTTAAATAGAGAACATTCTCATTATAAAAGTTCCCAGGTTGAATGCTGAGTGATTACACAACTACTCTTTACATTCTTAGGTTGTTGTTCAGTTTTTTTTATTGCTGGATTTGGGCAGGAAGATCCAAAACAACTTCGTTTCTGGCTTCTGGGGCTGGGATAAAGGAGACTATCCTTGGTTGAAAGGTCTAGAAAGTTCCTGGCTACAATGGCCAGGAGGTTCAGCTTGAAGTGTGATAGCCTGCTGCAAGCATTTTCTCAACTTCAGCCATTTTTAAGATGTGTGGATTTCAATTTCCAGAATTCCTCAGTCAGAATGGGAAACTCTGGAAGTCCACAAATCCTACCTATAACTAGGGAGAAATTTCCTGACAGTGAGAACAGATAATCAGTGGAACTCCTTGTCTCCATCACTGGAGGTTTTTAAAAAGAGATTGGACAGCCATTTATCCAGAATAGTATAGGAGCAGGGTGTTGGACTAGAAGACTAGGAGCCTGGTTTAGCTCTGCAGACTAAAGCACCGTAATTAACATCCAGCTGTCTGCAGTTACACCAGTTTGAATCTCGCCAGGCTCAAGGTTGACTCAGCCTTCCATCCTTTCTAAGGTAGGTGAAATGAGGACCCAGTTTATGGGGGCAATAAGCTGACTTTGTATAAATATACAAAAGTATGAAGGCTATTGCTTAACACATTGTAAGCCGCCCTGAGTCTCCGGAGAAGGGTGGCATATAAATCAAATTAAAAAAAAAAAAAAAAAAGACCTCCAAGGTCACTTCTAACTCTGTTATTCTGTATTCTGGCTGAGAAACAATGGTCTACTGTAAAGTTCTTCCAGAGGGGAACTCTTGAAAAATGGCTTTCTGTTCTGACCTAGACTTCCTTAGAAATTAAACAGCACAAACTTAGTCCCGGCAAACCTTTTTAATTCATAGGGCTGTAAATCACTTTCATTTACAGTCCGCAAGGCTTGATAAACAGTCTTTCAGAGGAAGGTTATCAACACCCACCTATCTCACGTGGAACGCTGCCAAAGAGCTAATTTCCAGATGCAGGGCAAGGCCAAACTTGGCACAGAGTCACAAACAGAATTTTCAAATCTTGAATCGGCCAGATGAACTAATTGCTTCCTGCAAAAGCTCACGTCCCGTTTGCTCTTCCTTTTATGTCTTATGGGAGGGGCCAATCATCTCTAAGCCTTACTCCCAAGTCGAGCCTGTTTCTTAATTGTTCCTGTCTCCTGGCAGCTCTGTGCATGCGCACACTGGGAACAGGCTCACACTGTTCTTCTGCTTCGCTGATGTCAGACTCCGGAGACTCTGGAGGCAGCAAAGAACTACCAGATGCCTTGGCCCCCTCTTTGCCTCCGATGCAGAGCCCTCATCTGAGCCTTCCCCAGACTCCAGGACTGGCCCATGTTCCTCCCCAACCTCCTCACTGTTCAACTCTGCTGGCTGCTGGCAGGCCACAACACTTTCCCAGTTTGTAACAGGGGAGAAAATATCCCCCCAAAGTGATCCTGCTCACCTTTCTCACATAGGACACCAGTTCTCCAGAATAGTACTGTGATACACTGAGAAGATCAGGACTGTTTGCTTGATTGATGCGAAGAAGGGGCATGTCAAGAGCTGAAGCCAGCTGGAAGTAAGTGACACAGAGATGTCAGTAAGGTTCCCAGATATACTTTACCTTATAATATGTTTTTTCTTGCTAGTGGCTTAGTGCAATGAATGAATCTAGGCCTTATAAATCATGGTTTGTGGCTTAGTCTACTAACTATATGAACTCAGCCAGTTGAAGCTTATTTAACAAAATGTGGCTAAGCAAGCTTTGTCTTTGGTGTGTAAACTGAGCCTCACACTTCCACGCATGAGAGTGAAAATAATGATTATGTAAGTGGAAAGTGGACCCGGTGGCTCAGTGACTAAGACGCTGAGCTTGTCGATTGAAAGGTCAGCAGTTCAGTGGTTCGAATCCCTAGTGCCGTGTAACGGGGTGAGCTCCAGTTACTTGTCACAGCTTCTGCCAACCTAACAATTCGAAAGCACATAAAAAATGCAAGTAGGAAAATAGGGACCCCCTTTGGTGGGAAGGTAACAGCGTTCCGTGTACCTTCAGCGTTTAGTCATGCCGGCCACATGACCATGGAGTCGTCTTCGGACAGCGCTGGCTCTTCGGCTTTGTAATGGAGATGAGCACTGCCCCCTAGAGTTGGGAACTAGCACATATGTGCGAGGGGAACCTTTACCTTTTAAGTGGAAAGTATCTTGAATCAAATAGACCCTTAGTTATTTTTCAAAGCCTAATTCCATTCTGGAAATACGCGCCAATAAAATGGATCAGTTCTTTATGGTCTTGGAAATCCAATTTGTAAACTTGAGACAAAGGATTTGAAGAGGGAGAAAAATGAGTCCTCCCCCCCTCCAAAAGACATAAAGGCTTCCCAACCTGACCTCCCAAAAGCTGGAGTTGTTATACTCTTATACTAACCAACTCACCTTTAAAAAGGTGGCCCGGAGTTTGGTTACCATAGATGGGCTGACTCTTATACTTTCCTGCATGATAGAGGTGAAACTGGAAGGGAAGGCAGGGGAGGAGGAGAAATGAAGTCATGATCAGTGAAACCAATATTCCAGGACACAGGTGTGCGAAAATATTTTTGTGGGCCTCTGACAATTGCCAAAAATGAGCGGTGTGCTTTTCTGCTATGCTTAGAAAGATGCACACAAAAATTAGTTTAATAAGGACTAAAACAGACATAACATGGTTAAGATTTAAATGGCAACTGGTTCATATTTATGACGGTTGCAGTGTCCCGGAGTCCCGGGATCACTTTTTGCGACCTTCTGACAAGCAAAGTGGATGGGGAAACCAGATTCACTTAACAATTGTGTTAATAATGTAATTGCTGCGATGATTCACTTAACAATGGTGGCAAGGAAGGTCATAAAATTGGACATAACTCACGTCACAAATGTCTCACTTCGCAACATAAATTTTGGGCACAACTGTGGTCGTACGTCGAGGACTAGCTGTAATCAGTACCAGTAAGAATAATTCCGAATGCCTCTGTATTGTCATACCTGTCGATGAGCTGCCAAGCGTAGGAAAGGTCCCCTACGATCTGCATGGTGATTAAAACCTCTTCTTTAATGTTGATGGTTCGGATCATTTGATGGAGGAACTTACGAGAGTCTGCGAGAAACTGGCAAACGTGAAGGTTGGACTCCAGCTGGTGAAATTCCTGGACCTGCATGAAGCATTTGAATGCAACTCATTCCCTGGGGAGGTTTTCAATCATATTATTCCACCAAGCAAATATTTGTAGACAAGGAACTCCCTCCTTACCTCTTCCAAAGCTTGAATCAACTGCACTGTTTTCCTGCCTGCTGCAGTGGAGTCGTTATAATTCAGAGACATGATCTGCTTGGAGATTTCTCTAAACCAAGCTTGCAGATTTTCTGTTCAGACAGGAAAAGGAATAAAAGGGGTCAACTTGTGGTGGCAGGTGTGACTGTCAATGCCCCTGAAACTCCCCTAAACTCTCAGTTTACAAATGTTGCGTTTCCAAATATTGACTAAAAAAAGCAAAAATAGAATTAGAGGATTGTTTTCTTTCATTTGCAACCATACTAATTGTTATGCCCCTGTTGGAGTCTGAATCTGAGACAGAAGACGGACAGTTGACAGAAAGTGGGAGAATGGCTCTGTTGGCTGTGGAGGAAATTGGGGAAGGGCAAAGTCAGGCTGGGCAGAGCAGAGGTAGAACAAGGGAGAGGGGGTTCAGATGAAGACCAAGGCCCACCCTCTCCTCATCCTAGGGCATGCAGGGAAGAACACAGAAGAGAGCAACGTGGGTTGCGTGGTTTACGAGGAAGGGCCCTGATTCCCATCACAAGGGACACCTGGGGATGGAGTTTAAAGGAGAGGCTGAATCCATCTAGTGTTGAGACTGGGGCCTGCATTCCTGGCATTCCTCCTGACTGTTTGAATTATAGTAGTGCTTCTGTGTGCTTATCTTGTCTTGCTGGAATTATTGCTGTGAAGCTTTTGGGACTCATTAAGTTGCTCTGCTGGAGTGACTTATCTGCAGTCATTCTGCTTACAGCATTTGGACTAGAGTATCTGCGGACAGAAGCTGCTGCAGGTTTGTGGGAGAGCTTTTCTCCAGACCAGAGAGTAAATGGGACGTTGGGGGCAAAGTTGGTGCCAATAAAGGGACTAATGCCGGTTCTCTCTGTGTTGCCTTCGTGCCACGCCCCGGGTCATCACACTAACCTTTATGCGCCATGGCAATGCAAGACTTAGAAGCCTGATTTGTGGGGGGAAAATACAGAGGCAGGATTCTTGACATTTTTTTAGCTTCGAGAAAGAAGATATATTTCTGCTTACTCCATAAAAACGTGGAAATATGTGAGCATCTCACTGCCAGAAATGCTTAATTTATTAAATATGCACCTGCCACGAAAGGATTCAACTTGCCATATTTCAGCAGATGTTTCTAGAGGACATAGGTCTGAATAGCAAGCGTCACATCTATCAAATAAATACTGAACACAATTCATCGTTGCTCTTTATTAATTCACTGAAAAAATTTAGCCCTCCATTTTTCTCCTCTTAAAAAGAGCCAACAGCATGAAGACAATGGCCACGTCTGCTAAAAACTAAAAGCAACCACTCACACAAGATAAAATCAGAATGCCTGAATAAATAAATGCAGTGAATTTCTGTTTCAGCCTACCATTTTTCTCCACTCTGGTTAATGGTTTCACTCCTGAAAAGACATCTGCCAGTTCGGCCATTCTTTCGGATCCTTCTGTTTTATAGCTCTCCCACTTCGTTTGCTTTTCTGACAACATTTGTTTGAACATCTAATGGAAAGACAGACGTTTCTCAGATTTATTAAATTTATATGCCACCCATCTTACTACCCAAAGCTCCTCTGGGAAGCTTAGATTAAAAGACAAGTGGCCAAAACACAAAGTTGTTAATGATGCACTGAAGGATGTCAGTGAATCGCTGCAAGTCCTATTGAAATCACTGACCCAAAAAATCAGCTTGCAGAGCTGGGTCTATGACTCAAAATATCTGATTAGGAAGAAGAGGTATATGTCAGAATGTTGATCAAATAAACTTAAAAGCACTCTATTTGACTCGCCATATGTTAAAATATGTTTGATAAATACATATATTTTGTTAATTTTGTTTTTTAACTATGCTTTTACAGGTAGACTACATCTAACACTGGAACGTTGGTTGCTAAGTGAGGGGGTTGTTAAGTGAGTCATGACTGATTTTGCAACCTTATTTTGCCACACCTGTTAGGTGAATTACCCAGGTTGTTAAATGAATCTTATGATCATTAAGTGACTCCGGCTTCCTCCATTCACTTTGCTTGTGGGATGCCAGCTGCAAGAGTCACAAATGGAGATCGCATGATCCCAGGATGCTGAAACAATCATAACATATGCAGGTTGCTAAGCACCCATATTTTGGTCATGTGACATGGGGACATTACAACGGTTGTTGGTGCAAGAACCGGTCATAAGTCACTGTAGTAACTTCGAACAGTCGCTAAACGGATGGTTGCAGGGTGGGGGCTACCTCTGCATGATTTTATTGTTTTATTTGTAAAAGGCCCGAAGTCATGCAAATATAATGGGTGCTACAGAAATTTGATAAATAAACACATAAAGATAAGAAATCATCAATAATACATTTTTCAAAGATTCTGCAAGAAAATAAGAAAGGATCAGGCCATCTTAAAAAAAACCCAAACATTTGTTTTATGAAATTCTCCTTCAAGGATTTTAAAGAGAAAAAAAAGAACTCATGAGGCTGTTTTTCTGGGTTCTTGCAATGATACATCTATGACCCAAGAGAACAATTGTCCCGACACCCTAAATAAATAGCCAAATCGCATGAATTTTCAAGTGTTATCATGTTGGAACGACCCATAGCTTCTTATGAACTGTGCCACACTCCCTCCCACCTCAGAAATGAGCCCCCAGATTTATTTATTTATTTTTTACCTCTTTCAAAATGAATTCAAACTGGGCTGTATCCAGGAGGAGCTGGAAAAGAATCTTGGGATTGAATCTGGAGTCAGTGAGAACTTGGTCTTTTATCTGGCGGAGGCGCTTGTTATTTGGATCATAAGCTGGGGAGGGAAGGAAAAAGAGGCGTGCTTTTTTTTTCCCCCAGAGGTAGCAAATTATTTGAAATCATTATTAAAAGTGAACTTGTCCCAAAGGACAAGCTTTTTTCAAGAGGCAACTGGACTTTCTGGTTTTTTTTTTTTTAAGACGTTTCACTTCTCATCCAAGAAGCTTCTTCAGCTCGGACTGGATGGTGGGAAACCATTTCCCACCATCCAGTCAGAGCTGAAGAAGCTTCTTGGATGAGAAGCGAAATGTCTTCAAAGAAAAACTAGAAATTCCAGTTGCCTCTTAAAAAAAGGGACAACCTGGATGATTGAGAATCTTCACAGACATATAAGTGAACTTGTGTTAAGGTATTTAATAGCGGGAACAGTAAAGGGTATAACAGGCCAAAACACACAGTTGGAGTTGATTTGTTGGAGAGTGTGGCTCCGGCATGAGACAATCTACGTTATGATTGGTTGCTGGATATAAAGGGGGAGTTTCCCCTTTTTTCCCCCTACCTGTTTCTTCTGTGTGCTCTGTATGCTGTTCTGTGATTTATCTGACGAATCACCTCATGATGTAGTGGTGTGCTTATATTGCTTGTTCTAAATATAAGTAAAGGTAAAGGTAAAGATTCCCCTCGCATATGTGCTAGTCATTCCCGACTCTAGGGGGCGGTGTTCATCTCTGTTTCAAAGCCGAAGAGCCAGTTCTGTCTGAAGACGTCTCCGTGGTCATGTGGCCGCCATGACTAAACACCAAAGGCTCATGGAATGCTGTTACCTTCCTACCAAAGGTGGTCCCTATTTTTCTGTTTGCATTTTTTATGTGCTTTCGAACTGCTAGGTTGGCAGAAGCTGGAACAAGTAACGGGAGCTCACCCTGTTACGTGGCACTGGGGATACGAACCGCTGAACTGCCTACTTTTCGATCGACAAACTCAGCATCTTAGCCACCGTGTCACCATGTCTCTTATGCTCTAAATATAGATGTTAAATATATTTATTTATATAAAACCACAAGTTTGACTGATTCCATTTGGACGCCAGCTGTCCAATTCCCTGACAACTTGAAACCGGCATCACATTTTTCTTTTTCTTTAATTTTTAAAAAGTTTTTTATTTTAAACACATTAAAAACACATTAAAAATCAAACATACTGGAGTAGATGGTATGAATGGTTGAAACATAAGGAAATAAGTTAAATGAATGAAGAAAGGAGGGGGAAAATGTGTATGATCTTTTGTTAGTAAAGAAGAAATGATATAAAGTAGAAAACGAATGTCAAATAAGTATATACTTAAATATTTGTAAATATTGATGTATAGAAAGAGCAGACCGCTGTGTATAGCTGAAAGAAAAGTGATATTTTTCTCCGGCATCACATTTTTCAGCAGGAGCAAGAGTTTCCATTCCCTTGAAACATTCCAAATGGGGTCTGAAGACCATGGCTTCCCTTGTTGGGTTTTTTTAACATACATGGATCCTGAATATGGAGACTGCATATGAATTACAGATGGTCCTCCACTTACGGCCACAATTGGGCCCAGAACTGAGGGGAATTTGAGAAGGGACTGTCTCTAACCAGGGCATGAAAATAAAAGGTGACTTGCCAAACAGTAAAATGCAAAACACAAATAACAACATCATATAATATTTTACAACTTTCTGCATCGACAATTATCTTTACTTTTAAATTCAATCAGCCTAATCATTCTCTTATTCTTGTATAACCATAATGAACATTCTTATAAACTAAATTGTTATATATACTTACATCCTATTTATTAACATAGTCAATATTTTATCCTTACCAGTATTCAATACTCTTAGATTCCAATTGGTCAATTTTCGATTTACATTTTTATTTCTTGTTTTGATTTCTATTTTTTCCCCCATTTTTTGTCTTTTTCTATTATGTTTTTGGTTTTAAAAATGTAAAATATTCAATAAAAACTATTTTAAAATAAAAGAAAATAAAAGGTGACTTGCAAACTTCCCTTTTCTAAATGGATTCTCCATCCTTGTTGTAAAACAAACCATCATCACCTCTTACCCAAGTCTGCAGTATGAAGCATCAGCCAACGGATGGCCACGTTGCAGTCCCTTAAGCAGTTCAGCAGTTTTGGGATGTTGTCCAGCACCATCTCTTCTCTTAAACAACCTTCTTTCAGAAATTGTTGCACTTGGGTGTGAATACGCTCAGTGACGGCAGCAGCTCGGCTGGCCTTCAAAGGCAGAAAACAAAGGCTTAGCATTAACAGAGGAACAGCAAAGCCCTAGGGCTGAAATGGACATTTCAGAACTCGTGGGCAAAGGCTCAACTACATCTCCCAGCATCCTTCATGCTTGGCTAAATTGTCTAACACACCTGGGGAATTGTAGTTTTCGATACCCAGAGAGTAACAAGTGCGTAACCTGGTATAAATGTTCCTAACCAAACTATTGAAATTCTTCAGTTTTTAAATATGTTACTGTTGCTCCTAAATAACTTAAAACGATAACCCTTAATTTACAAAATGTAAAAAAAAAAATGCAGATGTTCAACATATTCCAGGGGTGGGTTCTAAATTTTTTTACTACCGGTTCTGTGGGTGTGGCTTATTTTGTGGGTGTGGCTTGGAGGTCATGTGACTAGGTGAGCGTGGCTAGCTGGTCAGAGTCATTTCTGGAAGGTCCTTGCACTTACAACCAGTCCTCGCACTTATGACCTGACTCATTTGTTTGCTTTTAACACTGATCAGCTGTAGGACGGCCCTTTGAAGCCCCACGGCAAGAGTTTAAACAGTTTTTTCCCTCTAGTCATCAGCTGGGACTCAGGAGGCAGCAATAGATTGGGGGTGGGACCAAATAAAAGGTAAGAATAACGTGGGTGGGTGGGGGAGGGAGAACCAGTTTGGTGACGTCATATTGTCACTGCTACCGGCTCGGCCGAACTGGACCGAACTGGGAGGAACCCACCACTGACATATTCTAATGGAATAAGTTACTTTCCAATTTATGAAGAAATGTATCATTGCCAAATTTCCCTGTCAGGACTCGGAAGCAAATCATTCTTTCTCTGTTCAATGTTAGTTCGGGTGAAGTTGCTTTCCAAGTTTCTTTTCTAATCAGCAATCTGTTTGTGGTTGTTCTCAAAAAGCGAAACAGGGTTAGATCTGGTTAGTGCTTAAATGGGATATATTAGTACCAGGCAATCTCAACTGTAAGTGATTGTACACAGAAATGTAAGGGATTATGTCTACAGAACAGGAGAATTTATTTTAATTAATTTCTCCGCTTTTATTTCTGCTCTGCCATGTAATGCCATGGAAGGGACTCTTCAGTAACATTAGCATCATTCAGATTTAGTATTTATTTGCCTGGAGAGTTGAAATGTATCCTAGGAGAAGGAAGTGTCCAATTACTTTTGTCCTGCTGCTAAGCAAGCAACAGATTTTCTATGAAGTCATCAGTCCTTGAAATGGACGCAGAGGAGAAAGTAGCTACCTCTTGTGAAGTATAAACATGTACATTTGACTGAAGCTTGCTAATGAGAATGCTACAAGGGCACAAATGGTCACTCGGGAATTTTATAAGTCCACGAAGGGCGCAAAAGTGGATTGAGACATCTTGTCCAGCTTCTTTTATTAAATTTCAGCCACAGTCAATGTTGTGAGCTACACTCACTTAGTTATTACAGGACACAATTAGTCTCAAACAAAACTATTTTATTATAACAGCTGAGAATTACGTTCATTCCCTGCTGAGTCCCAATTAGTTGCAAAACAAGTCCTTCGGAAGAAGTCCTTCAGGATAATCACCAACCTTTATCTTCTTTGACACCCTGCTAAAGGCCTTACTTGACAAAGCCCCACGAAGTTCAGAAACAAACAAGAAATGCCCACTGGAAACAGAGTTAACAACGTTGCTTTCCTGCAAAAGGCCCAAGTGCCTTTGTTTCTCTTTTAAGCCTTATGGGAGGGGCCAATCATCTCCTGGCCTTACTCCTGAGTCGTCCCTTTTGCTTTAGCTGCTCTTGCCTTCTGGCAGCTCTGCGCATACGTGCACTAGGAACAGGCTCCTCCTGTTCCTCTGCCTCTCGGCTGTCTGCCTCTGGAGGCTCCGGAATCCGCGCATCACTCCCAGATGGCCCTGGCCCCATCTCTGCCTCCGACGCAGAGCCCTTGTCCGGGCGTTCCCCAGACTCTAGGACTGGCCCATGGTCCTCCCCAGCCTCCTCACTGTCCGATTCCGCTGCTAGCTCCACGGACAGGACCACAACAGTCAATCACACTATGGTTCTAGGCATCTACTATTCTTCCTCAAAGGTTGGCCAAGACCTTCCTTCCTTCCTTTCCTCCCTCCCATTTTAAAGTCTTTCTGATGTAGATCTACAGTCATGGGAAAATGCCCCCACTTCCCATTTAAATTTGCTATGCTCTCCTTCCTCACAAAGCTCAGCATTAGAGTGCACACCTTCCTTTCCCCACTTGTATGTGCAAATTCAGGATGCCAAGGGTAACAAGACAGGAAGGCCTTAAGGTAAGAGGTCCTTGGAAAGCTTTACATTTGCTGAAAAGATCACAAGTTGATAAATTTAATGAAAACAAATCAGATTCCAACATAACTTCACTTATCCTGCTATAAGCTCACATTTCCTTACCTGCTCCTTAACATTGGAAAGATCCAATGTGTAGTTCAGAGCTGTTTTGGCAGCCTTGTATGGATCCCAGGCTTCTCCCAGATTGACTGATATTCCCATGTAAATGCTAATAACCTGCAAACAGAAGCCAAAACAAAGTCCCTGAAAACTCCATTTATGGGGAAAGAAAAGCATCAACACGTCACAAAACAGATTTATGTATAGTTGGCTGCGGAGATGGCTAATCATGGTTGCAGTATTAGCTATGATGGCTATACATGGCTTTAGAGATGGTTAACCATGGTTATGCATGTGGTTAGCCATGGTGGTGGGTGTGACTAACTATGGTTGTGGATGTGATTAACCATGGTTGTGGAGGCAGTTTAGTGGCTTTCTGGCAGACATCATTTTAAAACTAGTGGAAAATCAATGCTGGACACGGTTTTAGGTTTAGTTATGGTTATGGCTATGGCTATGGCTAGCCATGATTGTGAAGACAGTTATCTGTGATTATGTGGCCAGTTAGCCATGGTTGTGGAGACAGCTTAGTGGCTCTCTGGCAGGCAAAATTTTAAGTTTAATAGAGAACAAGGGTGCTTGGTCTAACTATAGTGGGAAAACTTAACTGGTTCAAAACTACAACAATCCCAGAATTAATTAAATGTAAAAGGCCCAGTGGACTCTCAGATCTCTAGACCTGGATTCTGAACGGGTAAAGGGGAGAATGGAATTGTCCTCACTGGCTTTGCCTGGCTCTCTTGTATTCACACCAAGGATCTGAAATGACGATGAAGCGGAAACTTATGGGCAGCCTTGGGAGTGGGGTCGGCAAATGAGGAAAAATTACCACACAAACAGCATTGTCATACACTTAGATCAGACATCAAGACTCAGGGATGCAACGGCAGCATTGGCCGGATGACCTTGTGTGTCTTAATTTGAGCATCCCTGAAATTTATAATGTAATGTAATGTAATGTAATGTAATGTAATGCAATGCAATGCAATGCAATGCAATGCAATGCAATGCAATGCAATGCAATGCATAGTATAGTATAGTATAGTATAGTATAGTATAGTATAGTATAATATAATATAATATAATATAATATAATATTTATTTATTTATTTTTTCAGATTTCTATACCGCCCTTCTCCTTTCGGACTCAGGGCGGTGAACAGCCAAGATAAAAAACATTTATACACAAAAGTTAAAATAGATTTAAAATAATTAAATAAATTTGGCCCGTAATTTAAAACATTTCAATTAAAATCTATATCAAATTTTAAAACCAAACATAAAATCAGGACAGCCCGGCTAACTGAAAAAATAGGTTTTTTAGGGCCAGACGAAAAGTCCGGAGGTCGGAGATCACTCGTATCTCTGGGGGTAGGTCGTTCCAGAGCGCAGGTGCCACCACAGAGAAGGCTTTCCCCCTGGGGGTCGCCAGCCGACATTGTCTGGCCAACGGCACCCTGAGGAGGCCCTCTCTGTGGGAGCGAACTGGCTGGTGGGAGGCAATTGGTGGCAGAAGGCTGTCCCATAAGTACCCCGGCCCTAAGCTATGGAGCTTATATATAATATAATATAATATAATATAATATAATATAATATAATATAATATAATATAATATAATATAATATAATATAATATAATATAATAAATATAATATAATAAATATAATATAATATAATATAATATAATATAATATAATATAATATAATATAATATAATATAATATAATTAGAGTAGAATAGAATAGAATATATAATAATGGAATGGAATGGAATGGAATAGAATAGAAGAGATTAGCTTTATTTGGCCAAGTGTGATTAGACACACAAGGAATTTGTCTGGTGCAGAAGTTTTCAGTGTACATGAAAAACAACAGAATCATCACCATTCGTATCAATAAGAGTAGTAGCAAAGAAGATAATAAGATAATAATATAGCCATACTACATGGGTAAATATAAATACTTATCAGACAATACTGTGAGGATTAGGTGTTTAGCAGTGTGTTGGCAGGAGGGAAAAAATCTGTCCCTGTTTTGGCATGCAATGCCCTACAGCGGCGTCCCGAGGGGAGGAGGTGAAACGGTTTATGTCCAGGATGTGAGATGCTGAGGCAACTCAATCATTAATAGCAGCATTAACAATATATTTACCCAGTTGTCTGGAAAATATTTATCTACTATTTCTCTCATCTTTGCTTGTTGGGTGTGAAGGATGGAGGGGTCGAAGTAAAGCGTCACGTACAACATGGCTGCCTGCGTTGCCAGAGCTGTGCTGCGATGTTCTGGCAGTGGATATGCAGAAACCTGAGAAGGGAACAGAGTGAAAGGGCACCTTATGAGCCTGCTGGCTATTTTCCTACTTCTTCCCCTACCCTGGGCCTTTTTCCAGCCTGACTTACCTGGTTGTAGATATCATCTGACCTCAAGCGGCCAATCACCATGCTGATGAATATTTTGTTGATGGGCACCCTGCTGAAGTAACTCTCGGGATAGTTTGCGGGCCTTTTTGCTCCAATTTGACTCGAATACCCTGTGCTCCGAAGCAGCTTACATATATCATCCATATTGGAGTCAGCAGAGCGAGCAGCACTGGATGGGGCATGACACGCACACGTCACCAACGGAGGATCTTATCAAAGTACAAGTAGCCCTTGACTTATGACCGGTCATTTAGCGACTGTTCAAAATTATGATGGATCCTGAAAAAACTACTTATGACCCGGATTTAGAGTTCCGACATCCACTCCCACCTTGCAGTCACATGATTGCATTTTAGGTGCTTGGCAAACAGCTTACATTTACAGCCATTTGCTGTGCCCACAATTTAAAATATTTTTGAAAGAAACTAGCATTTACTTTAGAATGCCTTGGTAAGGCCACACTTGGAATATTGCATTCAGTTTTGGTCGCCACGATGTAAAAAAGATGTTGAGACTCTAGAAAGAGTACAGAGAAGAGCAACAAAGATGATTAGAGGACTGGAGGCTAAAACATATGAAGAAGGGTTGCAGGAACTGGGTATGTCTAGTTTAGTGAAAAGAAGGACTAGGGGAAACATGATAGAGTGTTCCAATATCTCAGGGGCTGCCACAAAGAAGAGGGAGTCAAACTATTCTTCAAAGCACTTGAAGGTAGAACAAGACGCAATGGGTAGAAACTAATCAAGGAGAGAAGCAATTTAGAACTAAGGAGAAATTTCCTGACAGTTAGAACAATTAATAAGTGGAACAACCTGCCAGCAGAAGTTGTGCATGCTCCAACACTAGAAATTTTTAAGATGATGTTGGATAACCATTTGTCTGAAGTGGTGTAGGGTTTCCTGCCTGGGCAGGGGGTTGGACTAGAAGACCTTCAAGGTCCCTTCTAACTCTGTTATTCTATTCTATTCTACTTCCAGTTTCCAGCAAAAATTGCCCCATGTTGAACAATTGTTCATTAATGACTACGGCATTGGCTTTATGACCACTAGAAAAAAGATAATAAAAATCAGATTCAGTCACATGGGGACCCACTTTCTGACCGTCACAACTTAAGACCAAAATTGTGGGCTCCATTACAATTGTAAATTGAGAATTACCAGTGCAGTAAAAAGGATAAATTTGAAAATCCTTTGATTTCATAGGTGCATCCTAATCCGTTTTTTGGTAGCAATATGAAAACAGTTTTTCTCTCTTGTTCCAGGATATTTTTTTTTCAAATTCTCAGTTTGGCTTTGAGCCCTGGTATTTCTTGAATGTCTTTCATGGAAGCACTAGCCAGACCAGACTCTACTTATTTTCCCAGGTCAGAAAGACTGGCTCAATTTTGCAATCAATGGCATCAATGAGAAAGTGGGAACTTTAAGATGAGTGAACTCCAGAATTTCCCTGCCAGTCACGTTAGCTGGGGAATTCTGGGAGATGAAGTTCACACATTTTAAATCTTTGAAAGTTGAGAAACATTGGAGAGAGACTTTCCTTTAAAGGCATTGCAAATGTTTCTTAAAACAAGTATATTGATGCAATCAATATACAGTAGTGGCCAAAATTGTGGAAACCTTTTGGGAAAAGTGTATTTTCTAAAACTAGCTAATGACATCACTTTTTTGTGGAGTAGTACCATAAAATTATATAGCAATGGAAAGATAATTTAATCAAGAATGTAATGCAATAACTTTTATGAAGGATTTGCTATTAGAATAGCAGTTACAGTAGAAAGAAGAAAAGTGAAACACATAGAAAAAACGAGACATACAAAAATGATCGCCATAGAAAAAATGAGATATACAAAAATTATCACCATGTCAGTTAATCCTTAGTTGGGTAACCTTTAGCATGAATTACGGCCTTACAAAGTCTTCCCGTGGAGTGAACCAAGTCTTTTAGTTCTGCAGCTGTTATAATGTGAAACCAAGATTGAATGATTGTTTTTATTAACTGGGTTTTATTTATTTATTTATTTTAAATTTGATTTATATGCCGCCCTTCTCTGGAGACTCAGGGCGGCTTACAATGCGTTAAGCAATAGCCTTCATACTTTTGTATATTTTTATACAAAGTCAGCTTATTGCCCCCACAATCTGGGTCCTCATTTTACCTACCTTAGAAAGGATGGAAGGCTGAGTCAACCTTGAGCCTGGTGAGATTTGAACTTGCAGTAATTGCAGGCAGCTGATGTTAATAACTGTTAATAACAGTGCTTTAGTCTGCCGCGCCACTAGGCTCCTATTGCTGGGTCGTTTCTGATTAACAAGTTTCTTTAGTCGGCTCCATAGAGTTTAAGGTCTGGGCTATTCCCAAGCCACTCCAGCAGTGGAATATGATTATCTTGAAACTCCAAAAAAAAGAAAAAAAGAAAAAAAAAGAAAAGAAAAGAAAAGAAAATGTGGTGTTATTAGCCATCAAACCTCAAAAATACACTTTTCCCAAAAAGGTTTCCAATTTTGGCCACTAATGTAATGGTTGAGTTTGAATGAAATAATCAGCCACAAAATAGCCAATTGATCATATCCTGAATCAGAGATATTATACCTGTATCGATAATAGGAAACCAGCATTCTCTCCCGGACTTCGCCTTCAATTTTCTGATCAATGACAAGGAGCATGACACCATACAAATAAAGGGCTTCACACTGCAGCAAAGAAGACAGACAGACAGAGAAATTCATAGTTAAAATTGCAAGGATATTAAGCAAAGTGTGTGATTTCCTGTTACATCAAACTCATTTATTACAGTGTTCTCCATCATAGAAATTTTGTGATGTGTTTAATAACAATTTTCTAATTCTTCGGTGAAAGCAGTTTGGTGTAGTGGTGAAGGCATCAGGTTAGAAACCAGGAGGTGAAAAGATTAAAATATCTAAAGAACAAAATACAGTAAATAAATATTGCTGCATGGTTAGAGTAAATTTACCAATAGCTGTTTTCCATCCTCATTCAGCAGCACTGTTTCCAGAGTTTGCTGAATATAAATGCCTTCATTGAGATCATCCAGGTATCTAGAAACAATAAGAATGAAATATAAATATAAATCTTCTGCAGAGGTGGATGTTAGCAAAAACTCCTGTTTATTTACAGATTTATTCCCTTCTTTAATTGGGCTTCCAAACCCTTTGACATAAATTCTTTCCAAAGTTCCTTTGCATCCAAAAGAATAAAAAGCTGATGCAGTCGAAGAGAAGGAAGAGCTATAAAACTCATTATTTGGCTGTCATTTATGGCTTTATATCCAAAGGATCTCAATGAATTTTATTTAGTTATGTGGCATGTTAAGAATTGTTGATCACTATCAAACTATCTTGGGAGAAGTGTCTCTTAATCACACAGTATTTAAATCATTCCTTGATACAGTGTCTTTCTCTTTACAGGTAGTCCTCACTTAATGACCATTCGTTTAGTAACTGTTTGAAGTAATACAACAGAATACAACAGACACTTTCAAAAGCTACTTATGACACAGTTCTGGAGTTTTGATGGCTGCGCGTATCCCCATGGTCACATAACTGCGTTATGAGACTAGTTATAATGCGTTAAAATGAGTATAAGATGCACCTTTTTCCCGCAAAAAAGAGGGTGAAAATCTGGGTGCGTCTTATACTCCGAATGTAGCTCCGCCCAGCCTCTCAAACGGAGGTTTCAGAGGCTGAAAAAAGCCTCAGAAATGAAGCTTCAGAAAAAAAGCCTCCGAACAGCGCTTCAGAAAAAAAAGCCTCTGAAAGGAAGCTTCAGAAAAAAACCCTCTGAAACAGAGCCTCTGTTTCAGAGGCTTTCAGAGGCAGAAAAAATAGTTTTTGCTGAAACAGAGTTTCAGAAGTTTCAGAAGCTGGAAAAAAAGCAAGGCACAGAGTTCACAACCAACGAACCTATTGCTAAAATTCACCTCTGGGAACAGCTGATTGGGCGTCTTATACACCGAAAAATACTGTAATTGCAGTGTTGCACAGTAACATAACAATTTATGGGTTTTTTTTAGCGTTTTTGACTTCCAATAAAAAATATCCATTGGAACATTGATTTGTTTCCACAACTGTGGTGTTTGATTAAAGAGTGCCCTAAAAAAGTCATAAAATCAATTCCAGTCATATGGGTGCCTCAATTTATGACCATCATGACTTACAACAGAAATTCCAGACTCCATTGCAGTTGTTAAATTGAAGATTACCTGTACTAAAGTATATTACAAGTTAAAAAAGACTTACTAATGTCAAAATTTAATGTCACATTTTTACATCAGTATCTTATTAGGTCTATCATATAACAGAAACATTGAGGAAAACTCTGAAATGGCATCTGCATACATTCTCTTATACCTTTTTCCCCTAATTTGATTATTTACTTAATCCACGTTTCAAATCTGATAAATATATCATGGCTGGTAATCCTGGACAATTAATCTGAGATCATGCCATCTTCTTCCCCAATTTTTAAAATATTATGTCTCAAACATTTTGCTCCAAATATGAGTGAATTCATATTTACAAATTCTGAGTGTTGTATGTGTGTGGAATTCTGCTGTGTTTCTGTTGTGTTCTGAAAAAATCTGAAATCTAAGCAACAATGACTTAATGATATTTCACATAATCCCACACTATTTCCTTGGCTGTAATACAAATTCTGTTCCAAATGAGTTGCTGCTATTTCAATTCATGTCCAATTGCTTACCTGTTTAAATCAACAATATATTTATGAACACTTTGGAAAGCCAAATAAAATCTGGTCAAAATTTCTATGTTGTTTTCACGAAATTCATCATCTAAATCTTGCAGTTCAGGTTTGGCTTCTAGCTTCCCTTCACACAATTCAGGCCCCTAAGACGGGGGGAAAATCAGGAACAGAATTAGTATGTTTGGGATAGAACACTAATCATTTAATACTTCATTCATTAGCATCTGGCAAAACTGAAATTAACTTTAAAGAATGCTTCAGTACAGCACAATTCTTACTTTGAAGTAGCTGAAATCAAATATGATATCTCCATATTTTTGTTGATCGGCTTTGTCTTTGAGGCGGAATACAGGCGGGACAAACTCGGACAGTCTCAGTAATTCAGCAATGATAGCATTTCCACAAGACACAATCCGAAGAACGGCTTGTCCACAATGATTATTTTCCGCTAAGAAGTCCAACATGGCGAAGAAGAAGGAGGTAGTATTTTTTCAGTGCAGGTTTATATAGTCGTCAAAATTATCTAAAGAAAAATCCTTTGCAATTCCTCCATTACATTCCTGAAAAAGTCATTAACCACAGAAAGAACATTTTAATGTTGTTTTTTCATGCTACAATTTTATTATTATTATTATTATTTCAAACTGAAGGTTGAATTTTGCAACAGCATTTTTACTGCAGAAGATAATTTAAAAGTTCTATTTGGAAGTAAATGTAGACCTCAGGATACCGCAGTTTGTGACAAGGATTTAAAGATTTATCCAGATTTTCTTGTTACAAAACCAGAAACATTCCTGTGTTATATTCCTATGTTGAGTGATGGTATAACACAAAATGTCTGCTTAATACAATCATTAATAATGAATAGAATTATTAAAATGAGATTATTGATGAAGTCAAATAGAACCTTCAGGTGCCAGGCTAATATATCTTGGAGAAACCAAATGCTACATAATTTTAAAAAAAAAATCCATCATGCTCTCATGTGACTTACTTTCACAAAAACATGCAGCTTTCATGAAAATGAATCAGAGCAGGAAGCTAGAAACATTTTGGCAATATGCCGAGTTTTTAAAGAATTAAGAGTAGCCACATAATTTTGAATTTGAAAACCATTCTGATTAAAAAATAATTGGATGGTCAGGGTGAATTGCAATTGTTTTCAACAGGAGAGGAAAACAAATTCCCATTTTCAGTATAAACATCTTTAAAATGAATAAAAATGTTGTCTATGAACTCAGGAGTTTCTTTTGCACAAGTGGACATCAGTTAGGCGATTCAGCTTCCTTGCTATCATTTTAAAACTTCTCTTTTAAGCTGATATTTATGTTCCACATTTTCACTCTTGGAGATCACAGCACACTTGTAAGGTAGGCCAGACTGACAATGACAACTGAGCTGGGGAATCTACCACTGGGCCCCAAAATGACTTTGCCTTCCACGTTTAATTAACAACTAATTTAATTTAATTAACATTATTGATTAGGCCCTTTATTAAAGGCCAGGCAGAATTATAAACACTCACACTTATAGTTCTTTTTATAGCTTTTTAAACTGCTTTTAATTGCATTTTAATGCTTTGAATGCAGCTAAACTGTGTTATATTATTAAATTAGGCAGACTTTGACGGCCCATGGATGACTTCACTAAACTGTAATGTAGTATTATGTCTTGTTCTGTTCTGTTGCCTTTTATTTTAATGTTTTAATTTTTTTAAATTCTGGCTTGTAATAAAAAAAGTGACTGATTAACGCTTCTGCTTCTCAATTGTATTGTTTGCTTGGTTTTTCTAAACCCTGCAGGCTGCCCAAACTCCCATATGTGAGACGGGCAGCTGTATAAATTTAATAAATAAATACATTTTTCTCCCCCAAGAGGCATCGAACTGCGCTTCGGTATTATGGCATTACCGAGAATAACACTCAATATTTGATCATGAATTAACACATTTTCCGTACAGGACTTACTTTCTCCTCCCCTCTTCCTGCAGAGAGGAAGAAGAAGAGATGGACGGAGACTTCTTTCTCTTTGGCTCCCCTTGTAGCAGACCCGCGAGTCAGGTCAGGACCCTGCGGGGTGCACGCAGCTCGTCAGAACGGGTGCAAAGTTGAGTGCAAGGCGAAAAACAGCCAGCAAAGAGAAGAAACCGAGCCGGAAACCGAGGCCAGGCTGCAAACGGCCATCAAGACAAGGCAGGGCCGGGAGACCTTCCCTTCATCTCATGTCACATGAGGGTTTGCGCGATCATGTGAACAGGCGCCGGCGTATGAGAAGCCTCGCCGCCCTTCCGAGTCGGTCCCGCCTTCTCTTGCAAAGCATCTGAGCGAAGATTCAAAATAAGAGAAAATAAAGAGGGTCTTTTTCCCCCTCCCCAAGGAAACAGGTAAGGTGGGGTGGGGTGTGTGGGGGGAAAGGGATGCTTAGAGTAACCGCTGGAGAAATAATTGCATCCAACACCCGCGCTCGATCCGCGTCCCGGATGAACCCGTTTCTTGCATTCACACGAATGCTTTTCCATCCCCCCAGCTAGCAAAAGGGCTGCCTTTGCCCAGGACTCGGCTTCCGTGCAAGCTTGGGGAGCTTTCCTGACTATGTGTGGATGCAGTCATGGTTTTGGGCGTATTGTGCGAACGGAGCCAAGTTTTTTTTTTTTTTTTAATGGAAAGAAAGCGGGGAGAGAGAGAGAGAGAGGTTTCATTTCTGAAAAGATGCTGCTGTGTGGAAATCTGGGGAGTTGAAGTCCACACAACTGAAAGTTGCCTAGTTTGAAAAAAAAATATTGATTTATATCTCGCTTTTCAACAGGTTCCCTGATGTGTTTGGTTGAGTTCTAGCTCACCTCGGCTTTCCAAATTGTTATTTTTACTTTTCATAATCATAATCATAAGTTTATTTGTCAAGCATTTATTATTTATTTATTTATTTATTGGTTCGATTTATATGTCAAGCATATATAAGATAACACGTAAAAGTATAAACATAATTTGAATACATGAAAAGAGTAAGTAAAAAGGAATATTAGGATAGGGACGGTAAGCACGCTGGTGGACTTATGCACGCCCCTTACAGACCTCTTAGGAATGGGGTGAGGTCAACAGTAGACAGTTTAAAGTTTTGGGGGTTTGGGGAAGAAACTACAGAGTCAGGTAGTGCATTCCAGGCATTGACCACTCTGTTACTGAAGTCATATTTTCTGCAATCAAGTTTGTTGGCAAGTGTTTTTTTTTTCTTTAACCACACAATCAAGTCCTTGTTGTTGTTTTTGTTGCAATATTTTCAGGATCAGACTCAATAAATCTAGTTTTTTTATTTAAAAAGTTTTTTTATTTTATAAAGAAACAAACAAGCAATACATAATCATTCAGTGTATCTTCTGAATACATCTTTTGTGTCTTCTTTTTACTCCTCCAATATTTATCATATCTTAAAATTATCATTTCATTTATTATGACATTTCCCCCACATTTCTTACTTCTCTATTAATACATTTATCTATCTTTTAATTTTATTAAAAATTATACAAGAATTTTATCCCCACACAACCTTGTTTTGTCATTGGCCAAGCAAAGAAAACATAAGAACGCTGCTACGTCCCAGTAAGAATAATTCATAATCATTCAAGAGCTATATGGGATCAAGCCGGCATTCTGGGTTAAAGACGAATGGAATAGACATTTATGAGAAGCCACAATCTCAGGTCTATATCCAGGTATTATAAAAGTGGACCCCATGGCTAGGTTCATTTCTGGTGCTGAAACATACGGTATTTGGTTTTGGTTTGGCATGATTGCCAATCAGATCTCTGGTTTAGCATGATGTGAATCCCAGGTACATTACTGTGCTTCATTCAACAGGTGGGAAAGAAAAGATCTCAATTTTAAGCGATCTTGTGTAAACACTGGTGTAGCGTCTCAAGAACAGTGCGAAGTCGCTGGTGCTTACCATCGTCTGAGATAGTTCTGGAGTCTAGCCTAGGGGAATTTTTTTTGTGGTCTAACCCTATGTGAGAATGACCTTGGGAGACTGATGCTGTCTGAGGAATGGTTAGATAATAGGAATAATTTCAAAAAGGAATAGAAGGGAAGGGAAGGAACGGAAGAGTTGAGTTGGAAGGGACCTTGGAAGTCCAACCCTGCTTAGGCAGGAAACCTTATATCATTTCAGACAAATGGTAGTCCAATCTCTTCTTAAAAACTTCCAGTGTTGGAGCATTCACAACTTCTGGAGGCAAGTTGTTCCACTGATTCATTGTTCTAACTGTCAGGAAATATCTCCTTAGTTCTAGATTGCTTCTCTCCTGGATTAGCTTCCATCCATAGTTTCTTGTCTTGCGCTCAGGTTCTTTGGAGGATAGCTTGACTCCCTCTTCTTTGTAGCAAACCCTGAGATATTGGAACACTGCTATCATGTCACTCCTAGTCCTTCTTTTCATTAAAGATAAGAGAGAGCATAGCCCACAGTTATATCGTGGGTGGAGCAAGAAGAAATCCTTCCTAGTATTTCAGAATATAAAATAGATGGTGGGAGACTTGTACTTTCAGACTTGCATGATTGTCTTAATGTAAGTCTTACAATAATTGAATTACCTTATGTAGCCATATTCCCGGTATAGTCTACCTGGTAAAGCTGACATAATCTGGCTATATTATGCATAGCGTGCAAGATTAATCGAATGCTGCCACCTGGTGAGACTTATTCAATAAGCAATAGTTGGATCAGGGCTTAGGGTGTCATTGTTTAGATATACAGGTCCTGCTAAATTGCAGTGACATCTGTTGGACTCATTGTTGCTATAGAAACTAAGCCCTGACCCTTCACAAACATAGCTTAGTGTGGTATCTGATATGTCAGTATTTTCCATAAACTAACCAATGATTAAACAAACAGTCAGAATGAGCAAGTAAAAAATTAGCTGCAGTTAAAATTATATGAGAGCAATAACATCATGGTATGCTTACAGCAACAGTAAAAATGGCACTTGTACTCCTATAAAATCCTAAATCTAGAATTGCCCAAGTTAGGGTTGGATGTTATTAATTAAATGTACAGGTAGTCCTTGACTTACAACAGTTAGCTTAGTGACAGTTCAAAGTTATGACGACACTGAAAAAAGTGACTTATGACCATTTTTCACACTTATGACCGTTGCAGCAATCCCATGGTCATGAGATTTACATTTCGATGCTTGGCAACTGACTCACATTTACGACGGTTGCAGTGTCCTGGGGTCATGTGATCACCTTTTGCCACCTTCTGACAAGGCAAGTCAATGGGGAAACCAGATTCACTTAACAACCATGTTACTAATTTAACAACTGCAGTGATTCACTTAACCAATGTGGCAAGAAAAGTCGTAAAATGGGGCAAAAATCACTTAACAAATTTTTCACTTAGCAACATACATTTGGGGCTCAGTTGTGATCGTAAGTTGAGGACTACCTGTATTTGCCTGTATTTATGAGCACTGAACACCAGAAAACTAGACACAAGAACAGTTTTTCCCCGAATGCCATCACTCTGCTAAACAAATAATTCCCTCAACACTGTCGAACTATTGACTAAGTCTGCATTACTATTAATCTTCTCATCGTTCCCACCACCCACCTCCTTCCACTTATGACTGTATGACTGTAATTTTGTTGCTTGTATCCTTATGATTTATATTGATATTGTTTCCTGATTGCTTATTTGTACCCCATGACTATCATTAAATGTTGTACCTTATGATTCTTGATGAACGTATCTTTTCTTTTATGTACACTGAGAGCATATGCACCAATACAAATTCCTTGTGTGTCCAATCACACTTGGCCAATAAAAAATTCTATTCTATTCTATTCTATTCTATTCTATTCTATTCTATTCTATTCTATTCTATTCTATTCTATTCTATTCTATTCTATTCTATTCTATCTCGTTTCGAAGCGACTCTTCTCAACCTTGCTAAATAGAGATGCTAAGGTTTTGACTGCTACTTTGGCACAAAGTTTTCAGAAGTTATTTACCTCAGTAAAAGCATCTAACAAAAGTGTGCATTTTTAGCTGTTTTCTCTCAAGGTGAAAACATTCAGTTGTGCTAGGAGAGCTTTTACACAGGTTTGCGTTGCGTGCCAGTGAGGCCTGATACTCATGCTTTAGTCACCCTCTGATTGGATTACTGCAGTGCGGGCTACATGGGGCTGCCCTTGAAGAGTATCCCCTAGCTTCAGCTTGCACAAAATGCAGTGATGTCGGCAATTATAAGTGCTTCCAAATGGCACATGTTAATAACACCTCTGCTCCCAGAGGTGCATAGGTTGCCAATCTGGGTCTAATTTAAGATTTTGGTCCCTAAAACCCTTTATGGCATGGTAACTACTGTACATTATTTGGGGGACTGCCTTGTCCTGGTTTGATCTGCTCATCCTCTCAGATCCGTCAAGAAAGACAAGGGCCATCTCTCTCGGGCAACTAACACCTGGCGGGCCTGAGGAGGTGGGCCTTCTCTGCTATGATGCCTATCTAAGGCTGGTTCTAAAGTTTGGACTTCTTTATATTCAATTTTGGCCCATTTTTTTTACACTTTGCTCCTTAACTTTAGTATTAGACCTTACAGATCCTCCCTGGTGGAATTAAAATTTGAAGATTTGAGGCAAAACGGGCCATTTCTGCTCAATTGCTACTTGGCCAAACAGCTGTTGTGACTTGTTCGTTTACAATATTCTACATGAATATTTATATTCATGTAGTACATATTTATAACATGTAGTACATAAAATACAATGAAATAGCAGGATGGGTTTATTTCTGGCCTGTTTTCATCCAGGTTTTGAATGGGAGAACATTGAGAAATCCTGGGACAGAAAGAAAACCAGGAAGTTAAAAACTTACTGGGAAAAGAATGAAACTATTTCCATATTATTGCCAAGAAAATTATGTGAATGTATTCCTTTGGTTGTAGTAGTTGAGTCTAAATTAAAGGATTTTTCAGCTGTTATACAAAGAGAACTAAAAGTCTTTAAGCTTTAATAGCTTAAAAGAACACTATGATTTCTGTATATATATTATATATATATTGTTTTGTTGTTTGCAATATTTGGATTAATATACAAACTTGTTGTCTATGTATAGCCAAGAATTAATTTTTCTCTCTCCTTGTTTAAGGCAAAACCATGCATACATTTTCTTTTCGAGAAAGCCTAATTTAACATTCAGTTTACATTTTTTATGTTTAAAACTGCTCACCAAATATATTTTAGAGGATTTAAATCATCTTCTTCCATTATTTGCAAAAGACTGTGTTCATTATTTTTATTTATTTTCTTATGTATATTTTATTATTCTGCTAGTGAGATGAAAGGTTTTTCATAGCATGTGTGGCTTAGGAGGAGAAAAACACCCCATATTTATTAAAAGCCATTACACCACTTCTTAAAATGAAACAAATCTCCCAATTAAAATGAAATAATAGCAGAAGTTGAAAGGCGTTGAAAGAATACGTGAATGGGTGGTTGACTTAAAGCCAATGTGATTACTCTATATGCCTGCTATACCACACCTACTATACCCAGCTAATATATTAAGTGACTACATGTTTAATAAAGTGTATATATTGTGCATGATCCAACCTCATGTGGAGAAATTTCATCGGTTGTGATATAATAAATGGTGTTATATCACCAGGCCTGGGCCTCATGAGACCTGGAGAGATGGCTCTATCACTGAGATGGATATACTCCCTTTCTTCATGCCTGGAATTTGGACATTATTTTAATAATATTTAAATTTTAAATATTAATAATATAATTTAGTATAATATAAATAATATAATGTAATATAATATAAATAATATAATTTAATATAATATAAATAATATAATTTAATAATAATATTTAATTTTATGACACTGATTTTTTTATATATTTATAAGATTGCTTTTATATATTTATATGGATTATGGTACACAGCACAGAGTCGCTTTCAGTGAGATGGGCAGCCATATAAATTCAATCAACAAATTAATGTCACATGTGCATGTTGCTCCTCCATCTGCTAGATGAACATGTAAACTTTTTTTTAAAGATTTGGTTGTTGTTATTATTATTATTATTATTATTATTATTATTATCATCATCATTATTTTATTCATAAACATTTTTGAATACAGTGTATTGTCAGGGTATACCATTTACAAGACAGAAAGAAAAAAAAAGGTCAACTGGAAAATAGTAATAAATATTAACACATGAACTAATAACAATAATAATGTAATAACACATGTACTGAGAATAGTAGTAATAATATAAGCAAATAATTTTAACTTAAGTTTCTTTTTATATTGGTTTATTTACATTTTTGTTAATTATAATGAGTGTAATTATAAACCTTGTCTATTGTTAATACAAATATTCGTAGTCTTTCTTCCTCTAATTTCTACCTCTCGTCTCTTATCCACTCATAAAATCTGTTCCACATCAAATAATATTCTGTGTCTTTCATATAAACTTTCATTTGGTAGGATGATGTTGACTGCTTGTTTTTGTGATTTTTGAATTGGTCTAAGAAAAGGCTTGTCCTTAAGATGGACACTGATTGCAGGTTCTTATTCCTTCCAAAATAGATTGAGATGGACAAGACAGTTATTTTTTTTAAAGGCTATGAAAATTGTATTATTTTATTTATTGGCTGATACCATTTTTAAGCCTGCTTTCTGTTTAAACCACGTTAAAAAAAACCAGATGGGTCACATGCATGTCATAGAATAATAAAAATTGTAGTGATAACCATTGTTTGTTTTTTTAGGGAACTTGATCAGAATGTCTGGACGTCCATTGATTTCCCTTAGTGGTGTGGACACATGTCTGACTTCTCTGAAAACCTGCAAGACCTACATAAACACTGGCATGGATGTAACCACAAATGTGGCCCTTGATCTTGTGGAAAATCACAGTGAGTTCAAGTTTTGGGATCTATTCTTCTAGCTTGTTTTTTAAAACTTTCAAGGTGTCTTGGGATCCTGCCACATAGGCTTCAGCCCCGTTCTTCCATTGTGTGATCCAACATGGACATTTAGCTATGTCAGCTGATTTTCTGTCAGCTTGAGCTTGGCTACCATGCAGCATAACAAACAAAATTTCTGATTTGCAATAGGAGTTTTGAGGATGGGCTGTTCTCCCTTGCAGCCTGAATTCTAAGACCTTCATAAGATCCTTGCTTTTTCGATTTCTTTCCAGCATCTGGGCTCAGAGAATCAATATGTCCTTTCCAGGTGCTAAACTGCTTTTTATAGATGTGGCTGCAACTACCGATAGTGGGGGAAAACAGTGAGCTACAAATTGTGTGATGCCATCTCCAGAGTGTTCAGTGGCATTTAGGTAAGGGGCAAATGCCATCTTTGAAAGTGAGTTGGCATCTCCTTGTATCAGTAGCCCAGTTTTGGGGGTACATGTTGCCAGATGAAAGTTCAGAAAACTTGGAGAGTGGGGGAAACTAAGACCTTTGATCATCTCCTTTTCTGACTTTACCAGAAGCAAAAATATTTGTGTTTTTCCAGAAGATGGCTGTAATTCAACACGGAGTGCAGTTGCTTGCCTTTGTGGATAGGAGGCATAGTTGTGGGGCACTCAGGTTTATTTATTCTTATTTATTTTACAATATTTGTAAAGCACCTTAATCCAAAAGATAGTAGGCTATGTAATAAAAAGAGAAGAACAACATATTAATTAACTGCATTCAAAAAGGGCAATAAAATAACTAACCCTACTATATTCTGATAGATGTATATAGCCCACATGCTCACTGAAATAAAATGGTTTTAAGAGAGGAAAGTTGCAGCCCTGGGTTTGGTAGTGGAAAGCATGTTTTGGGACTGCTATCAAAATACCTGTCTTTCAAATCATACCCCACTTAGATCACATGGAAACAGGACTCTAGTAGACTTCCTCTTGAAGTTTAGGCCAGATAGGCAGAATTATACTTGACCTGAAGAAGGCCATGTTAGGATAAAAATTGTGATTCAGCCCAAATGTTCAACATCTTGTTCCAAATTCTGGAAATCCTTCTTAATTTTCATCTATTAGTTCTAGTCCTCTTCTCGGGGGCAATGCCCACACCCTCTTTTATGCAACTACACTTCAGATTTTTGAAGGCTGTTTTCAGATCTCCCCAGTTGTCTCTTCTATTGGCTAAACATACCAAAATTTAACTGATCTAATGCCAAGATTTAAGATTATCTGTTGTTATTTATTTTTATAATACTTGAGATAATATCGTAACCATAAGATCAGTTTAACCATAAATATTCACTGGATCAAAAAGAGGGTTCAGTTGGGTTCACTTGGCAAATCTGCACAGATTTGGGAGTTGAATTGGGTGGCTTGAAATCCCTTCTAATTCTGTAGTTGAATATTCACTTATTACGTTTGTGCCCTGCTTATCTCCACCACCACAGCCCTGCAAAATAGGTTGGGCTGACAAGAGAATGATTGGCCCAAAGTCATTCTGCAATTTTTATGGTGAAGTAGGAAGCTGAATAAGGTATGTTTTGTCAAGATTCATGTCCCTAACCAATGCACTCTACTGCCTCTCAAAGCTTTCTCTCTACATCTCCCAGATAATTCACAATTCTTTTACAATTATCCTCCCACTTGTGACTGCATGACTGTAACTTGTTGCTTATATCCTTGCGATTTATATTGATATTGATTGTTTCCTAGTATGATTTGATTGCTTATTGTACCGTATGACTGTCACTGGGTGTTGTGCCTTGAGATTCTTGACGAGTGTATCTTGTCTTTTTATGTACACTGAGAGCTTATGCACCAAAGACAAATTCCTTGTGTGTCCAATCACACTTGGCCAATAAAGAATTCTATTCTATTATTCCCTAGGTGGTGTTGGGATTTGTAGTTTAATATCGTGGATGAAGTATTGTCCTTTGAACAACTATGGAAAGAGCATACCATGAGATGGCAGCAGAGACTTCATATTGCATAACTCATGAAGTTATTTGTGGTCATACTTCTGCTAAATGTTCTGCAGGTTCCTAGTATTGAAAGGCAAGAGGATTTAGGACCATGTCTTAAAGAAGGCATGAACAAAGAACTCCACTGTAAGAATTAACAGATCAAACTCGTCTTTTAGAATAAATTTAAATCAAGATTTTAGCATGCTTTTCTGTACTGGGAATGTCACATTTTCTTGCTTGGCATTGCCTACTGGGATTCTCAATCTTCATGCCAATGATGGCATGAAGTGATGGCATGTCAGTGATGGGGAAACAGTGATTTCCTCTCATTTGCCTTGTGCTATTAAGTCCTTCTTGGTAGGGCTGTTCAGTATAGCTGAAGCTACTTTCAAGGTATAAAAATGGATAATGATATTTAAATTTTTTTGCAGGTTTGCCTGACAATTTACATGCTGAATTATTACAATTTTGCTCAAAGTCACTCATAAAAACAGTGTAGGGGGTTAAATAAAATAATTATAAATTGTTAGCTCTAGAAAGTTGGCCAGGTCACAAAATAGATCCCGCAGATATTTCGGGAACTGTCCTTTTGCATATCAATACTAGGGAACTGCAGGACATTTAGCAAAGGCATGTAAGATATAATAATAGATTCTACGAAGCCTATCCAAGTTTCTCTGTGTTGCATTTTATACTGAACAAGATCAACGTGGGGTTATTTTGAGTTTCTTTCTCATGCTTCTGTCAGTCTCTGGACTGTTCAAATTCTTTAACAGGTCTCCTCTGTCTTCCCCAAATTGACTAAATTCCTTTGTATAAATAGGCGTTTTGTGATACAGAGTTGAAATCTACACCAACCAACTAATTTTACCATTAATTAGTCCCTAAGAATATGAAAAACCTGTCACTTTTCACACAAACATCTATATTTGGTTAAGGAATCCTTTTTTAACAAATCCAAATCACCAAGCCACTTTTTTCCACCTGATGCCCTTAAGAGGTTTTGAGATTCCCAACTTATGCACCTGGTTAGGAAATATGGGAAATATAGTTCAGTAGATCTGAAGAGGCTGAATGAGAAAAAACTGTTCAGTTGTTAACAAAAAAAAAAAAAGGCTGCTTGTATCAAAAGCAGTTAATAGTTTGATATTTTGGTTATCAATATGGCATCGTTGTGACAAGTATAGAAACATTGGACATCATCAAGCTTTATAATATAGATCCACCAGAGTCCTGCATATAGGAGCCTCTGTCTGGAGACAGGTCCTATTTTTCTTAGAGGAAGGGAGACAAGAACCAAACAATGATATGAGGCCGATTTTGAAAGTATTTTGGCTACGAATGATCTTGTGCTTCAAGGACACCAATCTCAAACATAAATATGCAAGGGCAACCAACTAATACAAAAAGATACGTAGGAGTGTGGTGAGAGCCAATGGTTTGTAGTGGTTAAGGGATTGGACCAGGAGTGGGAAGACCCGGAAAAATTCTCTAAAATCCTCCCTCCTTGTATTAATTTTTTTTAAAAAAAAATTCTACTGTTTAACTATAGAAAGCTAAGTGGTTAAAATAGTGTTTATCCTAGTGTTGAGACTCTAGAAACAACAAAACAATTAGGGAGCTGGAGGCTAAAACATACAAAGAACTATTGCAAGAATTGGGTATCTCTAGCTTAATGAAAAGAAGGAATGTTTGTGGCTTTGCCCAGAAATAAAGAAATATTGGAAAAAAATAAAAACATGGATAGTAGAAATAATAGATCAAGAAATTAAATTAGAACCAGAAGTTTTCTTATTAGGCATGATAAAAAGGAATATTAGAAAAGACATAAAATATTTGACACTACACATAATTACGGTGGCCAGACTGGCTATAGCACAACTGTGGAAAACAGATCGTATGCCAACAGATCAGGAAGTAATTCAAAAAATCTATACATGCGCAGAAATGGATAAATTAACTCTAGAATTAAAAGACAAGGAAGACTCAAAATATTTTATAGTATGGAATAGATGGTATAAGTGGATAAACCGAAGGAAAAAAAAGGGTAAAGATAAGAATTAGTGGAAATGCAAGTAATAATTTAAAAAAAAGCACCGTCAGATAGATAGAATAGGTAAATAAGTCACTGTTTGTATATTTGTATATATGTGTTTATATAATCACATGTATTTAGTATGTTAGTGTAACTGGATTGAAAATGTAAATTTTATGAGTGAGAAAATCTGTATATTTTCTCTTTTTTTTTCTTGTTAATATTTTTAAATTCAATAAAGTTTGTTTTTTAAAATAAAAAAAAGAAAAGAAAAGAAGGACTAGGGGTGACATGATAACAGTCTTCCAATGTCTAAAGGGCTGCCACAAAGAAGGAGTCAACCTGAAGGCAGGACAAGAAGAAATAGATGGAAACTAATCAAGGAGAGAATCAACTAAGGAAAAATTTCCTGTCAGTGAGAACAATTAATCAGTGGAATGGCTTGCATCCAAAAGTTGTGGGTGCTCCAATGTTGGAGGTTTTTAAGAAGAGATTGGACAACCATTTCTCTGAAATGGTCTAGGGTTTCCTGCCTGAGAAGGGGGTTTGACTAGAAGACCTCCAAGGTCCCTTCCAACTCGTGTTATTTTGTTATTCTTTGGTCACAATGCATTTCCCATCTCACCTTAATGGAAAGATAATCCCAAATCCCTACTGAGTCCATTCCTTTGTTATTCCGTCTAAATGTTTTAAAATCTTGCTTTTTCAAACTCTGGCAAGTATCTGAGGGTCATGGAACTCTCTCCTACTGACTACTTGAAAATCCAAAATTATGCCTGTTAGGGATTTTAAACATTTTCCCCAGTGGCCCACATAGTTCCTTTTAAAAAAGTGATTTATTTTTTAAGAGAAGCAACAGTTAAAAAAATAATCCCTAGAGCAGAGATTTGTGGGGCTTCAGTGATGTCTACAAACCATGACTCAGCTGAATCAGGTTGACCTAAGGAAGGAGTTGAAAATACAGAAAAGACTGGAAAGTTCTCCCTACACATACTGTTTTTGCGGGGGTGGGGGCACAGTTCACAAGTCCAGTATTGCAGTAACATCTTTATTCTCTGCTTGCCTTGTCATTATTCCTCAGAAAGCTTTCGTTATGTTGTTAACCTGACATTGTCTGGACTGGAGAAGCTGGCCAGGCTTTACATATCAGGGTTTCCCCCTTGTATCAATTTCCTTGTTTGGAAATGTCTCTTGCAAAGGTTAAAGAAAGAGGGGGTTTCTTTCTCACAAAGTTGGAAGTTACTTCATTTGACTTGTTTGTAATTTTTTTAAAAATAAAAATCAGTTTCCCAACTAACACTTGGGAAATTGTGACGGTTTTTTTCCCCAACCATTACCTGGGGACCCATAATCCACAATTATCTCTTTTAGAGTATGAATTTGCCTCCAGTGTCGCTCCTCAAAAGCTACCTGAATGGAATACAATGGCCATCTCCTATCAAAATTTGGGATTTTCCATCCAAGGTTTAGATTGAGGAAGGTGAAGGATTTCAGTTGATTTCATTAAAAGGTATAAAGATAAAGATTCCCCTCGCACATATGTGCTAATCATTCCCGGCTCTAGGGGGCGGTGCTCATCTCCGTTTCAAAGCTGAAGAGCCAGCACTGTCTGATGATAATTCCCATGGTCATATGGCCAGCAAGACTAAACACCAAAGGCGCACGGAACGCTGTTACCTTCCCACCAAAGGTGGTCCCTATTTTTCTACTTGCATTTTTTACATGCTTTCGAATGGCTAGGTTGGCAGAAGCTGGGACAAGAACAGAAGCTCACCCCATTACGCGGCACTAGGGATTCAAACCGCTGAACTGCCGACCTTAGCCACTGAGCCACTGCGTCCCTATGGCCATTTCCTATCAAAATTTGGGATTTTCCATCCAAGGCTTAGATTGAGGAAGGTGAAGTATTTCAGTTGATTTTATTGAACGCAATCAATTTGAGGAGAAAACTAGACAACCCATGGGCCCTGTGGGTCACCCTTTCAGAGATACCGGTATTTCCTTACCAGATTCTTCAGTGCCTTCAATAATATGTGCTACCTTCACTGGAAAAGTTGAGATACATTCAGAGATGTACAGTATCTGCCTTGAAAGTAGCCCATGTTGAACTGTATGGCACAGTCAAATATCGGCACTGGAAATGTTTTGGGGAGTTTTGCATTATGTCATAAACTTTTAAATTATAATTATGCCATAAAATGTTTTATGAAATTTGCCAAATTTCAATTCCATGGGATTGATGGTTCCTGAATTTTGGACACATTCTGTAAGTTAGGGCATTTGAGGTACCTTAGCTCAAAACATTTTGCACTGTTTTGCCTAGTTAAGGGTGATGGGAATGAGAGATTTAGTACAGGTAGTCCTCGAGCTATAACCAGAATTGAACCCAACATTTCTGTTGCTAAGCAAGATAGTTGTTAGGTGAGTTTTGCTCCATTTTATGACCTTTCTTGCCACAGTTGTTAAATGAATCCTTCCAGTTGGTAACATGGTTGTTAAAGTGAATCTGGCTCCCCCATTGTATTTGCTTGTCAGAAAGTCACAAAAGGTGATCACATGACCCCAGGGCACTGAAACTGTCATCAATATGAGCCAGTTGCCAAGCACCCAAATTTTGATCACATGACGGTGGGGATGCTGCAATGGTTGTAAGTGTAAAAAATGGTAATAAGTCATTTTTTTCGTACCATTGTAATTTCAAACAGTCACTAAACGAATTGTTGTAAATTGAGGATTACCTGTAGTAAATAGATTCAAAACACTGTTTTGATTTGGTTTGGGAAAAACAATTTTTTCTAAATCAGGGTGATAAAAAATATTGAGTTGGACATTAGCCTCGCTGTATCCAATGGGACATATTAATAATAAGGTTGAAGTTACATGTTATCTTAATTTGTAATATGAATTGCTTGGTTTTGGCTTAATATAATACATGGTTTCTTAAACAAACCATGACTTAGCATAATGCATGAATCCTGCCGCTGGCTGCGTCCAGTCATCAAATTAAGGAATATGATGGTCGAATGATAGCCTGTTGAACAACTATTGGCTAAGCATAATGTATGAATCTTGGCACTACTTGGGTTGATACATCATATTAAGCCACACTATTGCTTAAGTGTGATATTTGTATCCGATAAAACGGACTATATAAACAATGGACTGTATGGACTGTTGTGTGTAAATTAAGTTAATTTGGCATATTCAGCCAACCACGGCTAGAGAAAATTTGGTAGTATGATAGTTGAACATGACCAGTAGTTGGATTCCTATAGCATGTTAAGGAGTAACATTGTTTGTTTAGAAACTCAGCCACTGTGGCTTATTAAATATGGTTATTCCTAAGACATATATGATATGCCGTACGCTAAATAAATAATAATATGCCGTACGCTAAATACATAAATAATATGTTTAATGACTTTCTGAAGCCAAGCCAATTCTAGCTTATTTAACAAACTATAGCTACACAAACTCTGTGCACTCAGGTGCTGTAGTGTGTTTAGAATCAATCACATACATACATACATACATACATACATACATACATACATACATGTGTGTGTGTATGTGTCCGTGTGTGTATGTGTAAAATGGAGACTCATAGTAACATGGAATTGTAAAATCAGAATTTGGAAGCGGCTATTCAGGCCATCAGATTTAGGGCAAAAGTCCAAATTAAAGCATTTCTAACTGTTTTAATTATCTAACTTGAACACAAAAAGCTGCCATTCTATACTATGCATTTTGGAATGACGAAGAAAGGGCCTGTTTTATGGTACCTCCTGAGATTCTCCTTTTCTAAATATGGCCATTTTCTTTGGTCTTTCTTTTTCTTTTTCTTTTTTTAAAACAAAAGTTTTTTATTTTTTATATTCAAACAACCAAACATTACACAATCAATTATCATGCATCATTTTAACTCCACCCAACCCCCCCTCCCCAATTCCCCCCCTGACTTTCCAGAGCAAAAACAGGATATAGCATTTAACAAACATAAACTAAAATATGCTAGCTATTACAGAATTCAAAGCTCTCTCACACTTGTTAACTCCCCTTTTAAAAATTATACTTCAACCTTCCTTTTATAAATTCTCTTATCACATTTCACCTTTGTAAAAAAAAAACCATAATCTTATTTTAAACATTTTAAAATTCTCTTAATACATTAGCAGAACATTCTCCAAAATATAAGTTTCAAAACTTTCAAAAAGTTATCCATTAAATTTGAAGTTATCCACCTTTAGACTTCAATACTTTAAAGCTACCATAAAATTCAGAAGTTATCCAACTTTAATTAAGTCTTTTAACATCATGAGACAATCTCCAAAATATGACCAGTCTTTCTTTCTTTCTATATTTTTACCTTTAAAGTCCCATTTTCCATTTTCTTTGGTCTTTCTTGTAAGGCTTAGCTTCTTGTCTTCTGAGCATCCTTATCTCCTGTGACCCTATTGCAATTTCTCAGAAGTCTTCTTAAAGTGTGATAATTGTAGAATTGGACATAGTGCTTGAAATGAGTTATGAAGACCTTGCTTGTTCTTCAATTCCAGTTGGACAATTTATAGTTTAGACTGTAGAATGGTTGATTTAGTCTGTTTTGAAAAAGAACTGGCAGCAGCTGTTAATTCCCACAACAATTTTGTTGAGATCATAACTAGGAATTGAGGAGAGCCATAGCAATCAATGCTTACTTATTCACAGCGTAAATACAATGGGTAACCTTTTCTCCCTGGTTAATAAGCATATCCTTTGATTTGTCCAAGCCTGCAGGTGTTTATGATTTTCCTTTATTTGCATCATCACACTCTTTTGAACTTGGAAGAACCGGAATGGTTTACGTCCATAGAAAGCATAACCAAATAGTTATTACAATACAAGTGTCAGTGTCATTTTAAAGGGATGTCGCTAGAAGCTGTGGGCATTAAGAAATATGTAAAAAAATAACTCCAGTAAGATACAGTAAAACCGTGTTTTAAAAAACCTGATAAAAAGACAATAGTTATATAACAGGAGATTTCTGGTTTATCTTCCAGTTTAGGGTAGCTTGCAGCTTATCTTGGCTCATCTCATAATATTAACAGGGTCAGACCTGATCAGAACCTTACGATGGTTTTGAATACCAGAGCCATAAACTATGAAAATACATCCCAGAAGAATGCAATGGGACACTAATGGCTTACTGTGACCTATGAAGTCAACCGAGTCGAGTGCAGCTCAGAGGAACTTCCATAAATGCAATTTGCTGATGCGACATTCTGCAATATTTCATTTTAAATTCCTTGCAAGATCTTTTCTTTCAGAAAAAAAGCTCGTAAGTTCAAAATTGGGCTTCTCTTTTAAAACGAACAAGGAACCTTTAAATATAGAACATCAGTGGGTTTTTATGGGGATAGCTTGATAGAGATAGTAGCCCACAAGCATTCGTCTCATTTTGGCACTTAGAGACCAAGCATATTGGTTGAGCAATCTTTGGCCAAGGCTGTAGGCTGCCGGCTGATGATGAAGAGACAGCAGATCCTGTCATACATGTGGGAGGGGGAGTTAAAATTTCCTATTTTTTTTATGGGTTTCTGCAGGTGGTTTCCTAGTTTTAAAAAAATGATGTGGCAGCTATTTTCGAGTTTATTCTACTTCTGTATTCCAGTATAGTTTAAGGACTCAAATTGGTAGCCACTATAAAGGAATATAGAGCTTATTTGGAGGATAGGGAAAAAATGAATGAGGAATGAATGGAGGGGGCACTTATTTTAATGATTATACCGCCCTGTGAAAGGAAGAAGCACGTCTGTGATTTTGTTTGGTATAAGGTGGGACAGAGGAAAACTTGGAGAGATTTCCAAGGTTCTATTCTACCTTTCTACAAGTTGCCAGCCCTACAAAATAGATGAGATTGGGAAACCTACACTTTAAGGAAGCCTCTAGCTCTGCTTTACTGGTGAGATAGCCTGTAGTAATAGAATCTTGCAAGTCAGGGTGGTGTTTGCTTGAGCTTTTTATGAGCACAGGTAGTTCTTGACTTACGACTTGTCACTTAGCAACCATTCAAAGTTACAACAGACCCCCCTCAAAAGGTACTTTTGATCAGGATTTGAACTTACAAAGGCCACCCCCTTGTCAGTGGTGGGTTGCTACCTATTCGCCCCGGATCGTGCAAATCGGTAGAATCGGTAGCGGTGGGAGGGTCCGCCCACCCATCCAGAAGCTTGTACGCATGCGCGTAGAAGCATCATGCGTGCACCCACGAGCGAACCAGTAGCGACGGGTTTTCAAATCCACCTCTGCCCCTTGTCTGTGGTCACATGATCGCACTTTGGACACTTGGCTGCTATCTTATCAATAGCATCACGAAGCATAACTTTACCCTGTGTTGGATCTCTTTCCATAATCCCCAAAGGGCAGGGGATTGAAGGAATTGAGGTGCAGCACGTCTAGAGAGCATCTACATAGGAAAGACTGATTGATCCTGGTGGGAATAAATTTTCTCACACTTCTCTTTCTTTGGATTTATTGTGTTTGGCAGTTGATGGAAGAGAGCAGGCTGTGTTATAAGACCCTTTAATATTATCTTTATACCAACACAGTTTGGCTTTAGTTAGCTTCTCAAATTCAATACAGGATGACTCCTGATTTTTCGTGCCTCTACTTTTTTTTTACTACTGGATGGCACAGTTTCTGTCTTCCTGGATCCAAAACAAGGCATGCCTACTTACTTGTAGCTGCCATCAGTGAGGGCTTATTCCTTACTATTGGGGTGTTTCTGTTTGTACTAACAGAGAGTTAATAGGTGAATTAAATTTGATGCTCAGTGCAGACTCAAATTCCAGAACGCAACTTTAGATAGGTAGAATCATAGAAGTACAATGTTCAAAAGCCTTCAGAGGTCACCAATTCATTTGGGAGGTAGGGATATAGATCAGAGAAGGCTTATAACTCAATGCTAGAACAAACAGTTTGACTGCAGAAGGCTGTAAGTTCACACGGTGACATCTCTATATTTAAATAACATCTCCTTCATATCAAATTTGACTTTTGGTAACCTAATAGGGACACTCATTCTTGGTACCAATATAGAAATGCTTTATCACTGCAAATTTTGGGATGGTTTTTCAACACGTCAGTTTACCTTTCAGGTTTTCCTAGTGGCTTCTCATCCAAGAACTGATCAAGTCTGACCCCTTTAAGGTTTTTCAGCTCAATCAAAGTCAGTTAAATTTACCACATCGCTTTTCCAAGCAAGTGTCTCCAGAGCAATTCGGCAGATACTTTGTGTGGGTTGTAGACTCCATCTCATGCTACCACTAGAGTGACAGCACCGCCAGCATTCAAAAGTGACCAAACCATCAGCCAGAAAGCATAGGAACTGAGAAGTGGTCTGTGGTCATCACCTGCAGAACCACTCCTTTATTGGGGATGTCTTGCTAACTGCCTATGCTTTCCACCTGTTGCCTATTCCATTTGCACAACAGCATGTGAAATTGATTGTCAATCAGTGTTGCTACCTAAGTGGACAGTTTGATTTCACAGAATTTCACAGATTGACTTGGAGTTACATTGTGTTGTTTAAGTGTTCCCTTTATTTTTTTGAGCAGTGTAATAATGTGGCTCCTTGGGAAAATTAATTGCCCACCTCTGCTCTGGAGGAAGTGTCTTCCGAAGGGGGAGCATGATAGTGAAGATCTGCTGCCTAGCCCCCCCATGTACTTTGTGTGGTGGGGAATTCTCAACATGGTCTCATTAGGTCAGTGGTGGTGAACCTGTGACACATGTGTCAAAAATGCATAACATTTTGGGTGACATACCGGCATTCAGTAACAATTATTTTCCATAGCACGCCCTGTTTTTGTGGTATTTTCAGAGGCTGTGTGAGAATGGGTCTCTGGACTCTTTGAAAATGAGTTTGTACTGTTCGTTATAAAGAATTTTTGGCATGCCGACCTCAAATAGTTTGCCATCACAGTCTCAGGTGGACAACAAGGAAATTTGTGGCTAAGCCCTAAAAAGTCCTCCTTTGGAACTGATTCCCTGAACCAGGGGTGAAATCCAGCAGGTTCTGACAGGTTCTGGAGAACTGGTAGCAGAAATTTTGAGTAGATCGGAGAACTGACAAATACCACTTCTGGCTGGCCCCAGAGTGGGGCGGGAATGGGTATTTTGCAGTATCCTTCCCCTGGAGTGGGGAGGGAATGGGGATTTTGCAGTATCCTTCCCCCAGGAGTGGGGAGGGAATGGGGATTTTGCAGTATCCTTCCCCTGCCACATCCACCAAGCCACGCCCACCAAGCCACGCCATGCCCACCAAGCCACACCCACAGAACCGGTAGTAAAAAAAAATTGGATTTCACCACTGCCCTGAACCCACTAAGAACAGGTATCTCTCTGTAATGGCAAAGTTTCTTTCTTTATTTATCAAATTTATGTAGCTGCCAATCTCACCAGAAGTGATTCCTGGATGTTCTGCTGGCACCCTGGTTGCTGTGCTGTAGCCCTTCTACAACTTTTGAGCCATCTCTAAAGTAATCCATCTTGAGTCTGCTGGAGTCGCCCATCTTAGTGGCGACTGAGTCCAAGAGGTTAGTTTATGCCAGGGTGGATAAAAATCAATCATTTTTTTAAAAAAATCAAAAAAATCAGATTTTTTTTATTTAAATCAGATTTTTTTTATTTAAATCGGATTTTTTTGATTTTTATCGAATTTATTTTAATAAAAAACTTTTGGGGTAAAAATCTATCGTAAGATAGTTTTCTATTTAAGATACATAAATAATTTAGTTTACTCAGCATGAAATGGAGCTTAGTTACGTAACACAAGGCTGTATATTCTGCAACACTGGGACTATCGGTGAGTCAACAGTGGGTCAAAGGAGTAGCAGAGATGACAGTTGCTTTTTAAAAATTATGACTTAAATCGAGTTGATTTAAATCAAGCCTTTTTACTAGTGATTTAAATCATGATTTAAATTGTGATTTAAATCAACTCGATTTAAATCAAATCCACCCTGGTTTATGCAGCCGGAAATGAATGAAAGAACGAAGCTGATGGAGTCAGCAGAGTACCCAGGCACTTAGTCCTAACCTCATGGTAAAAGTGCCCTCCTTTTTCAACTCTGAATGCTCTGCCTCCTCCAATAATGCGGGGGTGTGGAGTGGAATAATAAAGGACCAACTTCATTTACTTCCATTAGTTCCGAGGCTTCTCACGGGTACAAATTTGACCTTGTTAATTCTGAAACTATTTGTCTGTGACAGTCTGTGGGAGTTGAGTAATGTATTAAAACTTTATCTAGTTTCATTAAGTTTCAAAGCACCTTGGGAGACTTTAGTGAAGGGGAAGAGCAGAAGTTTTGGAGCTACCTTGGTCAAGGGCAGGGGTGTCAAACTGGCATCATCATGGTGTCGCCACATAATGTATCGTGACTTTTCCTCCCCTTTGCTAAACCGGGCGTGGACGTGGCCAGCGCGTGACGCATCTGGCCCACGAGTTTAACACCCCTGGTGTCACCCCTAGACTGCACCCCTAGAGCAGTCTAGAGGACTGGCTGTGAGATTCTCTTAGTTGAAGTCCACACATCTTAAAGTTGCCAAGGTTGAAAAAACACTGTTCTAGAGGATCCAGAAAGAAAGGTTCCTTTTCACTCCCACCTTGCACTCATTTCGGGCACAGGCTGAATTCCCACTTTGCCCTTAGCTGTACAGGTAGTCCTTGACATGTGATCGTTCATTTAACAATGGCTGAAAGTTTTAAGACACCCTGGGAAAAAGTGATTTTGGACCTGTCCTCAAAGTTACACAATCCCCACAGTCTCATGATCGCAATTCGGGTGCTTGACAACTGGCTCACATTTATGATGGTTTTCAATGTCTTGCAGTCATGTGATTGAGATTTGTGACCTTACCTTACCAGCTGGCTTCCAACAAGCAAAGTCAAATGGGGAAGCCAGATTTGCTAAATGTATAATTTGTTTAACAATCATGATAGACTAGTAGGCAAATTGGGTTTGATCACATGATCACATGATCACTTAGCAACCAAAATTCTAGTTCTACTTTTGGTTGTAAGTCAAGGACTGTCCTTCCTTCCTTCCTTCCTTCCTTCCTTCCTTCCTTCCTTCCTTCCTTCCTTCCTTCCTTCCTTTTACCTGTTAGTATCCTTAATTTATCAGCATGAACGATCATCTTCCACCAGGGGAATTGGCAGGGTTAAATGATGTTTATGGGACTGTTAATTCTCAGATGGAAGCAACACAAAATATCCAGTGTTCAGAAATACCTTTGAATGTGACTAGCTCCTCAATTAATCTCTCTGCATTACTTCATGTTGGTCCCAGTGAGGTTTTTTTTCCCTATTAGTTATACCACAGTTGAGTTGGAATAAACAAATCAAATGGTTCAGTAAAGTGAACTTAAGTGAACTTAAGTGAACCAGGATGAGAGAGGAATAGTTTTAATTGAGGAAGGGTGGAAAAAAAATGAGAAAATGATCCAGATAAAATCAGGATGTGAGAGGAACAAGAAAGGTCATAGTTGAATGTGTTCTGTATGGTGCATTAACGCTGATGATAGAAGTTCACATTTTGAAGCTTTATGCTAGAGTGGGTTATGTTTATAAGTAACAATGAATAGCTTGTTGGATAAATAGTGGAGTGGGAAAGGTAATAAATGTCAGGTGTGCTTCCTTCAAAGTTGAAAAGACAATAAAGTTGAAAAGAACACATTGCCAAGGCAGGAAAATAGAAATGTTTATGTCCTTATTTAAAAGTCTGCCTTTAATTTAAATTAAATTAAATTCCTATTTATTTTCTTTGATACGTACTAGTATCACCTTCAAAATTACTACTGTTATATTTTTCCTTTAACCTAAGTGTTTCTCATTCTGAACAGCTTGACAATGTGTGGACTTCATGATGGCTGGGAAATTCTGGGAATTGCAGTTTACACATCTTAGGTTGCCCAGAATGAGAAGCACGCTTTAACTTAAGGACATGCAGATAAAAGGACAAAGAAGAGGGGGTCAGCCTATTCTCCAAAGCACCTGAAGGCAAGGCAAGAAGCAATAGATGGAAACTAATCAAGGAGAGAAGCAACCTAGAACTAATAAGAGAAAGGAGAAATTTTCTGACAGTGAAAATAATTAGTGTCATGGTTTGTCTTCAGAAGTTATTGGGGCTCCATCACTGGAGGTTTTTAAGAGGAGACTGGACACCCGCTTGTTTGAAATGGTAGGGTCTCCTGCTGCAGCAGAGGGTTAGGACTAGATGACCTTCAAGAGCTTTCAGTTCTGTTATTCTGTGATCAGTTGGGTTAACTGAATCTCCTTCAACATGTTGGTTTTGTTGCACCCATTCACTATGTCTCGGTAGGTGGCAGCATCTAACTGACCTTGGCTACTCTTGAAAAAACCCAGCAAGATTGGTCTTGATTTATCATTTCTGGCTAGTAGAAGACTGGCTAGGAAATCCTAGAGATGTAGCTAAATTGGGTAATGGGGAAGAGAGAATTGAGCTTGAATTAAGGGAAACTTTCCTTTGATATCACCAGGCAGCTTTTATTTATTTTCCAAATTTCCTTTGTCTCCTTAATTTGTAAGTCAACTTGATCACAGATTTTCCCCCGCTTGCTGTCTTTTGAGTATTAACTTCTGCTTCTGACAGACTAAATTGTAGACACAATTTTCCTGATTGATTTACTGAAACCATTTGCTTCTGAACTTCCCACTTTGAATGAATTTTCTGGGCTGGGGAATGAAGTAAGCAGTAAGAATGAAAAACCCAGCAAGAAATATAAACGTTGTCATGAATCAGTTGCTAAAAGACACCAATTTGTTCAGAAGGTAGCAAAAGTTTAAATTTTAGGTTGCTGATTATACTTTAAAAGCCCTTGGAAATGAAAAGGCCTTTTCATCTTAAGGCAAAGAAAGATGTAAGGAAACTGGTTTGCAATTCTCTAGACCAGTTTCAAAGTCTACATGCCTGGCATGTTTTGCTAAAGATGAGCACAGTCTCATACATTATCTGAAGACTTGAGAAGTTAATGTTATAATTGGGGAAGCAGCATTCTTTTCAGATGGAAGACGTTTCTAGGCTAGGAGTTTAGCTTTGCAACAGGTTGCAGCTGTGGACAATTTATGACACGGATAGTCAAATAGGTCACAGGGTGGAAACCGAGTGATGGATGGGCCAGCTGTCAAATATCCTATAAGGCAGGCAAGATGGCAGATACATGTTCAAAAGCCAGATTGGGAAGAGAAGCTGAGGCCAGAAGATCTGTTCAAATCCAATTATGTCTTCACTGGTTGGTGAAATTCCCTGATTTTTATATAGCTACCAATCTCACAAACAAGTGACTTTGGGTGGCAAACTGATGGTCCTCAAGGCAATCTAAACCAGTTAATGGAGCTTTGAGCAGCAGTGAGGAATCTCTGGCCTTCAGGGATTTGGTCAAGTCTCATATGTCTCCATTAGTTAGTGAAGTTCACCAATGGCCCTCAAGCAGTCTAACTCTATCAGTAGAGCCTTGAACAGGAGTATGGAGTCTCTGGCCTCTTCTAGAAGTTGATAAACCATAACTTTCAACATTTTTCAGTATTGGCTGGGTTGTTTGGAACAAGTGCGAGATGTGGTTCAACTCATCCAGAAAGCTACAAGTATCTTTGCATAAGTCTAGCAGATACTCTACTTATTTTGCCTGCATAAGGAGAATGGATCAGGGTGGGAGCCTACCGGTTTAACAACCTGTATGCTAAGCACGCGTGTGCGCAGTTTGAAGAAAACTCACCTTCCGCATTGCTGCTGGCAAGGAAAACAGCTGAAGGATGACAATCCACTCAGCCGTGCTGATCAGCTGGGCTTCGGAAACGGAAATATACGTGACTATAACGCAGGGGCAGGCAGGCCCATTTCAAAATCAGAGTGACCCGTTTCGCTCACGGCTGAAAGTCAGAGCTAATGGTTCGCCCGAACCGGTCTGAACCGATAGAATCCCACCACTGAAATGGATGGTTTGGCTTGATGGGACCTTATAGAACTACAATGCAGTGGGCCCTGACAATGCAGTGGGAAAAATCATAGTGATAAGGTAGTATATATGCTTTGCATTTCAGGAGATTCTAGTCAAACATTGAACAGGGTAACTTGAAGGATTACGCTTCATGTTATAATTATAAATGTCTAGTATAAAAAAGGTCACTCTTGCTTGGGGGCCTATCACGTGAGAATTAGTGAAATGTTAAAACAAATGACACCCAGAAGAGATAGCAAAGCACAAACAACTGTGTTCCTTCTTCCTCCTTTTCCTTGGTATATAGAACAGGCGCCCAAAACATTTATATTTTGCTGGAGCGTAAAGTTCTGTTTTGCAAATATCCAAGCTGTGATAGGTAAGGATAATAGGAGTTGTAATCCAAGCACATTTGGAGAGTACCAGGTTGAGAAATAATGCTGTACTATTGAAAATGGTATGCACAAACGGTGCATACACATGCTAAAAAATTAGAGGCCTATTTAGTTTCTGTTGAGCATCATTAAATTAGCAACAGAGGCACTGTGGGTGGATTGTTGAGCCCGGAAGAATAAAGTGTAAGAGATAATTAGTTAATATCCGTCTTGTCTCAGTTGGGCTCCACCTGTTTATTATTAGCTCCTTTTTTAAAAAAAAAAGTCTAAAATTCATAGCAATTAAGCCATTCTCAGTAAGTCTGAGGGCTGTCAGCTACTTGTTCTCTCAATCACTTTCTCTAATGAGAATGCTATTGTTGCAATTCCTTGCATTATCAATGTTCTGATGTATAGCTCAGTGAAGGTTAGTATTGGTTGGAAGTATGATTCATTGAGAGAGGAGGATGACATGTGTTCACCAAATTTATGATTCATGAAATGTGATCCATGTCAGTTCTGAAGGAGAGAAGAAGCTCACTGGCCACCTGGCTGGTGTGGAATTGCTTCCCAAAGGATCGTAGGAAAGCAACTGTATGAAAGGTAGGTGAGGACAGGAGGAGACAGGAGTTTGTTCTCAAGACTGATGTCTACAACTTCACCTGGATGTCTGTGAGTGACACTTTTTCCAAGTCTGAGAATTGGATATGCTTTGGAGAAAGAGGCTTCTTAGCCTTTCACTTATTACATTCTTGTGCTTTTGACTGTGTGCACACATTAGGCTAATCATAATTTGCTTTAAGCATTATGTTGCATAAGCACAGTTTCTGGGTTCTCGTGTCCCATTAATCCATAAAATACGGTTTACAAACCACAAGGGCCAATTTTCTGTAATGAGCTCCAATGAACAATATCTATATAAATACAAAACAATACAATTGACCAAGTAGGTTTGACAAAAGAAAACTTTTCACTCAACACATAATTATGGGATTTATGTTTATACAATGTTGTCATAGCAGGTTTGCTCAAGATATTTTGATGCCTGAAGCAAAAGATAAAATGATGTCCCTTCTCCATCTTACATACAGAAATTGACAAAGTTGATATCTTTCACTCTACTTATCTCAATCAAGTAAGTTTCACAGTCCATTTAAGAAGAGAAAAGAGACTTAGGAATTTTCCCAGAGAGATAGTTATGCAATTGTGAAGCTACCTTGGAGAAGACTCTTTATCTATAGCAGTAGATGAACTTAAGGCTCAAGCGTACACTGTTCATCAACAAATGAAGGCAAATATACATGTCCTCAGATAATGTTGCAGAATCCAATCTGGGACCAGAGGTTTTATTTTTCGAGCTTTCGGGCTTGTGCTGGAGATCATCCTCTGGGAACTTGTCTCTAGTAGAGAGACCAGCACACACTCTGCTAGAAAGATGTTCCCTGAAATTTGTCTCCAGCATGAGTCTGAAAGCTCAGAAGATAAAACCTCTGGTCCCAGTGACCGATCCAGATTGGATCCTGCAACTTTCCACTAAGTAACATGCTTAGACCGCAAAAAATCTTCAGTGGTTCGCCATAATTCACAAGATATGTTTTTCTCCCATTAGTTTATCCCTTGTTTTCTCCATTAACCCATTTCCTTTGCCCAACATGCTGAACTGTGAACGAACTGTATGGATTGAAATGCCACATCCTTCATTAAAAAGTGATTGGCATCTTTGTGGCTCAGCAGCTCGTGAGGATCTAGCCCAGGGGTATCAAACTCATGTCATGGAGGCATCACATGATGTATCGGGACTTTTTCCCCCTTCGCTAAACCGGGTGTGGGTGTGGCCAGCATGTGACACATCCGGCCCGTGGGCCAGGAGTTTGACAACCCTGACCTAGCCTATCACTTTAAACGGAGCCCAGAAATGGATGTGCAAACAGTTTAAATTTCAAACTGGTCCAGAATGTGGCCGCGCGGGTGATTATGGGAGCGTCATGGTGCTCCCATGTAACATTTCTCCTGCGCGAGCTGCACTGGCTTCCGGTGGTCTTTTGGGTGCGATTCAAGGTGTTGGTCACCACCTTTAGAGCGTTCCATATCTTAGGATATCTATGAGACCGCCTTCTGTCGCTGAGAGCTTTCCACCGGCCAGTACGCTTCCACAGAGAGGGGCTCCTCGGGGGCCCGCCGGTCAAACAATGTCAACTGGTGGCCCCCAGGGGGAGAGCTTTCTCTGTGGGAGCACCTGCCCTCTGGAACGAGCTCCCCCCGGAGATACAGATGATCCCGGACTTACGAACTTTTTGCCGGGCCCTAAAGACTTTCTTATTTCACCAAGCCGGGCTGGCCTAATTTTTAAATTTTTAAATTGTTTAATTTTAATCTGAATTTTAATGGGGTATTTAAACTGTTGGGCCAAATTATTTAATTTATTTTAAATTGCTTTTAAATTTTGTATTGTGTGTTTTTACCTTTGGCTGTTCACCGTCCTGAGTCCTTCGGGAGAAGGGCGGTATATTAAATAAATAAATAAATAAATAAATAAATAAATAAATAAATAAATAAATAAATAAATAAATAAATAAATAAATAAATAAATAAAGCAGTTTGCACAAGCTGAATATTTGTGCTACATTTTGCATGATTTGCATGCTTCCAAGTTGTTTCTAAAGTTAGCCCCAGTTAGAAAGAATTGCTGCAATCCTGTTTAGTAACTGAAACCAGCCTTGTTTAAGATAACTCATCGGAGGATTTGACCTTCCAGGAGGAAGATTAGGTGAGCAAGGCAGTAAGGTAGATTGCTATATTACAGTGTTTCTCAACCTTGCCTTTGAGATGTGTGGACTTTAACTCCCAGAGTGCAGGCTAGGGAATTCTGGGAGTTGAAGTTCACACAACTGAAAGTGGCCAAGAAACATTGCTATAATTAGTATACGAGGCACTGAATCTGTGTTTTGCTTGGGATGCTGCAGGATGCTAGCTAAGAAAGCACTGAAGAGACCTTTAGCATCCTGGCTAGAAAACGTCCTGTTTGTTTGATGCTGTTCATAGACTCTACCGAGAAAAGGAATTGCTCAATGGGAAAGGAAGCTTACTCTGGACTTTTGTACCGTTTACATGCCTTTTCCATGAAAAACAATACCAAATTATATGTTGCAATGGAGAAGGGATTTATTTGGAGGAAAGGTGAGAAGTCAGCTTAAAAGACATGTGTTTGGATTTTTTAAAATAATAGGTTCTCCTTTCTTGTGGAAAGATAAATCTTATGATCTGCTTCAGTTTTGTGGGCAAAGCACAGCTTCTGGTTGATGCTATTTCAATTTGGATAAACCTTTATTATTTTTGTTGGGCTAGAAAATGCTGACTCAGATTTGATTTTATAAGGGATGACATTTAAAAGAATGGGGGCTAATTATAGTTTCAACCATAGTTCCGCAGGAGAAGGCATTCATATTTCTGTTAAATATTTCTGGAGCAATATGATGACTCATTAAATACAACTTCTGCACTAAATACCCTGATTGCCTAATGATTAGGTGTTGGTAACTGAAATCACACGCACTCACACCATTCTTTCTCTCTCAAAATCCTTCTTGCATAAAACGAAGGAAATGTTGTTCTGAGTAATACATTAGCTGGGGTTGCCCAAGAATTGTAAAACGGCCTTTGGTTGCACAACATGTAAAAATGCAGTCTGGAAAATGTCTGTTATGCCTATGACAGAAATGTTACTTCTGTAATTACATAGGCAAAAATAGTAAAAAAAAAAAAAAAAGAGGATAATCTTTTTGATAGTGGTGAACAATATAATAGATGCTGATAATAAGTGTTAAATAAGTGTACAGTGGTCTAAGCACCCTGTTATTAACACAGCTGCCTGCAATTACTGCTGGTTCGAATCTCTCCAAGGCTCAAGGTTGACTCAGCCTTCCATCCTTTCTAAGGTAGGTGAAATGAGGACCCAGTTTGTGGGGGCAATAAGCTGACTTTGTATAAATATATAAAAGTATGAAGGCTATTGCTTAACGCATTGTAAGCCGCCCTGAGTCTCCGGAGAAGGGCGGCATATAAATCAAATTAAAAAAATAATAATTTCATAGCCAGCTGGTGGATAACTGGTGTAGGACAGTGGACAAAATTAAGTTCGTTTGCTTCCCTTCAGATCATTGTGGATTTTTAACCCATACTCTCTTGTGGGGTTTATGAAGATAAAGTGGGAATGGTTTTCAAAAATATAGATGGTTTTCTTCCAAGTAATGGCTTGGATTAATGTAACCTCTTAGGAAACAGATCTTATGATCATCTCAGCACTTCACATACCTCTACAGTTCAAATGTAAAAATGTGACTAAAATTATTTACTTGGAAAAAAAATTAGTTCAAGTAACCAAGAAGTTTACATGCTCAGTAAAAAAAAAAAAAATGCATGAAAGTAATAGTGATATTGATTGAATGCTGTCCTACCCTTGGCGCATAGTCACATGTTGCCACTTTAAAATTAAGAAATCTAATTTTGCAAACAAATTGGAAAGAAAAGTCTTCTTTCCATTTCTTCTTTTTCCAATCAGATCAAGAAAAAAAAAGGGGGGGGCCCTCCTGTAATGGTGCTACTATCAATCTTAGTTTGATATAAGAGACAACTCTGGGGCTAAAACAGAAATGGGAATATATCAAGCCATAATTAATGATGAGCAGATGGATAATTCAGAGTTGATCGTAGCTAGGAAAATAATGATTAGCTGGCCCATCTGTCCTGCATTCTAGGAAAAAGAGGTTCAAGCAGCTTTGAGAGGTCCTGCTTTAATTGATTTACTAATAATTAGCTTTAAGAATTTTGGCTTATTCAGTTTCAAAGATTCCCTATGTTCACTCCTTAGCGTCTTGACAATAAACTGAGCTACAGAAACTCACTGTAAATCTTTCAGGGTTGTACTCTGCTGTTAGAGATTTGATGGTTCAGAGGGAGGAAGAGAAAGATTTTAAATCTATACTCATTTGTGAGTTGCAGACTCATTTAACTCCTATTTCCTGGAGAGCAGATTGAAGATAATTTCCATAGAGACACATTTTGTCCTTCTCAGTTTAACCAACTGAGTTGGGAGCTGTATATCTTGGTGCAGTTGGGCATTTCCCATTAGTTGGAAACATTCTGTTACTCAGCCTACCACAGGCAAAAAGGGGGGGCTTTTTTGGTCCCATATTTTGTTACCACAGGGAAAACCAGATGACTCTTAGAAAGTCCACAAGTTGGAAACTCTGATGTGGGTGCCATAAGCTACTAAAATCTAAAGACTAGTAGTTACTATTAGTTTAATCCTTTATGAATTGTCTATTCCTCTTCTAAAGTCCTTCATGGGAGACTCAACTCTTGGAGATTACAAGTAAATATCCAAATTTGCAGGCAGTCTATATAACCTACAACCATTTGTTCAGTAAGCTTTCGAAGTTACAGAAACTTTGGTCCCAATTGTGGTTATAAATCAAGGACTGTAAACAGATTCAACCTAGAAATAAGGAGACATTTTCTGACAGTGAGAACAGTCAACCAATGGAACAGAAATTGCCTTCAGGAGTTGTGGGAGCTTCATCACTGGAGGCTTTGAAGAAGAGATTGGACTGCCATTTGTCAGAAATGGTGTAGTGGGTCTCCAGCTTGGGTGCGGGTTGGACTTGATGACCTACAAGGTCCCTTCCACCTCTGTTAATCTGAGAAACTACCTGTACTTGGTAGCAATATGGAGGTGGTGGTTGTTGCCATCTTATGGGATACAATTTTCAAATTTTACAGTCTAGCCCATAACTTTTTTCTCTGGTGGTCTCCCATGCTAGTATTTAAACAGTATTTAATTTCCAAGCCCCAACAAGATGGTTGGTGATATTCATTGGATCTTGTAGCGATGAGTTCCACAGTTGAACTGTGCCGTCTTTAGAGAAACACTTATGGCAGCAATTATGAGTGCTGATGTTAATGGTATGGAAAGTTGAATTGCTGTATTTACATGTACCTTGAAAAAGACGGTTGATTTCCATGAAATGTTTAATCATAATAGACCATGAATTGCAGCTGTGATCCTGGCACAGCACTATTTTGATTTAATTTATTTATTTAGGGTTACTTACTTTAATCTTAATGCAGCATTACAATGCATCAAGCCTTAACGCATCAAGCCTTTACTTGATGTCTCAGAATATTAAATGACTATAAATACAATTTAAAACATATTTTAAATGGTAAACAGACATTTAATGGAAGAATTTGGTCAAGTAAGATAGGCAAATGGATTTTGAAACTGAATCCATCCAAAGGTGCAGGAAATCCTTGACTTATAACAGTTCATTTAGTGACCATTCAACAGCACTGAAAAAAAAAGTGAGTTATGATCATTTTTCACACTTATGACCATTGGTCATGTGATTTATATTTGGATGCTTGACAACTGATTCATATTTCTGATGATTGCAATGTCCTTGGGGACTTTTTGTGACCTTCTGATAAGCAAAGTCAGTTGGGAAGCCAGATTCACTTTAAGAATCACGTTAACTGGAATGATTCACTTAGCAACTGTGGTCATAAAATGGGGCAAAACTCACTTAACAAATTTCTCATCTAGCAACATAGGTGAGAAATCTACGGGCTCAATGGTGGTAATAAGTCGAGGACAACCTGTATTTGAAATTCATGAGGGAGAGAACATGATCATTTCCCTCAAACCATCACTGAAAGAGCCTGTTTGTGATCTCCATCAATGATGGTTAGAACTGACTTTTAAAAGAAGCCACTCAGTCCGGTTTTCTATAATTAGAACGGCAGAAAAAACAATTGCTACCCACCTGCCTTCCATTGAGGACCTGTATACTGCACGAGTCAAAAAGACGGCTGTGAAAATATTTACAGACCCCTCGCATCCTGGACATAAACTGTTTCAACTCCTACCCTCAAAACAATGCTGTAGAGCACTGCACCCCAGAACAATTGGACACAAGAACAGTTTTTTCCCAAATGCCATCACTCTGCTAAACAAATAATTCCCTCAACACTGTCAAACTATTTACTAAGTCTGCACTACTATTAATCTTCTCACCATTCCCACCACCCATCTCCTCCCACTTATGACTGTATGATTGTAACTTTGTTGCTTGTATCCTTACGATTTATATCAATATTTTTTCCTGGTTACTTATTTGTACCCTATGACTCATTAAGTGTTGTACCTTATGATTCTTGATGAACGTATCTTTTATTTTATGTACACTGAGAGCATATGTACCAAGACAAATTCCTTGTGTGTCCAATCACACTTGGCCAATAAAAAAAATCTATTCTATTCCCTAATCTAATCTAATCTAATCTATTCTAATCTATTCTATCAATGCAGCATTTAGGGAAATAGTTTTTACATGTTTAAATTAAACTATGTTGCCCCTGCTTTTTTCTTGCATACATTTACTATGTTTGTTCTAATTTGGTTCTCTCTAAACATCTTCAGATTCTAGTTGCCTGAAAGAGTGAATTCCTTTTTTTTTTTTAATTAAGTAAACTTTTATTTTGCAGATGACCTGGAAGAAATTAAGACAATGGAAGAAGTCATGTTAGAATATGCTGTAATGAGCAGAGAACTGAGTCATTATGTACAAGCTGTTGAAGAAACAGTAAATCAGGTAAATGTGGCTGATCTTTAGTCCAACTTTTATAGCTTTCCCATGTCATGAAAGCAAACCCGGAGTTTGAAACACTCTAATGATTAACAAATTGTATGAGATCACTTTTCTTCTCTCGACATGTGACAGATAGCGAATTAGGAACTTAGTCACAGAAGCCGGTACTGTATTCATATATACATTTTGTGTCTTAGAACAGTGGCCAGTATTTGCCCTGCCCATATGAGAACCATTTGTTGTCTTGTGCCCTCTTTAATTTTAAAGCTGATCTTTGGTAGTGGCTAAGGAAGATAGGGATGCAGTGGCTCAGTGGCTAAGACGCTGAGCTTGTTGATCAAAAGATCAGCAGTTCAGCGGTTCGAATCCCTAGTGTCGCGTAACGGGATCAGCTCCCGTTACTTGTCCCAACTTCTGCCAACCTAGCAGTTCGAAAGCATGTAAAAAATGCAAGTAGAAAAATAGGGACCACCTTTGGTGGGAAGGTAACAGCGTTCCGTGCGCCTTTGGTGTTTAGTCATGCCGGCCACATGACCATGGAGACGTCTTCGGACAGCGCTGGCTCTTCGGCTTTGAAACGGAGATGAGCACCACCCCCTAGAGTCAGGAACGGCTAGCACATATGTGTGAGGGGAACCTTTACCTTTACTTTTACCTTTAAGGAAGATGTGGGAATTCTTTTATTTTTCCTTCCCTGTAACTTGGAATAAAAGTGACCTCCCTTAGAAGTGTATCTGAAGCACTTTAAGTCAGGGGTTTTCAAAAATTTTAAAGTCACAGAACCCATTAGTTGTTTTTTTTTTTAAAGTCCTTGAATTCCAGATCAAGAGGTAAAGCTGTAGTGATGGAAAATTGGCTGATTTTGAAGGAAGGTTGGTGTGTATGGGGGTGGGGTTGCTCCTGGTCTCTCATAGACCCCCGTCAAGTTCTTTAAACTTAATTGTAGGGGTCAGTGGAACACAATTTGGAAAATGTCGTTTCACTTATTCACTATGTTAGAAGAGCTCAGCATTTGTTCCGTACCAATCCCTGGATTTTAACAAGTGACATACTTTTGCAAGCTTCTATAAAATTCTGGAACTGTTTCAAATATTTCAGTGGAATTATGAAGTACTCGAAATTGTACCAAAAAAAAAAAAAAAAAAATCCTTGTGGGTACGGGGAAGGAGAGGTTAGGGGAGCTATCTAGCTGTATATGGAAGATGAAAATCTAAAGAGAAAGAAAAAATTATGTGGTAGAATAAAGGGAATGGTTAGTGACCGTGCTATGAAAGTTTGAGACACCGCCAACTCCATCCATTCCCAAACCAGGACCATGCTGCTATGCTGGGACTACAACTCGCAGGCAGGGACCTAAGGAATTCTGGGAGCTGTAGTCTCAACACATCTACAGAGAACCAGGCTGGGGATGTCTGAACTATTTAATGAGATGCAATTATAATATGCAGACATGAAGGTTATAGAGTTAGGGGAAGGAATATTAACAATTCAGAGACTTTTCTGGTGATTTATAGCACCAAATCTCTGACGGGTGTCAAACTCGGGTCATTACGGCGTCATCATGTGACGTATCGTGACTTTTCCCCCCTTCTCTAAATCGGGCATGGGCACGTGACACATCCGGCCCACGAGTTGAACAGCCCTGTCTTAGAGATTCGGGTTTGGCCAAGAAAATTGGGTAACCAGGTGGTATTGCAAAAACTGTAGGATTGATTGAAGCCAGAGATCAGAGAGTTGGCTTGGACAGATCAGAAAGCGGTGAGAGGCATGGAGGTGGATTTGACATGGTGAAAAGAGCTGTAGCATGAAACACGCCAAAACTGTGTCTTCAGACATGCTTCTTCAAAGCTTCACTGGCAAGCTGGATTAATCCTTTCGTCCAGAGATTCCACATCCCTTAAATGTCTTAAAGACTAAGACAGGGGTGTCAAACTGGCAGCCTGCAGGCCGGATGCATCACGCACAGGCCACACCCACCCCAGCTCCGTGAAGGGAAAAAACATCAGGAAGCATCACGTAACGGCAACGTGACGCCGTGAGTTTGACACCCGTGCTCTAAGAGGTGAATAGATAAAGGAGCATATTTGTAGCTCAGGCTTAAAATGAGGGGTCTTTGATAACTCTCTGATCTTGGCTGTTTTCTTGCAGTTGTTTCATTATCCAACTAGGTAACATCATCAGTGAGCTGCATTGATGATGTTACCTAATTTGGGCAATGACACTTTTGCAAGAAAACAACCAAGCTCAGAGAGCACCAAGGACCCCTCATGGATACAACCCTTAGCCTCTGTTTCATCACATTAACTTGAGATGAGGGACAATGAAATTCTGGTTATTGATACGGTTGCCACAGATTGAGAAGGCTTGGCGGTTCTGTCAATTTTGGGTGCAAGGCCTTTGCCCTCCAACCTAAGGGGGGGTGGGAAAGCGAAGGGCAAAGGCCCCTGGGCTTGTAGAAAAGCAGAACTGGCATTCCTGCTCTTTCGTCGCTTTCAGCGAAGGTGTTGGCAGAAAATGCCCTTTCTCGCTTGCCGTTAATAAAAATCCGAGGCAGAACACTTCAGTTTGATGCATTTTACATGGATGGTGTTACAACCCAGGCTGTTTTGATGGAAGAGCTGACCTCGGATGACCCTGTCAGCATGATTGCTTTACAGGAATCACAGTTAGTGGCATTCATTATGAGCAGCCGCAGTCGCTGTTTTTGGCAGATTGGTGGGTGTTGAGTAAGTAATCATGAGATCACTTGCTGGTTCCCAGAGCTATCCATTTCTTTTCTTTCTCCCCCCCTCCCTCTACCTCAAATAATCCTTCACCCCTGCTACTTATAAAACAATAAAAGGGTCTGTCGAAAATGAAAGATTGGTAGCAAAACGTATAGATAGGTGCGTAGCTGAGAAAGCCAAGTTTTTGTTGACTTAAGCTGTTGTAAGAGCAAAAGGGCAGGTGAGCCACGCCAACATCCTCATTTGATTGACTCAGCACTCATTGAATAAGAAACCAGCAATTGAGTTGCTGTAATATTTCTAACAATTGGCTTTGGGAAACCCTTTGTTTGAGCAGAAATGGAAACTCCCTTCTGTGCTCCTTTTAGCTTACCTGGCAGGTAACCCACCTTTTGTTACTTCTCTTTTTTAGTAGGCTTAGGTTATTTTTTATTTCTCACCCCCCCTTTTTTTTTTCTTCAGATTGATCAATATTAAATTAGCAAATTTAAGTGATGGGCTTAAGTCAGGGCTGTCAAGCTGTTGGCCTGCAGGCTGGATGTGTCACACGCTGGCCACGGCCACACCCTGTTTAGTAAAGGGGGGGGGGAAAGTCCCGATACGTCACGTGATGCTGCCGTGACGACGTGATTTTGACACCCCTGGCTTAAGGGTAACTTTATTTAATTTTTTAAAAGGAGGAAAAGTTTATATTTATTGAAAACACAGGTGTCAAACTCGATTTTGTCATGTGACACCTTGTGACTTTTTTGCCTTTGTGGAGCCGGGTGGGCGTGGCCTGTGCGTGATGCATCTGGCCTGCACGCCGCCAGTTTGACACCCAGTGGCAAAAATTATTTTCATTGTTTTCTTTGTCATGGGGCAGCATAAAGGGCAGGAATAAGCTCTGGACAGAGGATAGAGGACAGTCTGAGGGAATCCTCAGTTTATGCCTGCAATTGGGACCAGAATTTTGCTCATAACAGCCATAAATCGAGGCACCCATGTGATTGGACTAGATTTTATGACTCTTTTTACAGCAGTCATTAGGTGAATCACATAGTAAATGTGAACCCATTTCCCAGATGGACATTTTTTTGCCAGAAAAATGCTGCAGATCAACAAAAAATGTCATGAAATGTGGTCATGTGACCACAGGATGCCACAACCAATTGTAAATGTGAAGTGCCAAGTGCCCAAAATCACAGTCGTGTGAACACAGTGGCGGGGAGGGCGCCAAAACATTTTACGAAGGCTGGAAGTACTTTACGGGCCATAAAGCAAACTTTCCAAAGCTGTCGTAACTCCAAACAGTTGTTTAATGATAGGTCGTATGTCAAGGAATACCTGTCAAACATATGAAATTTTTATGCAGCCATTAGTCAATCAAAAATGGCTGAGATCTGCATTAAAAATCAAATATTGAAAAAAGTCTGGTGGTAGCACTTTTTCAAACTAAGATTTTGTTAAGTAAAATGTACTTTTTCTGATAATGATCAGTTGGGTATATGGATTACACCAGGGGTCAGCAACCTGCGGCTCTGGAGCCACATGTGGCTCTTTCACTCCTCTGCTGTGGCTTCCTGTCACTCAAAATATGCGTCACAACCGCCAATGTGCGACACTCGCTGGCATGCGATTTATTGAGCTTTTCAACCCCCGGTAGGCGAACCATGGATAAATCCAAGAAAAGAAAAGTTTCAGAAGAAAACAGAATGTTTAATTCGACTACATATGCTAGTTTTGTGGCCGCTCAAGAAATAGTCAGGCACGGGAGGGGTTTTGTGGCTCCCGGTGTTTTCTTTTCTGTGGGAAATGGGTCCAAATGGCTCTTTGAGTGTTTAAGATTGCAGACCCCTGGGTTACACTGTTCACTGCCCTCAACATCATGTATGGGTAGTCTTCAACTTACGAACACAATGGAGCTGAAAATTTCTGTTGCTAAACAAGGCAGTTATTACCTGGATTTTGCCCCATTTTACGACCTTTCTTGACACAGTTCAGTGATTCACTGCAGTTGTTAAGTTAGCAACACAGTTCGATAAGCTTCGATAAACTTTCCCATTGACTTTGCTTGTCAAGAGGTCACAAAAGCCGATTACATAACCTTGGGTCACTGCAACTGTCATAAGTTTGAATTGTTTGCCAAGCATCCGAATTTTGATCACCTGATCATGGGGATGCTGTGACGGTCATAAGTGTGAAAGATGGTCAAAAGACATGTTTGTGCCATTGAAACTTTGAACGGTCACTAAATAAATGGTTGTAAATCGAGGATACCTGTATTTGGAGGTATATTTTAATAATACTGTTCCTTTCAGCTGTCATGATATCAACGAGTAGATATAGCATAGTGATTTAGCCTAGCTTTAAAACAGCGGTCCACAACCATTCTGGCTGGGCGGAGGAAGGGGTGGCGGGTGGTGGGAGAGGGGATGGTTGCACAAATGCAGCGCATTCACCCACCCCTTCTGTGGCCCGGTTCTGAACGGGCTAAATCCCAGCATCAGGCCACGAACGGGGGGGGGGGGACTAGGGACCCTTGCTTTAAAGCATAATTATCTGCAGTATGGCTTCCTCCTCCTATGAGGACTAAATTCCATGTTTTTATTATTTAGATTAGATTAGATTAGAATTCTTTATTGGCCAAGTGTGATTGGACACACAAGGAATTTGTCTTTGGTGCATATGCTCTCTGTGTACATAAAAAGACAAGATACATTTGTTAAGAATCATAAGGTACAACACTTAATGATAGTCATAGGGTACAAATAAGCAATCAAATCATACTAGGAAACAGTCAATTTAAATCATAAGGATACAGCAACAAGTTACAGTCATACAGTGGAGATGGGTGATAGGAACAATGAGAAGATTAATAGTAATAGTAATGGAGACTTAGTGAATGGTTTGACAGTGTTGAGGGAATTATTTGTTTAGCAGAGTGATGGCGTTCGGGAAAAAACTGTTCTTGTGTCTAGTTGTTCTGGTGTGCAGTGCTCTACAGCATCATTTTGAGGGTAGGAGTTGAAACAGTTTATGTCCATGATGCGAGGGGTCTGTAAATATTTTCACAGCCCTCTTTTTGACTCGTGCAGTATACAAGTCCTCAATGGAAGGCAGGTTGGTAGTAATTGTTTTTTCTGCAGTTCTAATTAACCTCTGAAGTCTGTGTCTGTCTTGTTGGGTTGCAGAACCAAACAAACAGTTACTAGAGGTGCAGATGACAGACTCAATAATTCCTCTGTAGAACCACTCTTTTTTTTACCACTCTTGAAATGAATTCTGTTTCCTTACAACAACTTGTATGAAAACATCCTAAAATTGTAAAGTTTCTAAACTAAAAGCCGGCAATAATTTTGTAATATAATGGATGGGGCACAAAGAGAGTTTAGATATATTATTCTACAGGTAAATGCTTGACTGAGAAGAAGGATCTATATGTAGGTAAGTTGCAAGTTTGAATATTCAAATACGATATTCAAATTAGCACAACCCAGAATTGAGTTAAAGTGAGGCTAAGATATACACCGTTGTAGTTTTTGACAATCTCTGTGCATGCAAAATGGAGACATGGAAGGTTCTGTCAAAATATAATTTTTTTTAAAAAAAGTATTCATTTTATAAAGAATATACACACTATGTTTATACACAGTATACATTTTAAAAAGAGGCTTGCTGTTTACATTCGAGCAAAAATATAATGTAATTGAATGACATGAATGTGGTCATAGCTACAATAAAAGGACAAGATATTGGCACACCTGTATGTATGGCAGATTTTTGTTTATTTACTTTGCTTTCTATAACTACTCTGATTTTGTTAACCATAAATTTAAATCATAAATACATTCTTTTTTTTTCTTTGCTGTAATATTTTATTAATTGTACATACAAAAAATTATGCTTAAAAGTTTTCATTGCCTACTTCCATTGAGCTGGAACCAATTGCCATACTTTCCATGGAAATATCCCTTCAAATGGAGCAATTTAAACAATGCAACCATTGATTCATTAATCGCACTAATCAGGACCTATCTATAATCTTTCAACCAATTTTCCCTCTTTGCACATGTCTTAAAACTGGACATGTTGGATGTTTTCAGGAAGTTAGAAGACAGCTTATTAAAAGGTGCAACAGTTGATCTTATCTCTCTCATTACTGACCGGTTAATTACAAAGTGTGTTACTGGAATAAATTTCCTATCTTATAATTGGAGAAGACAATATTCCATATCTGGGACACGGAAGGGACAAGAAAAGCATCTTTTTTTTTTTAATTGAAAAAGTTTTCAATTACAAATTTCCCCCCCTTTCCCCCCCCCCTAACCGCCCCTCACCACCCCATCCCCCCTGTGACTTCTTCAAAATAAAAACCTAATACATAACAGATTATATAATATTTTACCATCCCCTTACCCCCACTCCAAATACTGACCCTTACTTCTAGTGATATTATTAATATTATTACTTCCCCCACTTACCAAACACTTCAAAATAACATTCCATTATAACACTATATGATAACTTCTGATTTAACACAGTAATATTATTATAACTCCCAATTTATCGATAGTCTGCCCTTTTTTTTCCCCCTTCCCCATACTTATGTCTGTATATTAATATAACATTTCAAAACAACCTTCCACTTTAAAACTATATAATAAATCCTACTTTAACATTTAATCTTTTGCGTATATTAATATAACATTTCAAAGCGGCCTTCCCCATGAATTCTAGTTTTACATTTGTTCTACTCTATCCATTTCCTCCACTCCCATGTATATGTCTCTTAAGCATCCCCTTTTTTTTAATCTATACAATCAATACAAACAAGAAAAGCATCTTGTTAAGAAGGGCTGATGCGGTTTTGATGCTGGCTGCACAATTTGCCACCCTGTGAATGTGTAAAAGTATGAGCCGTCAAATGTACATTGGTGGTGTGATGCAAGACATTGGCTGGCTGCTGAATGGGCAATAGCTTGGGTGGTGTTCTGGTTCTTCATGCAAATGTAACTTCTGGTGGGAAATTTGCTAACCCTTTCTCAGCAGTCTTCGTTGTATAACACTTGGAACCTGGAAGTTTTGCAAAACAAATCCAGATAGGAATCATTGTTGCACGAGGAGGGAGGAGACAGAAAGGGAAGCGAAGGAGTGATATAGAGGAACTCATCTTGATTGATATGAGAAGGAGGTTACCAAGGAAGACTATTGAAACCAAATTATTCTGCCGTAATTTTCATAGACGTTGGGAGTTTTAAATGCAAAAATACACAAACACACGTATGTATGTATGTATGTATGTATGTATGTATGTATGTATGTATACATATAAATGAATGCATATAGGCAGTCCTCGACTTACATTAGTTCATTTAGTGACTGAAGTTACTAAACTGAAACAAGTGACTTGTAACCAGGGTGGATTTGATTTTAAATTATTGGGAGTTTTAAATTGTCTCGGCCAAAAATTATTTAATTGGGTTTTAATCATGTCTTAACTTTTGTATTTATGTGTTTTATTTCGTGCCTGTTCACCGCCCTGAGTCCTTCGGGAGTAGGGCGGTATACAAATCTAATAAAATGAAAAAAAAAATGAAAATGAAATGAAATCGAGTTGATTTAAATCACAATTTAAATCATGATTTAAATCACTAGTAAAAAGGCTTGATTTAAATCAACTCGATTTAAATCATAATTTTTAAAGAGCAACTGCCATCTCTGCTACTCCTTTGACCCACTGTTGACTCACCGATAGTCCCAGTGTTGCAGAATATACAGCCTCATGCTACATAACTAAGCTCCATTTCATGCTGAATAAACTAAATTATTTATGTATCTTAAATAGAAAACTATCTTACGATAGATTTTTACCCCAAAAGTTTTTTATTAAAATAAATTCGATAAAAATCAAAAAAATCCAATTTAAATAAAAAAAAATCCGATTTAAATAAAAAAAATCTGATTTTTTGATTTTTTTAAAAAAATCATTGATTTTTATTTATTTATTTATTTTATTTTTTATTTTTATTTTGATTTATATGCCGCCCTTCTCCGGAGACTCAGGGCGGCTTACAATGTGCTAAGCAATAGCCTTCATCCTTTTGTATATTTATACAAAGTCAGCTTATTGCCCCCACAAACTGGGTCCTCATTTTACCTACCTTAGAAAGGATGGAAGGCTGAGTCAACCTTGAGCCTGGTGAGATTTGAACCTGCAGTAATTGCAGGCAGCTGGTGTTAATAACAGGGTGCTTTAGACCACTGTACTACCAAGGCTCCATCCCTTATCCACCCTGCTTGTAACTGGTTTTTCACACTTAACAACCTTTGCAGCATCCCCATGGTCACGCGATTCTTGGCAACTGACTCATATTTATGACGGTTGCAGTGTCCCAGGGTCATGTGATCACTTTTTGCGACCTTTTGACAAGCAAAGTCAATGGGGAAGCCTGATTCACTTGACAGCCATGTTATTAAGTTAACAACTGCAATGATTCACTTAACAACGGAGGCAAGAAAGGTCATAAAATGGGGCAAAACTCACTTAACACATACGTTGCTTAGCAACAGAAATTTTGGGCTCAGTTGTGATCGTAAGTTGAGGACTACCTGAACTGTGTTTTGCAGTGAAAAATAGAGACAAGGACTCTAAGATGTATTAAAAAGGCTGTTTATTTGAAGCATTGGCTGCTCATCTGGAATCCCTAATGCATTTTCTGTGCTCCTAACTGTGGTTGCTGATAATTGACAGTACAATTTATTCCTATCTTAAAGTAAAAAGAGATGTAAACTGTAAAAGAGATGTAGCCCGCTTGGTTTTTTTTTTTTAAACCTTAACCCAGGGGTCTGCAACCTTAAACACTCAAAGAGCCATTTGGACCCATTTCCCACAGAAAAGAAAATACCGGGAGCCACAAAACCCTTCCCATGCCTGACTATTTCTTGAGTGGCCACAAAACTAGCATATGCAGTTGAATTAAATGTTCTGTTTTCTCTGAAACTTTTCTTTTCTTGGATTTATCCATGGTTGGCCTACTGGGGGTTGAAAAGCTCAATAAATCGCGTGCTGGCAGGTGTCGCACATTGGCGGATGTGATGCATATTTTGAGTGACAGGGAGCTGCAGCAGAAGGGTGAAAGAGCCACATGTGGCTCCAGAGTCACAGGTTGCTGTCCCCTGCCCTAACCCATAAAGAAACTCCTGAAATGGTTCCCTCAACCTTCTGATTTAAATGCCTCCATATATACATGTATAATGATTGCAACCTTTTTGGTTCAGTGGGCAGGGCTGATTTTGGTTTGTGGATGGTCTTCCACATTAAAGAAATGATTACTTGGGTCTCAAAACATTGCTTTATCCCCGTGATTTTCAAACTTGGCTACTGAAAGGTGCGTGGACTTCAACTCCTAGAATTTCCCAACCTAATGGTGACTGGGGAAATTCTGGGAGTTGAAGTCCACGTATTTTCCAGTTGCCAAGTTTGAAAAACACTGGTTTATCAAAAGGCAAGTTGGATATACTTCATCAAGTTTTGTTGCTTCTTTGGAATACAAGGAAAATCCAGTGGTAATCTTTGGAAGAAAAATTATATCAGAAACTATTGTTTTGCTTGGCATTTAAATTTTGGTTGAAAATTAATCAAGCTTAAAAAGAATGGGAAGGGATAGACAGACACATAAAGAGAGCACAGGGGGTTTAGAAATGTAAAAACAAACAAATACATTGTCGGCTGGCGACCCCCCGGGGAAGAGCCTTCTCTGTGGGGGTACCCGCCCTCTGGAATGAGCTACCCCCAGGGATACGACTAATCCCGGACCTCCGGACCTTCCGCCGGGCCCTGAAGACTTTTTTATTTCAGCAAGCCGGGCTGGGTTAAAAATTTTTAATTGGGTGAATTTTATGGGTAAGGGGTTTTAAATTGGAGAAGCCTAAGATAATTTAATTTTGTTTTAATGTATTTTAATATTTGTATTGTGTGTTTTTAATTCTGGCTGTTCACCGCCCCGAGTCCTTCGGGAGAGGGGGCGATATAAAAATTTAATAAATAAAATAAATAAATAAAATAAATACCACCGATATAATGTTGGAGATCTCAGATTTGCCATTAAATTAAATAGTTGCAGTAAGTGGAAAGGAGATGCAGAAGATATTGAATACTTTCCTGAGATGTAACTATCTCAAATTCTGATCAGATGTTTTTACAATTGATTTAATGTGTTGTAGTAGCCCATGTACACCAGCTTTCCCAATCCTAAGTAATGTTGTAGGGATGACTTTATTTTAAAATGCATTTCCCCCCAGATTTTTTTCTGCTTTAACATTTAGTAGTAATTTTGCTTTGCATCCTTACTCTCATTTCTGAAAATGAAAGAGGGATATTACTTTCTATTACTGTTTTCCATTTTATGTCAGGGAGCGTTACAGCTTTTAAAAGAAATCCTTCAATTTCAGTAATTGTGCCGTGCTAAAAAATCCTTCCAGCTCTGAGGCACTAAAGCTGCTTTCAGAACAGTTTGAATCCTTTAGTAAACTTATAGCCCCTGCAAGCTTCGTTTTCAAAATCCAGTTTGCTTACATTTCTGAATCCCTAAAGCTCTGAAAGAGGTAAAATCCCTTCTGTCCCTATGCAGTCTATGAGTAGCTGATCTTATTTATTAATTTATTTTGACGTGGATGTTGATGAGGAAGTTACGCGAACTGAGACTTGCATTCTGAATGTTTTAGCATTTGCCATGTTCATTTTGAAAATGGAACTAGGAATGGTTTAATGACAGGAGAAACTCTCCTGAGAAAATCCAACTGATATTAAAGAAGGGGTGACAACTGAATAACTTACCCTGCATATCCCAAAGGTGCTTTTTCAAGAGTCAGCTGGACTTTCTGGTTTTTCTTGGAAGAGGTTTCACTTCTCATCCAAGAAGCTTCTTCAGCTCTGAGCTCACCTTGGATGAGAAGTGAAACATCTTCCAAGAAAACCCAGAAAATCCAGTTGCCTCTTGAAAAAGCACCTTTGGGACAACCATGACCTGGATGATTGAGGATCTCCATAGACATCTACCCTGTGTAATTGCAGAGATATTCTTAGGAAATCCATAGGGATGCTATTAGAGTCAGCAATGGCTCTCCGAAACTCCTTATCTGGTGCCCCAAAATCCTAACTCCCTCATCAGCAAAAGAAAAATTATTAAGAAAGCAACAAGAATGTCCCAGTAGATTACAGATAGTCCTTGACTTACAACCATTTGTTTCGTGACCATTTGAAGTTACAAATGGCATTGAAAAAAAGTGTCTTGTGCCTGTTTTTCACAATTACTGCTGTTGCAGCATCCCTGTGGTCATGTGATCAAAATTTGGATGCTTGGAAACTGACTCATATTTATGACAGTTGCAGTGTCCCGGGATCAGGTGATCACCTTTTGCGAACTTCTGATGAGCAAATTCATTGGGGGAGCCAGATTCATTTAATATCTATGTTACTAACTTAACAACTGCAGTGATTCACTTAACAACTTGGGCAAGAAAGGTTGTAAAATGAGTCAAAACCTATTTAACTACCGTCTTGCTTAGCCACAGAAATTTTGGGCTCAGTTGTGGTTATGAGTCAAGTACTATCTGTATATATTTGACAGGTGAGTGGGGCCAGCTTTCTTTCAGGAAGATAGGCTTGCCAAAACTGACTACCCTTGACAAGCTTCTCAGCACTGTATGAGGTATTGGTCTAGGACAGTGAAGAAGGCTAATCTTTTACATCACCGTGTGCCGACCTGCGAGCTGGAAATGGCACACAAAACCATCCCACCTGGACCGCGTGGCCTTGCTGGCCTTCATGCACGCAGGAGCTCTGAAACCCGGAAGAGCTGAGTTCCATTGTGCATGTGCGTGCTGGTACCCAAACATCCGGTTTCCGGCACGGAGGCGCGCCCGACATGGAAACCCAGAAGTTTGGGTGCTGGCATGTGCATGCGCAATGGAACGCTGCTCTTCCAGGTTTTGGTGCTCCCGCATGTGCGAAGGCCAGCTGACTAGCGTGCGTGTGTGCACTGGAACATGGAAGAGTACCCAGCAAGGCCACATGTACCACATGGGGTGGTTCTGCGTGCCACTTCCAGCACCCGTTCCATAGGTTTGCCAACACGGGGCTAGGAGTATTTTATCTTATATTTATAAAAGTTTGATAAAAAGGGGACCGTTCTGATAAGTTGCAAGGATAGAATCTTACATTATCTTCTGTACAGCTCATGGGCTAGGCTACTGTCTTTTATTTTCCTTTCCCTCTTCAAACATATTTTCTGTAAACCCTTAGCGTGTTGTTTTGTGGAATGACTAATGCATATTAGTGGATTTGTGTTCAGTTCTGAGTCACCACTTTGTTTTATTGTGACTTGAAATCCCTATAGAAATGAAATATTGTAGAGGACTTTAACCTTTTGTTCCAGGGATGTATTTTGACATAGTGGTTCTGTGTCAACAATTCTTCTGTTGTGGGACAAGCATTTTAGCTGGTGAAAAAAAAAACAATAGAACATTTTTGTAATAGTTTACTTTTATTTTTTAATAGAAAAAGATGAGCCAAACCATATGGAGTAACCATTGTGGAAGACATATTTGTTTTTACGTTAGCACTAGCCCTGGAATACAGCCTGTTTCTAATAATTGAGTTTCAAACTAGGATCCAGAAAACATGTAGCTCAATTAGCACACTTACAAATAGACTTTGCATCTTAGAAGCATAGCTTTTCTCAATCAACAGGTGGTCTGCTTTTCTCTGGCTTTATTAGGAAAACAGCCTCTTAAAAATACTGTTTAAAGTCTTTAAAAACATAGCAAGCAAGTCTCTGGGTTCCATTAAAAATGTTCTTATCCAGGACAAAGTTGAGCAAATATGTGATATGTCAAATGTGTTGCATTTCATGATAAAAAGCAAGTTGTCCAATTCAAAACAATAATGAGGAATGGGGTGTAAACTCTTATAATTTATTAAATTCTTAATCCAGTTAAATATTAGTTAATTCAGTTCTTTTTCAAAAGTGCTTGCTTCATTCATTCATTCATTCATTCATTCATTCATTCATTCATTTTCTATAGCCAAATGTTGTCCCTTGGAATTATACATTATAACATTGGTTGTGAGGTATGTTGGAGATACAATTTGAATAAAATTTCATAGTCACATCCATGTAATTTTGTTGGAAATGGCAGAGAAGTGGATGTGTTTGAAATGTTCTGAAGGCCTTCAATTTAAAAACTAACCAGATCTGAGCATGCTTAGCCTTTTGAGATCAGACTGAGTTGGTTAGATCCTACCATCTAGTTGGGTGTGAGCTAGAGAGACAATTTGGTGATATAGTCAGATGAGCCAGAGAGTCAGTTTGGTGTAGTGGTTAAGGCATCAGCCTAGAAACTGGGTGACTGTGAGTTCTAGTCCTGGTATAGCGAACTGGGTGATATGGGATCAATCTCCCTTTCTCATTCCCTCTCTGAACCCTAGGAAGAAGGCAAGAACAAACCACTTCTGAAAATCTTGCCAAAACAACTGCAGGTCCAGATAGTTGCCAATAGTCAACACTGATTTGAAGGCACATGTGCGCACGCAGACATGGTCAATTAAGTAATTATTACTTACCCATCGAACTTTATGCTAAGTGCCTATTGCCATTGTGGACCAAATTCAGCCTTATCTATAGTCATAGTCATTCTTGAGGCAGGGGGCCGGGGGACAAGGACACTGCAGTACAAAGTCTTAAGTTAATTGCCTGCAAATATCATGGCCCGAGTACAAAATGGCAGATGTGTATCATGACATTTCAGTGCACATTTTATCATTCTGGTGTCATGATGGTTAGTAATAGATTAGAGACAATCCCATGTTATTTTTCCCATTGTCTTGGTACCATATGGAAACCTATAAGTACTATATTTTTTTTTAAAAAAAATAAATACTTGGGCCTGATATTTAACCTTGAAATTATTTTTATTAGGGTTTGTCCTGCATGGGTCAGGGTTGGCTTGCCTTTGAGTAACTCACTTAGCACCCTGACACAGTCATTAAGTGAACCAACTGTTCACTATGGAATGCTTTTACCAAAACACAGAAATAAATGCCTTTTTTTAAAAACCAAAGGTTGTAAAATGTAGTGATGTGATTGCAGGATGCTGCAAATGGCCGTAAGTGTGGGCTGGCTGCTGAGCACTTAAATGCAGTCACGTGACCATCGATGAGAGTGGCTATTGGAAGTGCAGAACCGGTTTGTAAGTACCCCTGGAGAGGTCCGTCATAACTTTGAACGGTCTCTAAGTGACTGATTGTAAATTGAAGACTACCAGGACTATGTATAAAGTATTTGGAAGGCCTTGAGGGTTCAAGAGCCCTCTGCAAAGAGTGCTCAGATCCAACAAATACTAATGGAACTGAATTTTAAGTTTGAAATTTAATATTAAATAGTTTATTTTTAATTCATGTATTGAATTTATATGCTACCCATCTCATTGTCGAGCAGATCTGCACTCATCTGATTAAACACATTTTATTTATTTATTAATTAAATTTGTATGTCGCCCCCCTCCGAAGACTCAGGGCGGCTCACAATGCATTTAAAATCATTATAAAAAACATTTAAAAATTAAAAACATTAAAACTCATTCACACCATTCATGGCCGGATCTCACCAGATCGCAAGAGCGAGATCAACGGCCCCAGGTCTGCCGGAAAAGACAGGTCTTCACCGCTTTTCGGAAGGCCAATAGGGTGGGGATTGTCCGGACCTCAGGAGGTAACTGGTTCCAGAGAGCTGGGGCAGCCAGAGAAGGCCCTCCCCCGGCATTGTTTAACTGACGGGACCTTGAGGAGACCAACTCTGTGGGATCTTATCGGTCCCACAGTGATTATTCCATGTGGATTTAATGATTTTCTCTTTATGCCATACTAAAAAGTACATTTTGTTGGGAATTTTTCGAGGAATTCTTGGTGTCACGTCCAAGATTTGGAAGTGTAGACACATGTAGTCCTATTCTACATCTATGTAGATTAATACTGCACATCCAAAATTATAGAAACTAATAAGCCACATTGAAGAAGTTGAAGATGCTCTCTATAATGGATACGTTTGGGGCCAATATTTGTAGCTTTTGTTCATTTTTCCTTTCTTTTCCCTTATTCCCTGGGAATAATTTTTTAATCTGGATTTTCACAACGCTAGGTTTACCACATACATTGAGAAATTCAGGAAAGACTGATATAATGCTATCTGGAGCCATCATGGATTTCAACTGTTTTGCAAGAATTCATTGCTTAAAGTGTAGCAGGGATTATATTTATGTGGAGAAGATATTTTCTGGAGAAGAAGATAGATAAGAGGATGAATAATAAAGCAATTGACCAAACAAAAAGAAAAAAGAAAGAAGGGAAAGGAAAGGAAAGGTTGGAGAAGCAGCAGAATGCAGGAAAAGAAGAATGAATAGTCTTAACTTCTATGGAATCCTTGATGCTCCCTGAACTTGCTTGCAAAGATTTTATAACCCAGCTAGATAACATCAGTGCCAGATATTGTTACCTAGTTGTCAGATCAGTTCCAGGACATGTACTGATGACGTTAGTTAGTAAGGTAATGAAACGTCTGCAAGCAAACGTTTCCACAGTTCAGCCCTAAGCAAGTTATTCTCTTCTATTGATTTGGGGCCTCCTTCATATGTGTGTGTGAGTGTTTGTGTGTGTATGATTGTGGTTTCTCAAAATGCCATGTGCATTTTTGTATTGATCGAACACAAACAGCCCCCAAAAATGTGTATTATTGGAATATAAATACATCTGAACCACAAAAGATAGGTGATCGCAATGAAATGTAAGGAAATAGATATGAAAAGAGCATTAATAAGTCAAGTCAAAGACTTTTCTAGCTTAGCATCCTGTTTTCTGGATCCTTCATGGATGTTTCTGGGAACCAGATGTTTCTACGATTTTTTGCAAACAGAGCATAAAGGTAGCTACAATCTGTAACAGATGATCCCAAAGTTTTTTTTGGTTCACAGCACCTTTAGAGTCTCAGTAATTTTTTTCCACCGGTCCCTATTATGACCCTCCAGTGCCCCTGTGAGTTCATTGTGTCAGTTGCGAATTACAGGTCTATAGGATATTTCTCTGCCTCCGAGAATAGGAAGTGCATGTTGTTACGGGGCCTTGTACTTGACTTAATCACTTTAAACCACTTAAGCCAATAATTCTCAGTTGCTATCTAGTGTCTTTTTGGCATTTGCAAGAAAGTTACAAGTCCTGGAGCTTTTAAATTTTATTCTTCTCATCTCTCATCTCTCCAGCTGGCACTTTTAATTTAATTTTTTTTCTTCTCCACTTGAAAATATATAATATTACAGTACAATATTATAGCACAGAAAGAAAACAGTGGAATACATTTATAGACTGATAACGTTTTAATGTGAAAAAGTATGAAAAAACAGATATGCACAGAAGGGAGGGAGGGAAGGAAGGAAGGAAGGAAGGAAGGAAGGAAGGAAGGATGGATTATATATACTGTATTTTCCGGCGTATAAGACGACTGGGCGTATAAGACGACCCCCAACTTTTCCTGTTAAAATATAGGGTTTGGGCTATACTCGCCATATAAGACTGCCCCTCTTCCAATGCACACCAAATAAAAATTAAAAAACATCAACTGGCTCACCTACAATGTAAAAGCAGCTGTGCTAGACCCAAAATGGCCCCTGTAACAAGCAGGAACCTCACACAGCCACAAAAAGCCCCCCCAAAAAACTTTCACACTCTAAACACACACAACACAAAACAACTGGCTCACCCACAATGTAAAAGCAGCTGTGCTAGACCCAAAATGGCCCCTGCAACAAGCAGGAACCTCACACAGCCACAAAAAGTCCAAAAAACCAACTTTCACACTTTACACACACAAAATTCCACATACAGCTTTGTGAGATTTTGTGTGTTTGTGTAGTTGAAGTGAAACACTACAGAAACACACTAAATCTCAGAAAGCTGCACAAATATTGTTTTATTTTATTTTATTTTTATTTTTATATGAAAGCTAAATTTAAAACTTCCTAAACTTTAAATGGCTAGGTCTAAAAAAGAACAACTAAAAAAACCCCAATTGACTATTTTTTTTAAAGCTCCCAAAGGGGAAAAAAACTTACCCAATAGAACAGGGGTCTCCAACCTTGGCAACTTTAAGACTTGTAGACTTCAACTCCCAGAATTCCTCAGCCAGCTTTGCTTTGCTGGCTGAGGAATTCTGGGAGTTGAAGTCCACAACTAACTCCTTGCTTGATTGCAGGCAGGGAGTTGCTTGCTTGCCTGAATAGATTCAGGCAAGCAAAGCAAGGCAAGCGTTGCGACTAGCAGCTGAGGTAAGCAAGCTGGAGGGGGAAAACTTTTTCCCTTTTACATGGCTCTGGCCATCCCAGCTGAGTTGCAGGGAACTCAGCTGGGATCGTCAGAGCTGGGATCCTCAGAGTAAAAGGGAAAAAACTTTTTTCCTTTTACGTGGTTTCTGGCGATCCCAGCTGAGTTGCAGGGAACTCAGCTGGGATTGTCAGAGCTGGGATCGCCAGAGCTGGGATCGCCAGAGCCATTTAAGGCTCGTCAGAGCCTTTCGGGCTGGTCTGCCTGGTTACAGGAGAACTACACCCGGCGTATAAGACGACCCCCGACTTTTGAGAAGATTTTCATGTGTTAAAAAGTCGTCTTATACGCCGGAAAATACGGTAGTAATAGTTTTTTTATAATATGGAGCTACCTTTCCTGGTTGGGGGCTGAGGGGCTGCATGGAGAACCATAGTGCAAATTGACCAGAATCATCTCATGCATATATATGGAATGTTCAGATTTTTCTTGGGGCGGAATTTCATTTCATTTCCCTCTCTTCATTTTCTTTTTTTAAAACAGTTTAAGATCTTCTGTTATATTTTTCTCCAGCTGGAGTCTGAAAAGGTAGTGGGAACCCACAGAAGTTTGGGGCTTCAGATGCCAGCTTTAAATCTTATAGTCGTTTAGTATAGTATATGTAAATGCTGATATTCCCAAACCAGGGTATATATTTTGCCTTTTGGCAAGAAGCTACATCTCTAATTAGTTTTGGCTTTTTTAATCTTGAAGTTTGTCTTGTTTGAACATCTTCCTCCAGGGTTTGGGTGAGAATCTTGAAGATGAGAGTGTCAAAATCTCACGGAACCTCTGAGTTGAAAAGATGGAAATCTTTGAATTACAGTCATTTAACATAATCTTATATATATAGGTTTTATGGGAGGGATATCTGCAGTAATTGAGTAATGGCACTTGCGTTTTAAAAAGCTCCTGGCTACCTGGTGCTAATTCAGAAGTACATATCAACGTATATACATGACTCCAGTTTCATACCAAGGAGCGTTACTCCTCCCCCTCTGCATATCTGACTTGTAGATAATTATAGAAGAGTCATTAAATCCTTTGTTGATGCCAATCAGCAAGCAGAACTGAAAGCTATACACTTTTTCTTATCTCCATTTGATTCTGTTCATTCCCTTCCCATTTTTGTGTACCAGCAGGAATTAAAGACAAATTAATTAAAACAGGGAAATGCGATTAGGATCTACTAGTAGCTCTTTGAGTGTTTCACAGTGGATCAGCAAAGATTTATCATTCCCTGTTGTAGGACAATGTGATGTTTCCTTTTCCCCACCTTAAATTATACTGGCTGGTAGGGTGAAAGGTGCGATATAGTGATATAGTCAGATAGATGCAAGTAAAGCGTTCAAGTGACAAAAAGAACAGGATTCTTGAAGATATAATGAATAAAAAGAAAGAAAAAGAAGGGGGTATCAGTCAAGCTCAATAGAGTGATACAGAACCAACTGTTTAAACTTTTCTGCACCTGCAGCAATCTATCCCGTAGAAAAACGCAAATGGAGGTAAGCTTTGTGGAGTTCATAGAATAGAATAGAATAGAATAGAATAGAATAGAATAGAATAGAATAGAATAGAATAGAATAGAATAGAATAGAATAGAATAGAATAGAATAGAATTGAATTCTTTATTGGCCAAGTGTGATTGGACACACAAGGAATTTGTCTTGGTGCATACGCTCTCAGTGTACATAAAAGAACATGAGTCCAAAGCAGCTGAACTGAGCTGGCATTACAGGTAGTCCTTGACTTATGACTGTAATTGATCCTGAAATTACGGTGATAAGTCCTTACGGTCATAAGTCAAGGTATCCCTGTGACTGGAAGTATAAAAACATCGTGAATTGCAGTCACGTGACTATGGAACGTGGCAACAGGTCATAAAGTTGATCCGTCTTACATGTCATGTGACCTGACAGGGGTAACAACCATTTTATGACCATCAGAAGTGCTTTATGAACTGTAAATCATAGCTTTGGATGGTAGTAAAATGATTGTCAGGTTTCGAGGTTGTCTCAAATAAATTGCATTTCAAACAAAGTCTTTGAAGGAAAACTCCTATTTATTAAGCACAACATTCTAAAATCCGACTCCATCGAAGCCAACACTGACTTCCAGACCCAAAACCCTCCCTTTCCGTTCCCCACTCCCCTGCACTCATTGGCCATCTTCCAAGTCATTCTACCCCTAATCTACCGCTCCAGCTCAAAGGAATTTCCCCCCTCCCATCCCATCTCCTAGGGGATATTATCTCCAGGGAAAATAAATAGGTGAAAAGTCAAACGTCCCTTTCCAGACGCCTCCGCTTCTCCTTCTTATGTCAGCACTAGAGTAAATGCAGCTTGAAGTGCTGACAATGATTTCTTGTTAAGTGAGGACTACCTGTAGGTAGGGGGATGTGATCAATTTTGGGAGGCAAGTTAAAAAAGATGGCATATTGGAATCTGGCCCCATATCTGGGCCGACACCCAGATCACGACAAGGACTTAGAAAATGCCAGCTTGGGTCCTCATTTTACCAACCTCAGAAGGATGGAAGACTGAGTCAACTTTGGGCTGGTCAGAATCAAACTTCTGGCAATCGGCAGAATTAGCCTGCAATACTGCATTCTAACCAATGCGCCACCACGGTTCTAACATCCCAGCTTGTTGATAATGTTTTGATGCTGCTCTGGAAGAAAACCAGGCTAAAAGCCTAGGAAATACATAATCAAAAGATGGAAGCAACATTATTAGAAAGTAGACATGCAATCCTGCACCTCCAAACGGGGGGAAAAGGAACCTGCAAATTCAACTGTATCCACTCCCGCAACATCACAACATAACAGAGATGAGACCAGTCCTGACCATGATTCTCTCAGATCAGGAAGTGTGAGTGATACAATAGTTGTGTTGACTTTGCATTGATGAGTTTTTCAGCCTGAATACAGATGACATCTGTGGGATTGTTTCTTGTTAGAATTTTATTCTGATTTTTTTTTTAAAAAAAAAATTATTATTGTTAGTCACCCATAGTCATGAACTTGATTTGAATGGCCATATAACTCCATTGGGAAGTATTGTTTCCCTGCCATACCTGATACTGGTTCTCCATCCTTGGTAGGATTCGTGTCTCATATGGCTTAGGAACAGGGATGGTTAACTATGGTAACTTTATGACCTGTGGACTTCAATTCCCATAATTCCTAAGCCAGCTGCCCACCCCTGCTCTAAAAGGTATCAATATGGGGAAGGACAGCACTATGTATATTTGAGTGTCTTATTTTGTTTTGGGTTTGCTGTTATCACAAGCTGTGAGATTGCAATTCTTCCTGCTGTTTTGCTCCCTGCATCTTTTTGCAGTTTTTGCTGCAGCCCAGTAGATGGTAGAATATTGCCTGGACAACCCTATATATTACCTGCTATTATTTCATGGGAATTTGTCGGGTTAAGTTAAACATGCGGCAATGCAGAATAGAATAGAATAGAATTTTTTATTGGCCAAGTGTGATTGGACACACAAGGAATTTGTCTTGGTGCATACTCTCTCAGTGTACATAAAAGAAAAAATACGTTCATCAAGAATCATAAGGTACAACACTTAATGATAGTCATAGGATACAAATAAGCAATCAGGAACAATATCAATATAAATCATAAGGATACAAGCAACAAAGTTACAGTCATTCAATCATAAGTGGAAGGAGATGGGCGATAGGAATGATGAGAAGATTAATAATAGTTCAGCCTTCGTAAATAGTTTGACAGTGTTGAGGGAATTATTTGTTTAGCAGAATGATGGTGTTTGGGAAAAAACTGTTCTTTTCTCTAGTTGTTCTGGTGTGCAGTGCTCTATAGCATCGTTTTGAGGGTAGAAGTGGAAACAATTTTTGTCCAGGATGTGAGGGGTCCGTAGATATTGTCACAGCCCTCTTTTTGACTCGTGCAGTATACAGGTCCTCAAATGGAAGGCAGGTTGGTAGCAATTGTTTTTTCTGCAGTTCTAATTATCCTCTGAAGTCTGTGTCTGTCTTGTTGGGTTGCAGAACCAAACCAGACAGTTATAGAGGTTCAGATGACAGACTCAATAATTCCTCTGTACAACTGTATCAGCAGCTCTTTGGGAAGTTTGAGCTTTCTGAGTTGGCGCAGAAAGAACATTCTTTGTCGTGCTTTTTTGATGACGTTTTTGATGTTAGCTGTCCATTTTAGATCTTGTGATATGGTAGAACCTAGAAATTTGAAGGTCTCTACTGTTGATACTGTGTTGTCTAGTATTGTAAGAGGTAGTAGTATGGGAGGGTTTCTCCTAAAGTCTACCACCATTTCTACGGTTTTGAGTGTGTTCAGTTCCAGATTGTTCTGGTCACACCACGAGGCTAGTTGTTCAACCTCCTGTCTGTGTGCGGATTCATCATTGTCTCGAATGAGACTGATCACTGTTGTGTAATCTGTGAACTTCAGTAGTTTAACAGATGAATCATTAGAGATGCAGTCATTGGTATATAGAGAGAAGTGGGGAGAGCACACAGCCTTGGGGGACTCTTGTGCTAATTGTACAGGTATCACACTCATTTGTTCTGGAGACACTCATCTCCAGAACAAAACGCTTAGCTGATGAACAACACCTAAAACACTCTCACTAACGTACTAACATCCAATGGATTCCAAAGAAATAAGATCACCAACCTAATCCAAAAAGAAACCCCCACTAAAATCCAAGACAGAGAACAAGAAAACGGCAAAGCCCTCCTCCCATACATAAAAGGCACCACAGACAGAATCAGCAAGATCCTCCACAAACCCAACATCAAGACAGCATTCTGCACAAACCTAAAAATATCCACCATCCTAAGAAACCCCAAAGACAAAATTGAGTTAGAAAATCAAGGAGTATATGAAATCCCTTGCACCGCCTGCCCCACCACATACATCGGACAAACCAACAGAAGAATAAGTGCACGCATTGAAGAACACAAGAACTCAGTTAGAAAAGAGGAACCAACTTCTTCCCTGGTCCAACACCTCAAAGCCACAGGACATGATATTGACTTTAAAAAGACCAGAACTATCACCAAAACTGAACACTTTAACAACAGAATAATCAGAGAAGCCATCGAGATAGAAAAACGTCCACACAGCATGAATAAACGAGATGACATCTCCTGCCTGCCAGCCATTTAGAAACCCGCCCTTATTGACAAACGAGTCCCTAACACAAAGAATGACACCAGACCCACACTCACGAGAGCCACACAGGATGTAACCACCACACATCCACGCAGAAAGCAGACTCAAACCCACACTGATGATCAGGCACGACCACGGGCCAGAAGCCAGACCATAGCTGCATCATTAGCCACTTTAAACCCCTCCAATCCATACATGAAGCAGACTGACACCCAACATGAAGAGATGGCACGGCCACGAACACGAAGCCAAACAACAACACAGCTCACCAGCTCAAATCCCCCTGCTACTCAGACTAACCCGAGCACAACCAAGCCCCCACCTAAACAGAACACACACTGATCCAATCAGAGCACAGCCAACCCCCCATCCAATCAGAGCACAGCCAAACCCCCAACCAATCAGAACACCTCCACCCAATCAGAACACAGCCAAGCTCCCACTCAATCAGTTCACACCCCCACTGGCAGTTAAAAGGAAGAAACAGCTGCGATCACACACATTGCTCCTAGAAGCACGAAGCCGAGAACACCAGCCTGAAGATGACGAATGAGACTTCGTCGAAACGTTGCCAAGACACCTCCAATTTTACGCGGAGAAAACCCGAATAACCAAAGACCTATACACACACACACACACACACACACACACACACACACACACACACACACAATTTTCTAGATCTTTTTGTCTCTGTCTGTATACCAAGAGATATGTAGAAGAATCTTTATCATAGAAGGACATTTCCCATCTACATTCCCATCATTTCTTTAAAAAGTTTTTCTGCTTTCAGATTACTTTTCTAACCCAATACTTACGATTTTTAAGACTTCATGAGCTAATTTTACTGGGTGGTTATTATCAGCCCTGTGGAAAAAGAGAGTCAAAATAATTTTGCGTTGATTATGTTTGGTGTAAGAAGAGGCAGAGACACACTGGCAAAAATACTGTTACTAGACCCTAGAACATTATTTTTCAAACTTGGCAAGTTTAAGAAATGTGGACTTCATCGCCTAGAATTCTGGCTGGGGGATTCTGGGAGTTGAAGCCCACGTATCTTAAACTTGTCAGGTTTGGAAAACCCTAGAACAACAGGATTTTCAATAATGCTTGCCTGTCTGTTCCATGACCTGATCTACTTGAAGGGCTTAGGAATGCAGAAGAAGACTCATCTATGAGTTCCCTTAATTTACAACTACAATTGGGACTGTAACTTCAGTTGTTGAAAGAAGCAGTCATTAAGCAAGATGTCATGTGATTGCTTTGCTCAATGACCACAATCTTGGCATTCCTGGTTCTGGTTGTTAAGTGATCTCATATGTTGCTAAGTGGACAGAGTCCCTGTTAGAAGTGTGGGGTGCCTCACAGATGAGGGAGCAGGAGTGAAATCCAGCAGGTTCTGACAGGTTCTGGAGAACAGGTAGCGGAAATTTTGAGTAGTTCAGAGAACCGGCAAATACCACCTCTGGCTGGTCCCAGAGTGGGGTGGGAATGGAGATTTTGCAGTATCCTTCCCCTGGAGTAGGATGGAAATGGAGATTTTGCAGTATCCTTCCCCTGCCACGCCCACCAGCCACGCCCATAGAACCAGTAGTAAACAAAAAATGAATTTCACCACTGTGAGGGAGGCTCTGGGAGGCCCGGCACAGGCCACATGTAAGTGACTCTCTACTCAGGAGTTGAAAATTCTCCCTGCTGAAATCCAAACAGGCTTCTGGGCAGGGAGGTATACTTGTGTGCGGCCTGCAGTAGGCCTCCCAGGGCCTACCCAACACTTCTGAGACATCCTGTGCTCCTTACTTTACCATGATGTCTTTGTGTCAGGGGGCTGAAAATCCTGCTTGGATTTCAGCTCTCTCCAATCTCTAGCACTGGGTGGAAGAGCTCCCTGCCGAAGGATTTCAGCACCGTGCCTGCGTGCACAGAGCTGAAATCCTACAGCAGGAAGCTCTTTCACCCAGCCCTAAGAGACAATAGGGAGGCAGCAGCAGCTCTGCAATCCTCCCTGCAGGCTTCCCCATTGACTTTCTGGGGAAGCCAGCTGAGGAGAATGCAGATGGTGATCATATGATCACGGGACACGTGGCAACCAGTCATAATTGCAAACAGGTTGCCAGGCCCCCAGATGATGATCAGATGGCTGCAGGGGGGAGGGGTACATCAGATATTTTGTGATGGTAGTAAGTGCTTTGCTTTGAGTTTTAATGTTTTTAATGTTTTTAATTTTTAAATGTTTTCTATAATGATTTTAAATGCATTGTGAGCCGCCCTGAGTCTGAGTCTTCGGAGAGGGGCGGCATACAAATTGAATTAATAAATAATAATAATAATAAATTAATAAATTTGAATCATTGTTAAATGAACGGTCATACATCAAGAACTATCTGTACTTCTAGATTATTGCCAAATTGGGAGTTATAATAATATTACTATGCTAAATCAGAAGTTATTATACAATGTCATAGTAGAATGTTACTTTGAAATGTATGGTAAAAGGGGGATGTAATAATATTATTAGAAAGAAAGGGTCAGTATTTGGGGGATGGAGTAAGGGGATGGTAAAATATTATATTATATAATCTGTTGTGAATTAGGATTTTACTCTGAAGAAGTCACAGGGGGATGGGTGGTGAGGGGGGGTTAGGGAGGAGGGGGGGGAGAAAAAAGGGGGAAAATTTGTATTTGAAAAACTTTTTCAATAAAAAAAAAGAACTATCTGTACTTCTCACTGTACTTTACTACTTTTTACTGTTGCTACTGGTCCTCATTCATCTGCTTCCCCTCATTTATTTTTTAATCATACTTGAGAGATAAAGTGTATGTGTGTGAGAGATAAAAATGAATAATTTCTGCCTGGCTGAAGCTTGGCCCAGATGCTGGAATCTATAGAGAAGCTGACTAAGAGGCTTGTCCACCAGCGAAAGTAATTAGGGACTTCCCCCTAAAATACTTTCAACCAAGAAAATCGCATTTCTGGAGTTCAGGAACAGAAATTTGGAAATTCCATTCTAAGAGTAATCTGAGGCTACACCATCCGTCTCGGAGTTTCATGTTGTTGGGAAGAAATTTCCACTCAGCTTGTCTTTTGAAACCACATTCATCCCCAAAATTTTAACCTTGTTGACCTCACCCCATTCTTAAGAGGTCTGTAAGGGGCGTGCATAAGAGCACCAGCGTGCCTACCATCCCTGTCCTAATGTTCCCTTTAATTGTATTCATTTTATGTATTCAATTCACACTTATATTTATATATACAATATTATCTAATACATACTCGACAAATAAATAAAATAAAAAAATAAAAATAAATGGAGAACCACTAGACTAGAGCTTCTGACCACTACAAGCTGCCTTAATGATGTCTCATCATTAAGCAGAACAAGCTCGGAAACTGAATTTGCAACCAGCACGCATGGAAACTGTAGTGAAAATGATATGTTTGATATGTTTCACGCATACCCCATCTTCCTCTAAAGTAAATTTTGCTATTGGTGCCTCTACCTGAGGAATTAAGAGAGGGAGGATATTTACCTGATGTTAACAGATCTGTATTTTTAGGTTGGAAAGAGCATTTCCTTTTTGAAACAAACAAATGAATATAGGTGCAGGTGGTCCTCGAGTTATGACTGGTTCTTTAGCAACCATTTGAAGTTACGACAGATCTCAAAAAAGATACTGCCAGTGTGGATTTAAAGTTTGGAGGGTCAGGCCTTCCCTGCTGTCCCATAATCGCATTTGGGGCATTCAGCAACCAGCCTGCATTTACAGCCATTTGCTTTAATATATCATTGTCATGTGACCATGATTTATGATGTTTTATATTGGAAACCGGAGTTTACTTCTGGTTTCCAATAAAAAATACCCATTGTGAAAAATGGGTTTACTTACCAACTATGGCATTTGCTTAATAACTGTAGCAAAAAAGGTCATAAAATTTTGTTACGGTCACACAATGACCTGCATAATGACCCACATGAGTTACAACTATACTTATGGGCTCAATTACAGTCATAAGTCGAGGACTACTTGTATACATTGTGTATAGACTTGGAGGGATTTGTGCATGTGAGTGCATCATTTTTTTTTTAAGTACAGTGAGATAGGAGTTGATTTGTTCCTTTCCAGATGAAAATCTATTGAAAACTCACCACTCATTTCCCCCAATCAACATTACAATGTGCCTTGGAAATTTTTTTTTATATAGAAAAAGATTGCCCGTAATTTCCTGTATTTGCTTTAAAGAATTATCTTCTTCCTCCTCCCAAGTCATTGCAGAAAGAGTTCAGTAAAGCTGGAATATTTTATAGGGGAAAAATATCTAGCTGGATAATAGGTTATAACTTCACCGCAAGCTAGAAAATAAATACAAATCATTATGTTTATGTGAAATTTCTCCTTATATGTGAAATTTCTAGCATTGACACCCGTTATAATAAAAATCTTACCGTATTAATTTTAAATGTTAAAACAGATGAAGTCATGCACTTTTATATGGAAGGAAAATAAAACTGATGATGCACTGATCCAGTCCGGTGCTGCTCTTAAAACAGACCTGTTTATATTAAAATATTTAACTGTATTTAAAAGACAGAGTTGTAAAACTACTTCCAAGTCACTTTTAACTCAGTGCATTAGTCCTTGAGTTACAACCATTCATTCAGTGACCATTTGAAGTTACAACAGCACTAAAGAAAAGTGACTTATAACCAGTCCTCATACTTACAACCATCGTCACATCCCACAGTCATGTAATCAAAATTCAGGCGCTTAGCAACCAGCATGTACTTATGACATCATAAGCGATGATCAACATTTGTGATCTTCCCAGCCAGCTTCTGACAAGCAAAATCAATGGAGGGGAGTTATATTCACTTAATGATTGCATGATTCACTTATTGACTTCAATGATAGACTGTTGCCACAGCCTTAGCAAAAGAGGTCATAAAATCAGGTGCACCTCACTTAACTGCTGCCTGCCTTAGCAATGGAAATTCTGGTCTCAATTGTGATGATAAGTTGAGGACTGCCTGTACAGTACATGTCAGCAAGAGGTGTCAATTCTTAATCTCCACAGTGGAGTGTTAACAATCACAAGCTATACTAATTCAAATTTAGATCGGTATTTCTCTCCCCAGGTCATTCCAGCACATGAGTTTTAGTGGTTAACTAAGTGTTTTTCTCAAGCCGCTGTTTTTACATTTATATGGATCTCGTGGCTTGGTAGAAAATTCAAGAAATGTTCCCTTTTGGTGGTGTAATAAATCAAAATAAATTATGTATTCTAATTCAGACTTCTGTGACTTTTTGCTCTCTAACCCAGGTTGTCCTCGGCTTACAACCACAATTGAACCCAAAATTTATGTTGCTAAGCGAGATAGTTAAGTGAGTTTTGCAGCCATTTTACAGCCTTTCTTGCCGCATTTGTTAAGCGAATCACTGCAAGTGTTAAATGACTAATACAGTTCTTAAGTGAATCTGGCTTCCCCATTGACTTTGCTTGTCAGAAGGTTGCAAAAGGGGATCACATGACCCTGGGACACTGCAACCCTCGTAAATATGAATCCGTTGCAAAGCATCTAAATTTTTATTATTATGACCATAGGGATGCTGCAAGAGTCATAAGCATGAAAAACGGTCATAAGTCATTTTTTTCAGTGCCGTTACAACTTCGAATGGTGACTAAATGGACTGTTGTAAGTCAAGGACTACCTGAATTACTTTTATTGATCTATCCAGGTTCTTCTTCTTGTGCCATATCCATCATCGGACACTGGCAATCATGTTGGCAATCCTATTTTCGTCAACAGCCGCATGAAAAAGTGCTGCTGAGTTTTGTCCAAACCAAGTCCCTTAGGTTTTGAAGCCATGATGTTCTTCTTCTGCCTGGTTCTTGTTTGCCTTCAATCTTACCCTGGAGGATTAAGTTAAGGATGCCGTATTTCTCCATCGAAGAGGAAAAACGTCAGTCAGAGTGGGGATACATCCCGTCCAGCCAATGACCGAGTCCTATCCAAGCTAAAGCTCCGCCCCTCGAGGCTGCCCCAGTTCTTCGTCTCGGTCTTCGCCTGACAGGACGTGTCCTCCTCTGAAGAAAGTTTTCCTCACATCTCTACTAGTCTCCTTTCGCTGCCTATGATCTTCTTCTCGACCGGCAAGTGTTTCTCGATCTGCAGGCTTCGCGCCTCGCAGCGGGACAGTCTTTTCGCCTAAATTTGTGCTGCGTGTAAACGGCCTTTGCCTAGCAGCTATTCCTGGCGCTAGCGGCTGCTCGCCAGTCCCCCGGGTCGCGATTGTACCCGGACGGCTAGCGAGTGAAGAGCACCTCTTTCTCCAGCTGATCGGCGCAAACGGGGGTGATCGGAGAGATAAGGCTGGAGCGGACGCTCGCCTTAACCCACAGCCGTCGCTCATAGCCGGAGGGCTTGCGACGTGGGCGCTCGCTCTCCTGGGCTTGGTTTACTGTGGAGAGAGCGCTAGCCGTTTTTTTGTCTGTTGGCGCCCATTTCGGCGGCTCTAATTATCTTCAAAATGGCGGCCGCCATTCTTCAAATGGTTTTCTGTCAGAGATCAATTCTCTACTCCAGTGATGGCTAACCTTTTTGCCATCGTGTGCCAAAAGTGGGGGGAATGCGTGGGGGTCGGGCATGTGTGTGCCCACACCCATAATTCAATGCGCCCCAGCCCCCATGCATGCACACGTGACCCTCCGCGCTCCCCCTGCTTTTGGCACGCGATGGCACGATGGGTCTGGTAGGCCCCTTTTTTGGCCTCCCCAGGCTCCAGAGGCTTTCTAGGAGCCTGGGGAGGTTGAAAACGGCCTCCCCCCCCCCGGAGCTCCTCCAGAGGCCAGAAACAGCCCGTTTCCCAACTTCCGGTTGCCCAGAAGGCCTGAAAATTAGCTGGCCGGCATGCGCATGTGCGCTGGAGGTGAGCTAGGGCAACACTCATGTGCCCACAGATATGGCTCCGCGTGCCATCTGTGGCACGCGTGCTATAGGTTTGCCATCACAGTTCTACTCCGTAGAGCAGGATAGAAAAGATGTAACATCTAGCAAGCCTGATGTTCAGTCTTAGGCTTATGTCATGACTGCGGAAGACCTTTTTCATTTTTTTTTATTTTTAATTTGATTTATATGCCGCCCTTCTCCGGAGACTCAGGGCGGCTTACAATGCGTTAAGCAATAGCCTTCATACTTTTGTATATTTATACAAAGTCAGCTTATTGCCCCCACAAACCGGGTCCTCAATTTTGAAGAATGCTGTTCGAGCTTTCTCTATCCTTGTCCCTTTACTTCACTGATCATGTCCCAGCTTTCATGTAAATTAAAACCGAGGCACGTGAACCTTTTTCTAGTGGTATTCCTTCCGAATTTATCAGTGGTAAATTAATGGGTTGTTTGCTGACGACCATGAACTTGGTTTTTGAAGTGTTAAGCTTCAAGCCATATCCAGGTTACTAAACATAATTAAGCCTGAAGCAAAACTGTAATTTAGAACAGTCACTGCATGAAGTGTTGTGAGTCGAGGCCTCCCTGTGGTGCAGGAATACATGTCCCATAATTCCTGCCAGAGAGTGAAATCGGTCAGTATATCTGGAAGAGGCCAACTTTACGAAGGCTTAGGGAATCTTTTTTCCATTTATTGTACAGGTATATAGCTTTTTTACATAAAGCTGATTGTTGGTCTGAAGTATGCTAAAATCTGGAATTATGGTTAGCCTCCAACAGCACAGAAAATGCCCGTGTGTGGGTTGAGTGTGCCTGTGTGTTCTGACTACACAGCAAGTGAATGAGTTGCAAAGTGCAGCGTTAGCCTTCTTTTCTTTTGAAGAAAAGATAAGAAAGGCCTATTATGTATGAAGGCGAGGAGGAGGAGGAGATACTGAAGTAAAGAAATCTCTTGGAAAATCAGGTTGATCTGCACGGTGCTACCTTGAGGTATAGGATCAGGGTGAGATGAGTCAGGTTTTTTGTGGGATGAGAAAGGAGACAGACTTGCAGATAGAGGATCAGGTGTCTTCTTTAAAGAAAAAAAACATCTTTGAACTAAAAAAACCGTCAATCTGCTGTATTGCTAAACCCATTTGTTCTTAACTGCCTCTGCAAATATTGCTACTTTCTTAATTAGATATAAGAATTCTTACCAACTTAACAGAACAAAACAGAATAAAATTGTTGGAAGGGACCTTGGAGATATTCTACTTCAAGCAGGGGACCCTATATAGCAGAGGTCTCCAACCTTGGCAACTTTAAGACTTGTGGACTTCAACTCTCAGAATTCAGCAAAACTGGCTGAGGAACTCTGGGAGTTGAAGTCCACGAGTCTTAAAGTTGCCAAGGTTAGAGACCCGTGCTATATACCATTTCAGACAAATCTCATCTTCAAATCCTCCAGTGTTACAACACCCACAACTTCTGGAGGCAACTCATTCCACCGATGAATTGTGAATTGGAAGTTGTGGCAACCTCTGCATGAGCTGCTAGTGAGATATGAGACTTCCTGTTTGAAAGCAGAGATCAAAGAGGTGAGAAATAATCCTGCCTTGTTAAAAACAGATGTCCCTAAGTTTGAATTTTTGAGTTTTCTGAAAAATCTCTAAACCCATTCTGGATTCGTTTTGCAGGGGTTGAAATGAAGTGCATTTGGTAAACATCAAGCCGGAGAAGCTAAACCTTTTTGTAACCAACCTGCCTCTTTTCTCTACCAACAAACTGAAGCCTGAGTTGGATATTTTGTGAAACAAAAAAAAACCCTGTAGTATTTGTTGTTTTCCATCTGAGAAGAGGGGCTGTAAAAGAGGGGGAAAGAATGGGGAGATACCCCACAAAATCTAACATATATACAGCTAGTCCTCAATAGTGTTCTAGCTATTGAAATTTGATATTGTAAAATTTTAATGTCATCTATCATATATTTTTAGATTGCTATTTTTGTAACTGTTTTATCTTTTTCCCTTTTTCTTTTCTGTTTTGTTTGAAAAGGCCTTCGGGCTATTCAATAAACTATACTATACTGTAAGTGTTTTTGTTTTGCAATAGTGTTCAAAATTAGAACGGCACTGAAAAAATTGTCTTATGACCGTTTTTCACATTTATGACAGTTGCAGCATCCCTGCGGTCACGTGATCAAAATCCAGCTTGAATTTTGGCAGCTGACTCATATTTATGAGCGTAATATGACTCATATTATGTCGCAGGGTTATGTGATCACTCTTTGCAAACTTCTGACAAGCAAAGTTAATGGGGAAGCCAGATTCACTTAACAACCGTGTTGCTAACTTAACAACTGCAGAGGTTCACTTAACAACGGTGGAAAGAAAAGTCGTAAAATGGTGCAAAATTCACTTAACAAATGTCTCACTTAGCGACATAAATTTTGGGCTCAATTGTGATTGTAAGTCGAGGATTACCTGAACACTGAATGTGAAAAGCCAAGCTGCATAGAAGCGGAGGCTGTGGAAAGGGCAAATGGCTACGTTGAAACAGATAACTGTGATGGCTATTCATTGATTTGTTGATTTATGGAAGCTTAGCAGTTTCTTGCAAACCAAACTTATTGTTCATTGTACAGGTAATCCTCGATTTACAACAGTTCATTTAGTGACCATTAAAAGTTACAACGGCACTGAAAAAAGTGACTTTGTCTGTTTTTCAGTTACAACCATTTCAGCATCCCCATGGTCACATGATCGAAATTCAAGTCTGACTCATGTTTGTGACGGTTGCAGTGTCCCGGGCATCATATGTTCCCCTTTTGCAACCTTCTGACAAGCAAAATCATCGGGGAAGCTGGATTCGCTTAATAGCCGTGTTATTAATTTAAAAACTGCAGTAATTCACTTAACAACAGTGTCAAGAAAGGTCATAAAATGGGGCAAAAATCACTTAACAGCGGTCTCGCTTAGCAACATAAATTTTGGGGTCCATTATCATACATCGAGGACTACCTGTATTGTGCGAACATAGAAAATAGATTAGTTTTGCCAAATATTCAATTAGTATCTGCTTTTCTGTAAATTAAGACTACATTATCCCATTTAGGTTACGTGGCCAGCCTTGTCTGGGCTTGCAAGCTATGATACGTAGAATGCACCCTGTTTAGTGCTTGGATGGAGAAAGAACTTGGGAATCGTAGTCTGACACCACTGGAAAGTTGAAAAAATAATTCTGGAAAAAAATCAAACTCAATACCTACATTTACTGAAAGGATGGGGTTGTTTAGCACTGCTTACTTCTGTATTCCATTTTTTTCCCCTCCAACTTAGATTTTCAAACTCTTCTGAGCGGGGTCAAATTTAATTATAATTAGCACGTCTGTTCCTATTCCATCTGCAGTTTGTGAATTTTTTTATTGCCCATTAAAGGTTGGTTTTTGAGAATGGCAAGTGAGATTTCTAGAAAGTGATATGCCATTTAGATGAGTGAAGAGAAATTTTCCATGGAGAAAATATGCCTGCTCATCTCTTAAGACACTCTTAAGAGTAGCAACTTGTAATAAGGCGTTATCATTAGATCTTTAAGACTGCCTTGGCATAATAACACAGATATGTTCCTTATGGTGGTTTCTCTTGTTGCAGCCTTTGTTGAATCTCATCAGATAATTGCTGGAAATGGTAGCAAAGTAATTAAGATAACTAGAGAGAAAAGCTCTTAAAGATTCCCATTGTAAGCATAATACGCAAGCAAAAGTACCTTGGGCAAAGCAATTGTGTTTCTCTTCCAACTAGCGTGTACGTTTCAATGGCTAGGCTGATTGGGGTGGGTGTGTTGTATGATAGAATTTATAATCCAACCCAACTGGAAGGAATCAGGGAATCCTGTTCTGTGCAGACAGATGTTGGAACTTACGACTGTTTGTTTAGCAACCGGTTAAAGTTATGACGGACCTACCTTGGAGCTACTTACAATCTGGATTTGAAGTTCTGATGGTCGGTTCCCATCCATGCTCATGTGACTGAACTTCGGGCTGCATTTATGGCTGTTGCAGCATTCCGTAGTCATGTGACTTTCAGTTTTGCAAAAATTGGCATTTCCATTTTTTAGCAAAACCGTGTCTATAGTGAACCATCAGTTTATTTAACGATTGCCTCGTTTGTTTAATGTCCGTGGTGTCTGCTTTATGACTGTGGCATTCTTTTAATGACCACCACAAAAAAGATTGTAATTTTTTTTTGTAACCTGCATCTTACAACTTATGACTAAAATGGGCAATCTCCATGACAGTCATATGTTGTGGTCTATCTATAATGTTTGGTTTATTGTTAAGGGTTAGGACATCTCTGATATTAGGTTAATTTTTTAATGAAGTATAAGGTTTCTGCTTTTTAGCTACCACCATAGTAGCTCTTATTTTGGGGTGTGTAAAGTACTCTAGTTTTGACACAATCTTTTTGCAGCATAAAGTTAAACTTGGTTTGTCATTTTATCTTCCTTGAGAGTTAATAACACTACGCCTCCCCTTGAGGGATAAAAGAAAGTTTTATTTTGTTTTTAAAAAAACTCCAGTAAATTTTAGAGCAATTATTTAATTATGTTTAATTGAAAAGCAGTTTTCCCCCCAATTAACTTTAAACTTGCATAAATCTTTTCCTGGGTCAAGAATTAGGTAATGTAGCATTGAATTTGCTAAGCTTATCTGTAGGTAATAGAGACATCAGTTTTGCTCCTATTTCTTACTGCTTGCATAATTATAACTCCGGATCAGAGACATAATGCAAAATTACTTTCCTCTGCACTTGTATCTATTACATGATGAAGACTCTTAGATTCATAGCTGAATTTCTTCATTTATGGTTTCCATAAAACAGCAATTTACATCCTGACTTTCATCTGTGCTTCTAAGAAGTGCTTCCTTGCTAGAACACCAAATAAAATCTCTGCAAGAAAAAATCTCTTGTTAATCAGGACTCCGTGAGGCAAGTACCATCAAACAGGCAACGTATTTATGGTCTAACCATAAATATTGACATCTGCTTTATGAAAACAAGGAAACTGGCAAGAAGCTCCAAGCATGATTTTCTTGAGTAACTTCCCACTGCCAGTCCAGCCATTCAGAAATTTCAGAATGTTCCAATGATATCATCACCTTAGTCTGTTTCTGGTTAGATGTGGCTTTATTGGTTAGATCGAAAATATGGAAGAGGAGATGGTGATCAAGATTCTTCGGACTGTGGAAAGGTATTAAGACTTGTCTGTGGTTGTTAACTAAGGCTTTAACTTCGACTGAGAATAGATGCACGAAAATGCGTGGGACACAGAGCGCCTGTTGGCGACTCATTAAAGTAGCTGTTTCTATTTCTAGGAATGTGGGTCCCTGACAGGTGCCTCCGTTTTGCAGTTTGCGAACCTGAGAAATCGGGTTGCTGTTTAATGAATGGCAGATCGGTGCTGTGTTTGCGATCCGTGTGTTTTGAAGAACCTCTTCCAGGCTGAATCTGAAATATGTCCTGCACCTAATCAACATAGCTGTACAAAAACAGAAGCCGCACGTTCTGAATTCCAGTTGTAAAATGTGACCGGAAGAATCCCTTTGCCATCATGTTGTAGGAAGTTAGCACCCACCCCTTTCTCCTGGAAGAGTGAAATATTTTAGGAAATATGAAAAAGGCAGAATATTATATTTCCCTGGGATAAGCATGTTTTGAAGCAGCTCCCATCTTCCTGCCCCACCCTTTGTCAATGGGCCATTAAGGCTTGGGCCAGTCTATTCTACATAACAAAGATCTACCTCCTTCAGGCAGAGCCATAGTAGGAATTGCCAAAGATCCAACAAAGATAGGATTAGCCCTCTACACAATAGCAGCAGAAACTCACCACATGTGTCCTGGGAAGCATGTGACCTGGGAAGCACATGTGACCATCAGCCAGCAAGGCTAGCTAAGGCCCCCACCCCCTGGGAGTCTGACAACCAATCAGGATACTCTTTCTGGGCCCCAAGAAGTTCAGAGCCAGGGAGAGCATAAAAACCCAGGGACTCATTGTATCTCGTCCCTTTTTCTGTTCAGGAACTCAAGTCATGTGATCCTGTCCACCATTAAACCATCTTTCCAAGCAGTCTCCATGTCTCCAGTGTCTTTTCCCCCACTTGGAGCAGAACCTAGAAGGATGTTTCTTCCAACAATGTCCTACTTGGGTGGTTTTCTCAAAAAACGTAAAGGAGAATATTTATAGCCCAGGGTTGAAGTGAGAGGTCCTTGGTGCTCTCTGAGCTTGGTTGTTTTTCTGGCAGACATTTTATTACCCAACCAGGTAACATCATCAGTGCTAGTAGTCTGGTGCAGCTGATCAGCCTTCTTACTCTCTGGGTAATCCTTCCTATAGTTTTGTAAAGACTTTTGGGTTTGTTTATACTACATAGAATCTATCAGAGCTCTGAACATTCTGCAGGTTTTGAGAAGAGCTATTCAAGGCAGTGTCTCTTTGAATGAATGCCACTTCTGACAGAGCGCACGCTGAACTGCTGCGACCCACTTTGTAACTTCCTATACTGTTTGCTCTGAAGATTACATTTAGCCTTAACAAGAGAGGACGATATGAGTCATCCAGCCAGTTTGCAAAGCATGGAAAAAAAAAAAAAAGAAGCTGTCTGAGAACAAGAATCTCAGTGGGTGAATGAAATAATAATGAAGCCAGCAAAGGGAAGTATGATGGGAGGAAGTGTTCACTTTGGTATTGTCACGGATGAAAAAAAGATAATTTTTTATTAGACGTTGCTGGGTATTTGCATATATATATATATGTAGCCAAAGCGCATATATATATATATATATGAACCTTGGTGGTGCAGTGGACTAAAGTGCTGTTAAGTAGCACCAGCTGCCTGCAATTACTGCGAGTTCAAATCTCACCAGGCTCAAGGTTGACTCAGCCTTCCATCCTTCCGAGGTAGGTAAAATGAGGACCCGGATTGTGGGGGCAATAAGCTGACTTTGTATAAAAAAGAACACCGCTTGGGGGGGGCGAAAGCCCTACTAAGCAGGTATATACAAAAGTATGAAGGCTATTGCTTAACGCATTGTAAGCCGCCCTGAGTCTCCGGAGAAGGGCGGCATATAAATCGAACCAATAAATAAATAAATAAATGCTGGAACAGGACATTTCTTCATGATTGAGGTGTGTGGTATAGGAGATGGACTTCTTTTTTTATCCTTCCTTCCTTCCTTCCTTCCTTCCTTCCTTCCTTCCTTCCTTCCTTCCTTCCTTCCTATCCCACTTTTATAAGGAACTTAAGGTGGTGAACATTCATAATATTCCTTCCTCCTATTTACCACACAACAACCCTGTGAGGTTGATTGGGCTGAGAGAGAGAGAGTGACTAGCCCAAAGTCAGCTTTCATGCCTAAGGTGGGACTAGAACTCAAGAATATCTTGGTTTCTAGGCCAACACCTTAACCACTACACCAAATTGGCTTTTAAATGGCCATTTAGCTTAAGCAATTCAGGTTTGTAAGAAGAGAGGAATGATTAGTTGAAACAAGACTTGGGGAAAAAATTAGCTTGTGTAATCTTTCAGAATTACATAACATATATGTTAGCATTCATGAAGTCAAAATGTATATATGAACAAGCAAAAATGTAGAAAAGGAAAAGCAGAAATTAGTTTGCAAAAGAGAAATCTTCCTGTCATTCTCACTCCAAATTCCCTAAAGAGAATATTTTCTCATCCTTCACTCAAGAGCACTTTCTCTCCTGCATATGCCATAGGTCCTTCCCTGTTTCCCCTTCTTTAGCATTTCTGTAGGCTGTTCATTCATCTCACCTTGTTGAATGATACCGCTAAGTATTGAAGCTGGAAATGCAAGTAATCCTCAACTTTGAACAGTTCATTTGGTGACCATTCAAAATTACAGTGGCAGTGAAAAAACTGACTTCTCACCATTTTTCACACTTAGGATCATTTCGACATTCCCATGATCATGTGATCACTTGGCACCTGGCATGGATCATGTGACCTTCTGCAAGCAAAGTCAGTGGGGAAGCCAGATTCACTTAATGACTGTGTTACTAACACACTTAACGACCGTGGCAAGAAAGGTCAACTCACTTGCTTAGCAATAAAATTTTTGACTCAGTTGTAATCCTAAATCAAGGACTACCTGTTCTCAAGATTCCCATGTCAGGTGTTTGGTAAATAGGGGACTTGGAGGGACATGGTGGCTCAGTGGCTAAGATGCTGAGCTTGTCGATCGAAAGGTCGGCAGTTCAGCGGTTCGAATCCCTAGTGCCACATAATGGGGTGAGTTCCCATTACTTGTCCTAGCTTCTGCCAACCTAGCAGTTCGAAAGCATGTAAAAAATGCAAGTAGAAAAATAGGGATCACCTTTGGTGGGAAGGTAACAGCGTTCCATGCACCTTTGGTGTTTAATCATGCCGGCCACATGACCACGGAGACGTCTTTGGACAACGCTGGCTCTTCAGCTTTGAAACGGAGATGAGCACCGCTCCCTAGAGTCGGGAACAACTAGCACATATGTGCGAGGGGAACCTTTACCTTAAGTAGGGGACTGGTGACAAGGAGCTTTAAGGCTGGGAAAAGAATAGCCCGAAGCCCATTGGCTCAGAAGGGGAGGAGAAAGTACCGGTAACTTAACATTTAAAGCAAAGAAAGTGGAAGCGGGTTTCTTGCATTTTCCTGTGGCACATTTCTTTGTATAAATGGCGTCCTAATTCTCTGCAAAACAGCAATACAATGACTTCTGCTTGGGAATGCAGAAATTAGGGAGAGGAAAGAGTGTGGGCTTTATTGCCATGCCAGGCAGGAAGTCCTGATAATACTCAGTTGCAACTCCTCATTATACTTCCTTTCTCATTCGCACAACAGCAATAAAGCCAAAGCCCAGATTACAAATTACAATTGCTTTATTCACATAAGATGCACCTTAGCTTAATAAAAGGGCCAGATTTGCACAGCAGCCCAAGAGGATAGGTTCCTTCAATATGGTGAGATTTCCCAAGCTCATTTTATTTCATGTGAATCCGGTCATTGGCTCCTTCCTAGCTGGGGAGTTGACAGTATTGTTTTAATAAGAAAGAAAATGATAAAGCAAATCTCATTTACAGAGATTGGTGTGTTAAAGTATTTAACAAAGTATATAGTGCCTTAGCTGCTTATTTCGTATCCTTTTTATATGTCCCAAATAAATTATACAGGTAGTCCTTGGGTTACAGTTACTCATTCAGCAGCCATTCAAAATTTGATGGTACTGAACAATTAGCACTTACGATCAGTCCTCTGAATTCTGCCCATCTCAGCATCCCAGTCACATGATTGTGAAAATCAATGGGGAAGCCAGCAGGAAGTTGGAACTCGCAATCACATGATTTTTATAGGTACATTAAAGCTAATAAAAAGTATGTTTTACTCCGATTAATGGGTAGTATGATTATTTACAATTATTGTGTTAGTATGTTTTAATCTAGAATATTTATAATTATCAAAGTATCAGATTCTTCCCTTACGCTCTATCTAGATAGATTTGTAAAAAAATTGGTAGAGCTAGATAAAATAGCTGTTTAAACTTCAAAAGTGTTACATTAAAAAAAAGTCCTTAGTAATTTTTCATTCATTATTATTATGTCACGTAGAAACATTTAAAAAGTTGATCAATATATTTCTGCAGCCTGTGAAACAAAATAATTTTTCATATCAGAATTCAAGGATAAGCAAAATCTTGCTAGAAAATGAACAACTATTCACTTTCCTCTGATTCTTTTTTTTCAAAAGGACCAGAGGAGAAACTTCATAGACATCCTTTAAAAAAAAATTAGTCCATCAATAAACTGTTGAAGTGCTTGAACTTTTTTTTCTTTTTAATTTGGCCCCTGTGAGAAATAAACAAAAGCCATTTTCAGATCTTATAAATCTAGGATCAGGGTGAAATTGACAAGAGTTTGCCAGTTTCTTCTTTTACTTCAAGATAAGAATTAGAAAATGATCCACTGGTGAAATACTTTAAAAAAACAACAACTACAGAACAGTGTATTTCAGGTAAGCAGAAATAATAATTTAAAAATATATTTTTTTCTGTCTCTGTTTCTGTGAGGCAAAAGTTCACTAAAGTTCTGGAACATTACTACAGCAATTATGGTTGTCGAATTTAGGAATACAAACTTGTGAAAATGAAGATTTTTAAAGCTGGTCGCAATTTGTGCAAATGTATGTGTTTTGATGCTTTAACTTTGTAAATAGCATATCCCACCCTCCACCTTCCCCAAAGATCTAGACCTTTTAAGACCTGCATGCTGAAAGGAAAGTGATTAATTAATTTATTGACTCTACCAATGAGAGGCGATGTTAACCACAGTCTAATCCAGGGGTGAAATGTAAAATTTGTTACTACCGGTTCTGTGGGCATGGCTTGGTGGGGGGGTAATGTGACTGGGTGGGTGTGGCCAACTTTTTTTTTTTAACTTTTCAAAGCATTTTTTCTAATGGTTTGAAAAGCCTCTGCCGATCAGGCAAATCAGCTAGGATTGTCAGAGAGGCTTTTAAAAAAATACCTCTCTGAGATCCCATCTGAGTTGCCTGATCGGCAGAGAGGTATTTTTCTAAAAGCCTCTCTGACGATCCCAGCTGAGTTGCCTGATCGTCAGAGAGGCAACTCAGCTGGGATCGTCAGAGACTTTTCAAAGCATTTTTTACCACCTTTTCGGCCAAGAGGTTGCAGAAAAAAATGCTTTGAAAAGCCTCTGATGATCCCAGCTGAGCCGCGTAATGATCAGAGGCTTTTTTTTTTTACTTTTAAAAGCATTTTTTGTCAGAAGAGGTTGTAGAAAAAATGCTTTTAAAAGTAAAAAAAAGAGCCTCTGATGATCGTGCGGCTCAGCTGGGCATGGGGGGGCGGGCGCCCAGGGATTTTTGCTACCGGTTCTCCAGACCACCCGCCGCCATCGCTATCGGATCGGGCAATCCAGTCCGAACCGGGAGCATTTCACCCCTGGTCTAATCTATCAAAAGTTGATGTTGATGTGCAAGAAGGGCTTTTTTTTTTTTTAAAAAAAAATCAATTTAAGTGTGGAGGAGAAGTTGCTGGAGGCTGCCAAATAGAAGAACTGAACAGCAGAGCACAACAATGGGAGTTGCTTCAGTGTGGAGCTGAATTTTTCCTTGCATATCATTTTCCTGCTGAATGCCCTGTTTGCTGCGATTTGTTCCTAAAATAGCTACCAAATTCAACATTAATTTGCTTGCTTCAACTAAACAAATACATTTATTAGTGTAGGAAGCTTATAGAAAGATATAATCCCATACTCTATCCCCGTGATGGCGAACCTATGGCACGCGTGCCCGAAGTGGCACACGGATCCATGTCACCTGGCACACGTGGTGTTGCCTGTTCCTCTTCCAGGTTTGTGGCACGCATGTATGTGCGATGATCAGCTGGCCTTTTTGTGTGCGGCAGTGCCAGAAACTGGAAGAGCTGGTTTTCCGTTTTGCTGCGTAACCATGCACGCCGGCCAGCTGATCATCGCGCACGCATGCGCGCCAGAAACCTGGAAGACTAGCTGGCCAGCGTGCATGCGCACGCCGGAAACCTAAAATTCATTTTTAGGTGTACGCATGCACCCTGGGCAGCTCCTCTTCTGGGTTGCAGCCCAGACGAGCGTCCGCACACTCCCTTTTCGGCACTCAGTGCCAAAAGGTTCACCATCACTGCTCTACCCTTATCTACCCTTAGTGAAGGTCTGTCTACACTTGAGTTTTCAGTGGGAGTCACTTAAATTGCAGAATGCAATTTGTAGCAGATGTGCATTGGTGAGGATTCATGTTTATTTTTTATTTTTTTATTTTTTCTAATTTACATACTGTATTAGATAATATATATAAGTATAAGCATGAATTGAATACATAAGTTGAATACAATTAGCGGAAACATTAGGACAGGGACGGTAGGCACACTGGTGCTCTTACGCACGCCCCTTACAGACCTCTTAGGAATGGGGTGAGGTCAACAGTAGACAGTCTTAGGTTAAAGTTTTGGTGGGTTTTGGGATGAGACCACAGAGTCAGGTAGTGCATTCCTGGCATTGACAATTCTGTTGCTGAAGTCGTATTTTCTGCAATTAGAGTTTGGAGCGGTTCACTTTAAGTTTGTATCTATTGTGTGCTCGTGTATTGTTGTGGTTGAAGCTGAAATAATCATTGACAGGTAGGACATTGTAGCAGATGATTTTGTGAGTTATGCTTAGGTCATACCGAAGGCGGCGTAGTTCTAAATTTTCTAAACCCAGAATTTCAAGTCTGGTGGCATAGGGTATTTGTTGTGAGCAGAGGAGTGGAGGACTTTTCTTGTGAAATATTTCTGGACGTGCTCAATTGTATTAATGTCCGATATGCAGTGCGGGTTCCAGACAGATGAGCTGTATTCGAGAATTGGTCTAGCAAATGTTTTGTTTGCTCTGGTTAATAGTGTAATATTACTGGAGAAGAAGCTATGCAAGATTAGGTTTACAACCCTTTTAATGTCTTTTTGGCGATGTTGTTACAGTGGGCTTTGGCACTTAGATCATTTGATATGAGTACTCCAAGGTCCTTGACAGAGTGAGGGTCATCTACAAGGTCATGTCCACTTAGCTTGTATTTTGTGTTCTGATTCTTATTGCGTGAATTTACCTTAAGCCTCTGTTTCCTCATCTTTTCCTTTGCTTCCCTTTTCTCTTTTACCTGAGAGAGACTTCTTCGAAATGGAAGTTTGCATACTCATAGAAATACTTACCATATTATGTAACTTACATAACATTTCCAACCAGCAGCAGAACTTCCCTACTGAATTGGGGACAGATTTTTGTTTCTCTGTCATATTGATTTTGTAGAATTTTGAGCTTTAAAACATTTGTTACCTAGAGCTTCTCAATTTAAATTATATGTCTCTGTCATGGACTGCATGGTTGGCTCTAGATAAGGCAACCTATTTTTCAGTTTCTATCCCTGTAACCGATAGGGAGAATTAAATTGCATTCGGTTTAATGGTGGTTGACCATTAAGATCATGTATTGGAATAATATGAAAGTATTTAATCTACTTTACAAGGAGTCCTCAAGTTATAACCATAATTGGGACTAGAATTTCTATTGCTAAGCAAGGTGGTTGTTGAGTCATGCCCAACTTTATGACCATTATTTTTGCCATGGTTGTTAAGTGAATTCTTGCAGTTGTTACATGAATCATGTGATTGTTAAGCAAAACTGGCTTCCCCATTGATTTTGCTTGTCTGGAGCCAGCTGGGAAGGTCACAGATGGAAGTTTCTTGACTCCAAGATGCTGCAAATGGCATAAATATATATTGGTTGCCACATACTCACATTCTGATCATGTGATGATGTTGCAGTGGTCATACATGCGAGGACAGGTCATAAGTCACTTTTTTTTTAGTGCTGGTGTAATTTCAAATGATCATTAAATGAACGGTTTGTATGTCAGTGACCACCTGTAGACTTGAAAGTGTCTGTCTGCCTTTTTTCCTTTATTTATTTTTGATCTTAGCTCCTTCTGTCTATAATACAGTAGCATCACTGATTTAGATTGTACTTTTCAAGTGAAATAATCAAACCAAAACAAACAAGCACCTTCCCTGAAAAACTTACAGTGATGTTTGGTACCAGGTGTAAGTGACACTCAAGTTACATGAAGTCTGGCACAAATATAAGGAATATAAGTAGAAAATAAATTCATTAGTTATAATTTTTTGATTAGGAAGGCCTTTGAAAGTGTGTAGGGCGGTCGGAGGAAGGATGACACGGGGTTCTCAAGTGAGTTAAATTAATGTTACTGTATGACTGATCGTAGATTCCTCCCAACACATTAATTCGCTCCTTTGCCACTTAAATTAAAGCTTCCAGAGTTCCTTTCTAGAAAACCCATTGCTAGGGTTGCTGTCAATTCTGGAGTTCATATCCCAGTTTATCCATCTATGGCAGTGAGTGAAATTGTAAATCTACTTAGCCTGCCAGGACTTGCTGGTGTTGTCAGGTTAATTACAGCCCAGGATTGGTGTGGTTAAGATGGCAATGCCAGCAAGGTCGGGCATAATTCTTGATGCTTTCAATGAATAAGAGTTCGGGTGCCAATGGAGAGGTAGAAAGCTGGGTGGGGGCAGCCCGGCAGTGCTGCCAAATGGCGTTCTGTGGACATTTTGCCATTAACTTAGAAACACCGCCATTATTTAGCACCATCTTGTAATTATGCCAACTCTATGCTAATATATACACACTTGGCTAATTCATTAGGCAGCATTGTTGAATAAAGATCTTAAGTCTACTACATAGCCCCAAATTTGCATGGCATCGCCATGGCAGACCCAGAAGTGGTGTGCCCACTAATTAGTAAGTGACAGGTTGGCATTAGCAGGAGCTGGAATCCATTAGAAGGACATTGAGAACTGTTGATTCATGTCCAACTCAATCCAGCCAACCTCAGAGCAGATTCAGATGTAAGCTGAGCTGCAACAGGATTGCCAAACCACACAGCTTTCAGGCCATGCTGATATTTGTTTCTTTTCAGTTTTGCTGTTCTCCTAAAATCTACCTTTAAAAATTTGTAATTTATAGGATAAAAACCGTATCTGGAAGAGATAATTCTCCAGATTTGTATTTTAGTTTTCAGCCGGCCTTTAATGAAAAAAAAAAAAAAAAAAATGGGGGAAATGCTGCAATATATTGGATTATTTGTATTTATTTAAAAATAAAAAGGTAAAGGTTTCCCTCACACATATGTGCTAGTCGTTCCCGACTCTAGGAGGCGGTGCTCATCTCCGTTTCAAAGCCGAAGAGCCAGCGCTGTCCAAAGACGTCTCCGTGGTCATGTGGCCAGCATGACGAAACGCCAAAGGCGCACAGAACGCTGTTACCTTCCCACCAAAGGTGGTCCCTATTTTTCTACTTGCATTTTTTACGTGCTTTTGAACTGCTAGGTTGGCAGAAGCTGGGACAAGTAATGGGAGCTCACCCCGTTACATGGGATTTGAACCGCTGAACCTCTGACCTTTCGATCGACAAGCTCAGCATCTTAGCCACTGAGCCACCACGTCCCTCTTATTTAAAAATACAGTACATCAAAATTAGTATTTTTCAGAGAAAGCATAAATACAAAAGCAAAACAAAAACTGAACTTCTGATTCAGTTTCAGCCTTTGATAACTAGCTGTTGATATACTGACACAAATTCCATTTTCATTTCAGTTTTAGAGGCATTCGGACTTTTTTTAAAAAAACAAGGACCAACATTTGCTCCTTCAAGGAATGACATGCAGCTTCTTGTTGTGTTCCTGACCTCTTTGGAGTCATCCTGGTTTCCTTGAGAGATTCCATCCATTCCAAATTGGCTTTATCTGATAATAGTTTTCTGAGTGCAGAAGTGCAGGAAGTAAATATAAATTTAACTATATTTTAGCTGCAACTGTAGAGTCACTTTGGGTAGTGGGATGGGCGGCATATAAATTAACTGCCTGCCTGACAATGAATGAATGAATGAATGAATGAATGAATGAAAGAATGAACGAACAAACTTCTGTCAACCAGATCTTGCTTACTTAGCCATCAAGGCTATGTTTCGTTATGGATTTTCTGATGGAAACCCTGCAGGCTTTCTGCCATCAAGAGCCTGACACTAGCTTAGTTTGCACAAGCCGTGTACCATACATGTGGGTCAACACCTTCAAATGTGCCTCATTTGGCATTGTGGGTCCTTAATGCTCACTGAGCTTGCTTGGGAGACATTTCATTACCAAACTAGGTAACATCATCAGTGCTAGTAAGGGAGTGCGGTTTGCTCTCATTGTTCTCAAATGACACAAACACTGAGAGGCTTGCCTTGTCAGTGTTGGTGTCATTTGGCATTTTCCAGTTGTCCGGGAATCTGTTGCTCAACCGTCCCTTAAGTCATGATCTGAAGCAGTCTTAAGCCAGTCTCAGGATCAGATATTAACCTTCGGGAAATTGGGATTTCTGTGTAGTTGGAAATCCAGTCCTTTTACTGATTTATTACCGTTTCACATTTCACATGGTCTAATCCCTTATTTAATTTGGTACGCGGAGGAGCCAGCTTTTCATTCTATCCGCAGAAGATATGAGTGCCGCCTTCTTTTTGAAGGCAAGGTTTAGCATTGTAAGCCTGTGCTTGAGAAAAGGAGAAGGCATATAAAATAAATAAATAAATAAATGTATTAGTGGTGGGTCATTTCTTTATTTTTCCTTTTTTAAAAAAAGAAATTGGGGGGAGGGTGGCGGTGGAGAAAGCAGAAACCTTTCAGCCTGCTTTCAGTTAATAGAAAATGAGTCACTTCAAAGATTTGCTTCTCAGATGATTCAGATAGGCCACATGTGACTCAACTTGCAAATTTGCTCTGCTCTCATGAGTTCTTTCTCCCCTCCCAGTGAATAATGGTTGTCCAAATATAAATAAATTAATGATGGAGGGAGAATTTTTATTTTGCCTCGGGCACAAAAGCAAATGCATTCATAATTTTTCTCAAGGCACGCTGGAGAAATAGAAGGCCACGAGAAGAACATCATCTACTTCCCAGCCCAACAGCAACGCAAACATATTTCATTTTGTTGTTGTATTCTAATACCCTCTGTTGTTTTGCAGCCTTCTGATTTAAAAGCATTATACAGTCCCAAGTGCTGGGTGTATTAGATGCCATAATCTGAATAAATAATTCAATTTGGGTGCAGACTTCCTTTTCCTATAGTCCAGTTTTTCTCAACCTTGACGACTTGAAGATGTGTGGACTTCAAACTCCCGGAATTTCCCAGCACCCATGTTTTTTCCTCAGGACTACAGTTTGGTGGAAGCTCTTTCTAAAGAGATCAAGCCACTTAATATCATGTGAAAATCAGAGAGGATTGATGGAATACAAATTATTTGCTAACCTGAAGAAAAGGGATTATGGTACTTATTTAAAAGCAAATAGTGTTCTTTACTATTAATACCCTGTTTTCCCCAAAATAAAACATCCCCTGATAATAAGCCCAATCGGGCTTTTGAGTGCATGGCAATAAGGCCAAGGGCTTATTTCAGGGTTCAGAAAAAATATAACGCAGGGTCTTATTTTCGGGGAAACACGGTATTATATTTGTCTTTGTGCTGTAGAGAATCTATATGGTCATTTGCAAACTATACGACCAGCTACCTTGTTTCCCTCAAAATAAGACATCCCTTGATAATAAGCCCAATCGGGCTTTTGAGCGCATGGCAATAAGGCCAAGCATTTATTTCAGGGTTCAAAAAAATATAAGACAGGGTCTTATTTTCGGGGAAACATGGTATTTTTACCTTTTGGAAAAAGGCAACATTCTTCTAATTACTGAGCTGATTGCACAAGGTTACGCATGTGATGCGCTGATATGTTCTCTTTCATGGGATAACTTCTCACTTTCCTTCATTTTTCATAAACAGTCACACTGAGTCATTTGCTTGATTTTCCACATTTTATTCAAATCTTGGCAGTTTGAAGGGATTAGTTCAAAGCCCACCTTATTTTCCCCCTGTGTGTCAGTGCGTAGGCCAAGAACATTATTTCAATTGATGGGGCATCTCATCCTGATTATTTTTCCTATTTTGGGGTGGGTGTTAGAGTGCCCAGCTCTACATTAATTTGAATACAGTTAGCTCTCAATTTATGACCACAATTGAGCTCAACATTTGTGTTGGTAAATAAGACAGTTATGTGAGTTTTGCTCCATTTTATGACCTTTCTTGCCACAGTTGTTAAGTGAATCACTACAGTTGTTAAATAACACAGTTGTTAAGCGAATCTGGCTTCCCCGTTGACTTTGCTTGTCAGAAGGTTGCAAAAGGTGATCCCATGACCCCAGGACACTGCAACCATCATATGTACATGCCAATTGCCAAGTGTCTGAATTTTGATTACCATGGAGATGCTGCAATGGTAGTAAGCGTGAAAAATGGTCGTAAGTCAATTTTTTCAGTGCCGTTGTAACTTTGAATGGTCACTAAACAAATAGTTGTAATTCAAGGACTACTCCTATGTCAGCTTAATCTTGTGGTTGAGTGCTCTTTTTGTTCTCGAGTGGTCTTGTCAAACCGGCACCTTCTTTATAGGTTGGGGATGATGCCATTATGTGACCAATATATCTTGGGCCTCTGGATAATGGAAGGACATTTTGGGGACTGCACAAAAGTGTGCATATGTGTGTGTTTGTGTGTCAAAGGATGGAAGCAGCATCGCAATGTACTGTCTACTCTGCCCCTTTCGGATGTGCAGTCTGATACCACGAGACTACAAGAAAGGGAAGGAGGTTGCCTCTCAATGATGCAATGTTGCCCTTGCCAAAATGAAGAGAGAATCAGATCCTGTGGACACTCCTGAGTCTAAGCTCACTTCCTTTACTATTTGGAAATAACTGAAGTCTTAAAACGTGGCAGGAGTTGAGATGAATTACAGAAGTGGTCCATGAAAGAGAGTCAGCATTGTTCCAGATAAATGCTCATCCCACGTTTCTCTAGAAGTATGTGAATGCGTAATTGTTTATGTACTGGTACTTTTGAACTGTGCAAAAGTTGAATAATCATTCACTCTTCAAATGAAGGGGCAAAGAAAAGTTGCTCTTTTGTTACCAGGATCCCATATACATAAATGCATTACTAATAATATTTGGTATGTTAATACCTCTTTTATTTGTTATGCAAACACCTTTATTTATTTATTATTTTATTTTTATTATTCGAATTTCTATACCGCCCTTCTCCTTTCGGACTCAGGGCGGTGAACAGCCAGAATAAAAAACATTTATACATAAGTACGATTAAAAAATAGATTTAAAATAATTAAATTTGGCCCATAGTTTAAAATTTATCAATTTAAAATCCATATCAAAATTTAAAACCAACCATAAAATCATAAAATCAAGAGAGACCAGCTAACTGAAAGAGATGAGTTTTTAGGGCCCGACAAAAGGTCCGGAGGTCGGAGATCACTCGTATCTCTGGGGGTAGATTGTTCCAAAGGGTAGGTGCCACCACAGAGAAGGCTCTCCTCCTGGGGGTCGCCAGCCGGCATTGTCTGGCCGACGGCACCCTGAGGAGGCCCTCTCTGTGGGAGCGAACTGGCCGGTGGGAGGCTATTGGTGGCAGAAGGCGGTCCCGTAAGTACCCTGGCCCTAAGCCATGGAGCGCTTTAAAGGTGATCACCAACACCTTGAAGCGCACCCGGAAGTCCACCGGAAGCCAATGCAGCTCGCGCAGGAGAGGAGTCACATGGGAGCGCCCAGTCACTCCCATAATCCCCCGCGCAACCTAATTATTTCTGGCTTTCGAGGGAGGAATGGTGGGTTGAAGAAATCTCTCTGAAAGTGGAATTGATGATCCTGGCAAAGACCAAGGAACCAATAGCAATAACAATAGCACTTAGACTTATATACTGCTTCACAATGCTTCACAGCACACTTTAAGCAGTTTACAGAGTCAGCATATTGCCCCCAACAATCTGGGTTTTCATTTTACCGACCTTGGAAGGATGGAAGACTGAGTCAACCTTGAGCCTGTCATAACTCCTGGCTGTGTGTAGAGTTAGCCTGCAATATTGCATTCTAACCACTGCACCACCATGGCTCCTTGAGTGAGTGAGTAGACTGGTTTCTTGGAACTTCTTCAGATAAGGAGAGATCAGGAGATCACCCATATATGTTCTGAATGACTGCACCTCATAAGGAGATTACAAGACAGTGGGCTCCTGCAGGTGTAAGTCCTGGGAGATGATGGGAATTGCCATCTTCCCTGCAACTGAAGTCAATTTTTTAAACACACTTAAATTTGCTAATCTTACTTGCTAATACTTTTGGAATTTGATTATTAACTACTTTTAAGCTATTGAAGACCACAAATTAGCCACAATATCAACAGTTTCAGTCATGTTGTCTGCCTCTAGGGATATGCTATGTCCAGATGTGGAACATATTTTGTAGGATTCAATCTGGGTTGGTCACCAGGACCAGAGGTTTAGTCTTCCAAGCTTTCAGACTCATGCTGGAGCCCATCCTCAGGGAACTTCTCTCTAGCAGAGTGTGTGCTGTGAGCTATTCTGTGTGTGATATTTATATGGTGCCTGATGTGTGTGACTTTTAATTGTTGATTGGGGGTGTGGATGACCCTGGATATTAAATTGGCTGTTGTTTCCTTGTGCTGCCAAGCCCTCACCTCCTAAGTACTTCATAAGCTGGTGATAAATCAGCATTCCTGTTGACCGACAAGGGGTCCATTTCCCAGGCCTCAATCACTTCCCTGGCTGTTTTTGTACCTGCTCGTCCAACAATCTTAATAGCTGCAAAATTGAATGTATGTCCTTGTTCATTGCAATGTGAGGCTGCCAATGAGTTCAGGTCTTCTCATCTGACTGCTTGCTTGTGTTCTTGCCACCTGGTGGTTAGCTTCTTCCCTACGTCCCACATAGTCACAGGGGCAATCCACGCAGGGGATCTGGTAGATTGCATTGCAAGTATCTCCCACCAGGGGTGAAATGTACTTACCTTCCTTACCAGTTCGGAAGTGCACGTGCTGCGCACTTGCTTGCTTTGCTCACACGCAGGTGCACACATCACACATACACAAAACCTTCTGTGCAGGTGCAGAAGGTAAAAAACATTACTTGCTGGTTAAAACCAGGAAGTAATGACACCCGGGAGGGTGGGCGGAGCTTTGCTCTGCCATCGTTACTGGATCGCCGAACCAACAGCCAAGATCGCTACCGGACCGGGCGATCCAGTCCGATCCGGGAGCATTTCACCCCTGTCTTCCACCTCCGAGAGATCTTTACAATGCATAATTTGCCCCCGCATACCAGCCTCAGGGCAGTGTGCGACGCCGACTTGCAGATCTTGGAAGCTGCATTCTACTACTTCTGAAATATCTTTGAGGTATGGCAGGGTGTGCCATGTAGTTGGTTTTGTACTTTGTTTCTTCCTTTCTCTCCCCACCATGTTGCACAGACATCTTGTAACAAGTGCTTGTGGGTATCGGCTCTGCCTGAATTGTTCACGTAGGTACCTGCTCTCCAGTTGTTTAGCTTGTTGGCTACTACAGGGGGCTCTCACCCTGCGGTATAGGCATCATACCAAAAGAGAGTTGCATGGGAACTCTATGACCTGAGAAATAGCTTAGAAGTTGGGATAATCACAAGGGAGCAAGTAGCTTTTGAGGGAAGCTGCCAGATTTGAGTTGCAGCCTCTTAAGGTAAGAAATAGTGCCGCTGTGTGCCGTCGTTTTCCACATTGCGAAGGAAAACATGTGAATCATAGGAATTGTATCATGGGAGGTGGTCACCGTTAGCAGTACAGCAAACCATCTGTTTGAGAGTCAACTGTAAACTTTGTTTGAGAAAACTGCTTTTGGTATGTATCGCATGTGGGCTGCCTTTCTGAAAGGAATCTGCCTGTGAAGGCCAAAACAACTCTCTCTTGCAACCCCGCAAACACATGAAAAGTGAAGGAATTCATTCATGGAAATATCATAGGGGGTTGAGGGCACCTCGGTGCTCCTTGGCTGAAGTCACAAAGCTGGGATGAAAAAGTCACCCAGAAGAACCACTAGAGGCAGAGAATGCTTGGATTAGTCTCTTTCTCACCCAAGTCACTTTTACTTGTGTTTAAAATGCTACAGCACTCTTGAAAACAAATTTTCCTAGAGGGGGTGGAGGTGGTTAAACATTGCAACCTAAAAATAGCAAAATGTAATGAGAGAAACAATGAAAGCAATTAAAACACTTTCTGCATAGCGGCAATAAGAGATGATAATGATAAATGGCACATGTTTTCACTAAGCAAAAAAATCTAAAAGGCCTTTTGCAGGAGCCAATGTATAAAGCCGTTTTGTCCTGTATCCACGTTAATTAATAAATTATTTTTAAAATGTCAGCATGAATTCATGCTTAAATACACATTTAATGTCAAAACATGACTTAAAATTGTGTGTGTTCTACACATTTGCACATACCCAGAGGGAATACAAACAGCTTTGTGGTGCTCATTTTGCTTTTAATCTGGGATAAATATGGACTACACAATCAATATGGATGGAAACTTATCAAGGAGAGATCCAACCTGGAACTAAGGAGAACTTCCCTGACAGTAAGAACAATTAATCAATGGAACAGCTTGCCTCCAGAAGGTGTGGTTTTTATAAAGAGATTGGACAACCATTTGTATGAAATGGTATAGGCCTCCTGCTTGAGCAGGGGTTGGACTAGAAGACCTCCAAGGGCCCTTCCAACTGTTATTCTGTTAAATCCACTGCAGCGCTCTCAATCTTGACATTTGCTTAGGAATTTAAGATCAGTTCAGTTCTCGATAGAATTTACAAACTGAGTTTCTCGAGCATCTTGAATTTGAAGAGCTTTGCTCTTGAATGATGACTCTGCAAACGATGAGTTTATTTTTTCAAGAGCCAGCTCCAGAAGCTGAACATAGAGAGCAGAAAGTTAACTCCAGTCAAATTGCCCTTCGGCAAAATCTTGGAAAAGCAGCTAAAATCCTGACCTTGAGAGAAATTAAAGTTCTCTATTCTATTCTTAGGCAATAGCATATTTGAGTTTGGCTGATCTTTTATAGGAAATGTAAGAGGACCAGGCTGTTGTCTATGGAGATTCTCAATCATGCAGGTCATGGTTGTCTCAAAGGTGCTTTTCAAAAGGCAAAAGAACCTTGGTGGCGCAGCAGACTAAAGCACTGTTAAGTAACACCAGCTGCCTGCAATTACTGCAAGTTCAAATCTCACCAGGCTCAAGGTTGACTCAGCCTTCCATCCTTTCGAGGTAGGTAAAATGAGGACCCGGATTGTGGGGGCAATAAGCTGACTTTGTATAAAAAAGGACACCACTTGGGGAGGGGGGGCGAAAGCCCTACTAAGCAGGTATATACAAAAGTACGAAGGCTATTGCTTAACGCATTGTAAGCCGCCTTGAGTCTCCGGAAAAGGGCGGCATATAAATCGAACCAATAGATAGATAGATAGATAGATAGATAGATAGATAGATAGATAGATAGATAGATAGATAGATGATAGATAGGACTTTCTTGGTTTTTTTCCTTGAAAACATTTCACTTTCTCATCCAAGAAGCTTCTTCTTAGGCCCAGTACTCTTCAATATCTTCATAAATGATTTAGATGAGGGAAAAGAAAGGGAACTCATTAAATTTGCAGATGACACCAAACTGGCAGGAATAGCCAACACCCTAGAAGATAGGCTCACGACCCAGAAGGATCTTGAAAGACTTGAACACTGGGCTCTGTCTAACAAAATGAAATTCAACGGTGAGAAAAGTAAGGTTTTACACTTAGGTAAGAAAAACCAAATATACAAGTATAGAATTGGTGGAACCTGGCTCAATAGCAACAACAGCAAGAGGGATCTAGGAGTCCTATTAGACAATCATTTAAATATAAGCCAGCAGTATCCTGGCAGCCATCAAAAAAGCCAATGCAATCCTAGGCTGTATTAACAGAGAGACAAAGTCAAGATCATGTGAAGTCTTAGTAGCGCTTTATAATGCCTTGGTAAGACCACACGTGGAATACTGCATCCAGTTTTGCTCGTTGCAATGTAAAAAATGTTGAGACTCTAGAAAAAGTGCAGAGAAGAAGAACAAAGATGATTAGGGGCTTGGAGGCTAAAATATATGAAGAACGTTTGCAGGAATTGGGTATATTTAGTTTAGTGAAAAGAAGGATTAGGATTGACATGATAGCAGTTTTCCAATATTTGAGGGGCTGCCACGAAGAAGAGGGGATCAACCTATTTTCCAAGGCATCAGAAGGCAGGACAAGAAGCAATGGATGGAAACTAATAAAGGAGAGAACCAACCTAGCACTAAGAAGAAATTTCCTGACAGTAAGAACAATTAATCAGTGGAACAACTTGCCTCCAGAAGTTGTAGGTGATCCATCAGTGGAGGTTTATAAGAAGAAATTGGAGTATAGGATCTCCTACTTGTGCAGGGATTGGACTAGAAGACTTCCAAGGTACTTCCAACTCTTATTCTGTTATCTTTTATGGTGGAAGGTTAGTTGTTGGAAGGTAGTCTTTGACTTACGACTGCAATTGAGATCAGAATTTTGATCGTACGTTGTAATGGTTGTAAGTTGAAACAGTTTCGTAACCAGATTCAATTTTACTATCCTTTTTACAGCAGTTGTTAAGTAAATCATATGGTCATAAGTCTGAATCAAACAGTTGTTAAACAAATCATGCCGTTGTATGTCCGAATCCATTCTCCTGTATGGGCAATTTTTGCCAGAAACTCACAAAAAACATTGCAAATGAACAGTCATATGACTGCAGGACACTGTAATCAATCATAAATGTGACACAGTTGCCAAACACTTGAAATACAGACATGTGATGGCAGAGGGGCAATAGTTTATGATGAACTGTTTTATGGATCATAAAGCTCCTTTTCCAAGGCTGTTGTTAACTATTAAAAGTCTTGTTGTAAATCAAGGGCTATCTTAAAAAGCCATCAATATATAATACAATATAGTACATGACAATAAGTGAAAATCAATGAGTGTGAATAAATAGAATCCCTCAACAGAAGAGGAGGAGAAGAAGAAGAAGAAGAAGGAGACATAAAATGCTTAACAAATGATTTATCTGGGATTAAGGAAATAATTTGAGTTGTCCACTTGATTGTTTAGTGTACTTATGCATAAATGTGTAAGAAATGCCTATTTCAGCCATAAATTTATGTTTTTTGCTTCCCTTGTTATATGGAAGTGAGATTTGATTATGTCAGAAGAAAAATAAAAGTTAATTGCAAATGGGAGTGGAGTACCTAAGAAGTTTCTGTGGTGAAACAAGAAGAGATGAAGTCAAGAATATATGGTGATTAAATGAATGTGGTCAGAATACAATCATGATTGTTTGTACAAGGATTGCAAAGCAAGTATAAGAAGGAGGGGAAATGAGATTAAGAAGAAAAATGAAAAGATAATGGTTGAAGTTGATGAGTTCCTCAAAAAGAAGGGGTTTTTTTTTTTTGGTTTAAAAAACAAAAGGTACCATCTAATCTGGGGATGATCCAGCAGTGAAATCCACTTACCTTCGCTACTGGTTCAGGGACGCGAGCACGCCTCTTCTGCGCATGCGCAGAGGGTCAAAAATGGGATGTGATGATGTCCCGGCAGGTGGGCGGAGCCTTCCACCGCCGGCGCTACCGGTTCACGTAAGCCAGATAAATCTGGCGGGATTTCACCGCTGGGATGATCCGGTAATGTTGGCATGAAATCTGTAAGGTGGTTACATACAGATAGTCCTCGACTTAACACCACAATTGGGACTGGGATTTCTGTCTCTAAGCAATGGAACAACGGAGTCACACCTGGTTTTATGACCTTTTTTGGCATGGTGAATCACATGATTGTTAAGCAAAATTGTACATGACCATCCATTCCCCCATTGACTTTGCTTGTTGGAAGCCCCTGAGATCATGAATGGTGATCACGTGAAACCCCCCCCCCCCCCCAAGATGCTGCAACAGTCATAAGTCACTTTTTAAAAGGCGGTCATAATTTCAAACAGTTGTTAAATGAATTGATGTACGTCAACGATTAATTATCTGTAGTTACGGAAACAAATTATATTTCATGGTTTTATTAGTTTGACTGCTTTTAATGTTTTTTTTTGTTGTTGTTCTTGTGCTTTTTGATTATTTATTTTACTGTCCTGTTTTAAACTTTGTTCAACTGCCCAGAGTCATATATTATAATGGGAAGCTATATACATTTGTTTAATGTTTAATTTTTATACTCATTGTTTACTCCAGATGTAGCTAGTTCTAGAAATAGAATAGCATAGTTGCTATTATGCTTAACTATTAGCATAGTTGCTACTATGCTACAAGAGTGCCATTTTGGAAAAAAAAAAGTATTTATAAATCCAGTGCCAATTCAGGTCTCTGTAAATGTGGTCTTTCTGAGAAAGTGATTCTGAGGGGATGATTGTTTTTTTCAAAGAGAGAAAGAGAACAATGGTTATGGTTTGGTCAAAGAATAATTCAGGATAGCAGAGACAGCTTATATTTCCACCCCGTGATGAGGCTGTAAATTGTGATGTGTAACCAAGTGATGAATCATTGCATTGTAAAGCAGTAAGCAGCAATTTTGCAGTAGGTGCAGTACTGAAGTTTGATCACAAATCTTAATTCCGATTGTAGATATGTCTGTAAAATGTGAATCAGTCATATATATACTAACCTACCTTAGCCACCAGAAACATCCTTCCTGCTTGTCTTTATTTTTAGCCTTATAAAACGTGACAGATCACAACTGCTTTTTTTTCCTGGTTAATTTTTCATCATTTAGTCCCCTTCTTCCCCAGCCTCCTGCCTTCCAGCTGTGTTGCAATTCTTGCCGTTGTGTGGGAATTATTGAAATGGCAAACTGTCACAATTCTCCACGCATACCTTGCAACAGAAGGTTTCTTAGATACAGTCAACATTTTGGCTCCCAAATTTTTGCACATCTTCATAAAGCAGCACACGTATGCACACTTAACAGAGAGTTTACCATATTCACCTGGAAACTTTTTGGTCTCCTGTTTGATCTAAAAGGTTATTGGTAAAATGCCAAATTATGCCCAAATTAGCAGCAGATTCAAAGACATTAAACTGAAGTTTCAGACATGTGGCAACAGCATCAAATATATTCTTAGAATTGTACTAGTGATTCAGCTTTCTGGATACCACAGTTTCTCCTTTCCCCTTTCGTTGTACTCCTGACAGTTCTACTGCAGTACATGCTAACATTTATATAGATTAAATGTTGTTTTAAATTGTTTAGAAGCTCATGTCTAATATGTCCACGGAAAGCAGATGCATTTTTTGGATTGTGAAAAGCTGAGACATTCTTCGTTCTTTGCTTTCAGTTTGAGGCCAATTGCATAAAAATTTATACAGGTAGTCCTCGATTTACAATCATATATTTAACCGCCATTTGAAGCTATGATGGAACTGAAAAAAATTACTTACAACTGGTCCTCACACTTATGACCATTGCAGCATCAAGAGGGTCACATGATCAAAATTTGGGTGTCAAGGTTCCAAGTAACAGACCCAACGCAATCAAAACTCCGAGGCCAAGGGTGCTTCTCAAAGTCCAAATTTATTAGGCATGTCATATTGGCACATCTGGTGAAAACCCTACTCTGAAGGTCCTGAGGTTTTCCCCATCCAAATTAAATTCACAGTTCCTTCCCCCAGTCCACATGTCCATCACATGATCCATCCAGGCCACAGTCCCAACCTCAGCTGGTTTCAGTCCACGCCTCCCCAGCACCTGGTGGGAACGTCCTTGATTCCCAGGAGAAAGATTTTTATTTTGGCTACAAGTCCCCAGCTATCTCTACTCCCCACTCCCATTCCCATAGCTCCAACCAGCCTTGCTGTGGCAGCCCTGAAGATGCTCCAAAATGGCTTCAGGGCAGGGGTGGGTTCTAAATTTTTTTACTACAGGTTCTGTGGGTGTGGCTTATTTTGTGGGCGTGGCTTGATAGTCATGCGACAATTCTTTAGGATTTAGCAGAGGTACTGGTCTACCAGGCTTTTAACTACTTGCAGAGCTGTACCGGTCTACCCATGTATTTTTGCAAGCACTGATCTACTCATGTATTTTTGCAGGCACTGGTCCACTCATTTATTTTTGTAGGCACTGGTCTACCCATTTATTTTTGCAGGCACTGGTCTACTCATTTGTTTTCTTTTAACACTGATCGGCTCAAGGGCGGCCCTTTGAAGCCCCGCGGCAAGAGTTTAAACAGTTTTTTTCCCCTCTAGCCTATCAGCTGGGACTCAGGAGGCAGCAGTAGATTGGGGGGGGGGGGCAAATAAAAGGTAAGAATAATGCGCGGGGGGCGGGGGGGCCAGAACAGGTTTGGTGACGTCATATCGTCACCGCTACCGGCTCAGCGGAATCGGGTGGAACCGGGAGGAACCCACCACTGCTTCAGGGTTGACACTGGACACTTAATGATCGGCATGTATTTACAGTAGTTGCAGTGTCCCAGACTCATGTGATCACTCTTTGCCACATTCCCAGCCAGCTTCTGACAAAGATATCTTTGCTTAAAGACCATGTGACTCACTTAACAACCATGGCAAAAAAAGGCCACAAAAATCAGGTGCGAATCACTTAACCACCTTGCTTAGAATGGAAATTCTGATCTCAATTGTGGTCGTAAGTCGAGGACTACCTGCATTTAGAATATTGAGCACAAAAACTAAATTATGCAATTTTAGCAGACCCTGTTTTATACATTTCTGTTTGAAGTGCTACCTTGACTTGTTCCCCATTCAAAGAAGGCACAGAGAGTCACGCAGAGGCTCAACACGCAGGGATTTTGGCAAAACTTTTCATTTGTGGAATGGTTAAATGTTGTTTTAGCAACATAGCTAGTAGCTCCTCCTCCCCAATCTTCATTTAAAAAGAGGAGGAAAACTGAGCATTTTAAATATCTGTCATTTTTAATATATGCCCCTCTTTACCATTTTTTAAACTGAAGAAAATGTTTAGAATAGGGGTCAGCAACCTGTGGCTCTGGAGCCGCATGTGGCTCTTTCACCCTTTTGCTGCAGCTCCCTGACACTCAAAACATGTGTCACAACCGCCAATGTGTGACACCCGCCGGCACGCAATTTATTGAGCTTTTCAACCCCCAGTAGGCCAACCATGGATAAATCCAAGAAAAGAAAAGTTTCAGAAGAAAACAGAACGTTTAATTCAACGACATATGCTAGTTTTGTGGCTGCTCAAGAAACAGTCAGGCACCGGAAGGGTTTTGTGGCTCCCGGTGTTTTCTTTTCTGTGGGAAACGGGTCCAAATGGCTCTTTCAGCGTTTAAGGTTGCAGATCCCTGGTTTAGAGGATCAGGGGTGCGTGGGTATGCTTGCATGTGCCTGATAATAAAGAAATATTTAATTACAGTTTACAATTTGAAAACTGCTAGTCCATTTTTCTTAGTGCAAGCAGAAATAATATCATTGTACTAGGAAGGTTGGACGTAGCATATGTCCTCTTTTAGGTGTCCCGGAGGACAGGGCCATTTCTGTTTTGAAAATGCAGCTTCTTCTTTGAAAGTCTTGCAGAAACTTTCTCAAAAGCCAGCATGCGGTTGTACGTTTTCCCCTCTGTTCCCACAGGGTGTTTTCCATATTGCAGCTTCATGTTGCTGCTCATTTATCACTAGGGCCTGTCAGCTGGCAGGGTGACTTCCTACCCTTTTCCATCTTGTTAGAAGAGCTGGCTGCCTTGTTTAACATATTTTATCCACCAAGAAGGGGGGAAAAAAAAACCTGGTGAAAAGTAGACTATGAAGAGGGATTTCCTTAGAGTATCCTCAAGATTTAGAATGCCTTTTTTCACCTTGTCCTCCCTTTCACTTTTTTCTTTTTCTTTTTAATTTTGGAGAGCTTGGGTGGAACAAGTTATGCTAGTAAACCCTGGAATGACTCGTGTGGATAGTTATTGCTCAGGATGGGCTGATGTTAGAAAATCATCCTGTGCAAATGACTTCTCAGCTATGGATTCATCGGAGGCCATATTACCTTGTCCCTTACAAGAAATTCTTAAATTGGGATGACCACATGTGGCAGATAAGCTTAATATCTGTGGAGATTCTCAGTCATCCAGGACATGGTTTATTTATTTTATTTATTGGTTCAATTTATATGCCGCCCTTCTCCGGAGACTCAGGGCGGCTTACAATGTGTTAAGCAATAGCCTTCATACTTTTGTATATACCTGCTTAGTAGGGCTTTCACCCCCCCCCCCAGCGGTGTTCTTTTTTATACAAAGTCAGCTTATTGCCCCCACAATCCGGGTCCTCATTTTACCTACCTCGAAAGGATGGAAGGCTGAGTCAACCTTGAGCCTGGTGAGATTTGAACTTGCAGTAATTGCAGGCAGCTGGTGTTACTTAACAGTGCTTTAGTCTGCTGCGCCACCAAGGCTCTTTTGCCTTTTGAAAAGCACCTTTGAGACAACCATGACCTGCATGATTGAGAATCTCCATAGACAACAGCCTGGTCCTCTTACATTTCCTCATTTTACCTACCTCGAAAGGATGGAAGGTACTTTTTCTCAAGAAACAACTGGACATTCTGGTTTTTCCTTGAAGACATTTCCCTTCTCATCCAAGAAGCTTCATTCAGTTCATTGAACTGAAGTTCAGTGATCAGTGAACTGAATGAAGCTTCTTGGATGAGAAGCGAAATGTCTGCAAAGAAAAACCAGAAAGTCCAGTTGCCTCTTGAAAAAAGCACCTTTGGGACAGATAAGCTTAATTTTTCTTTCTTTCTTTCTTTCTTTCTTTCTTTCTTTCTTTCTTTCTTTCTTTCTTTCTTTCTTTCTTTCTTTCTTTCTTTCTTTCTTTCTTTCTTTCTTTCTTTATTCAATTTATATACCGCCCTTCTCCTAGTGGACTCAGGACGGTGCACAGCCAAAACTAAAATACATAACAATACAAAATTTAAAATTAATTAAAAGAATTATATACTTTGGCCCGAATTAAAACAGTGTGAATTAAAACCCATTAACAAATTAAAACTAAACAATTAATAACCATTAAAAACTAAAAAAGGGGGGCGGGGTCCTGCTTGCTGGAAAAGAAGAGTTTTCAGGGCTCGGCGAAAGACCCGAAGATCTGATATCCTTCTTATCTCCGGGGGCAAATCGTTCCAGAGGGCGGGGGCTGCCACAGAGAAGGCCCTCCCCCTGGGGGTCGCCAGCCGACATTGCCTGGCCGACGGCACCCTGAGGAGTCCCTCTCTGTGGGAGCGTACTGGACGGTGGGAGGCTATCGGCGGCAGAAGGCGGTCCCGCAAGTACCCAGGTCCTATGCCATGGAGCGCTTTAAAGGTGGTAACCAACACCTTGAAGCGCACCTGGAAGACCACTGGAAGCCAATGCAGCTCACGCAGGAGAGGTGTCACATGGGAGCGACCCCTCGCTCCCATAATCCCCCGCGCGGCTGCATTCTGCACCAGTTGGAGCCTCCGGGTACTCCTCAAGGGGAGCCCCATGTAGAGAGCATGGCTTCAGCACATGGCTGTTGATTTCTGACCGGATACAACCTGACATCCGATTGTGCACTGGGCAGGGGAATACAGCAAAATGTTTTCCCATGAGTGTCCAACATCGTATTTGTTATGATGTCCTTGTCCGAAATAAGTCATATCTTTTGGAGGATAATGTCACGATGCATATGGGGTCATTGCAGCTTCTACCAGATGGCTAGGGTGCGTCCATGGATCATCACCACAGTTGGAAGTCTGCATGACCTTCTTCTTTGCAGATCAGAGGTGCTTTTCATTTGGGAATGAAATAATGAATAACCTGTAATGGGAACTCTAAGTTGGATTTTTTTTAAAAATGGCACTTAATATTCTCGCTTTAGTCTCAGGTCTTGTAGGAGCATGGTGGCTCAAGAGGTTGGAACACTGGGCATGAGGTTAGCAAGGCCACGTTCGAGACCTGAAAGCTGCTGTTGGGCAGGGTTAAATTCCCGTTTTTCACTCCAGCTCCTGAAAGGAGCCCCCAGCTGGGCGTCCTGAGGGTAATAGTGATGTCACCCGCTAATCCTTTCAACCCGGAAACGCCTCAGTGCTTCTGACATGAGTGCAGCAGTCTCAGGACTGGAGTTAACCTATTAATATATTATTGTATTTTGGGAAGAGCCTTTTTTTGTGTATCTTTTAAGATCATTTTAGTCTGGACCAGGGGTGCTATTCAGCAGGTTCATACAGGTTCTGGAGAACCAGTAGCGGAAATTTTGAGTAGTTCGGAGAACTGGCAAATACCACTCTGGCTGGCCCCAGAGTGGGGTGGGGATGGAGATTTTGCAATATCCTTCCCCCAGGAGTGGGGAGGGAATGGGGATTTTGCAATATCCTTCCCCTGGAGTGGGGTGGGAATGGAGATTTTGCAGTGTCCTTCCCCTGCCACACTCACCAAGCCATGCCCACCAAGCCACACCATGCCCACCAAGCCACGCCCACAGAACCAGTAGTAAAAAAATTTGAATTCCACCACTAGTCTGGACTGTCTGCGTGGTCTCATGTCTTATCTGTTTCTATGGATGTTTTGATTTTGTACACCGCTCAGAGTCTACTGAAGATGAGAGACTATCACAAATTCGAATGAATGAATGAATGAATGGTTAAACGAAAGAACAAATGAATGATACCCTATAAACCATACGGTAGATGACATATTTCCACATTTGCATTAAATACAATAAAGAAAGAACTGGCAATTGCCTTCTTGCCAGCTTTGTTTAGCCTGTCTTGAGTTTGCTGTTTGGAGTAGCCAGAAGTGGAGGACTTTACGTCAGAGAAACTCATGGGTGGAAAAACAATTCCTGTTTGAGGAGAGAGAACATTTCAGGAGTGGAAATTATAGTGAGCTGATAGATCACAGAAGCTAAACATTAGAAAGTATGTTAATGCATTTGAAAGCTCTGAGTCAGTGATAGAGTATTGATAAACCGGATTGCTACAGAGATGTTTTTCCAATAGGTATTAGAGAAAGGCTGCTGTTGTTATCATTGCCGCAATTGCTATAAACAATCTTGAGGGGATTAGCCCATTAATACTTATGTGCTAAGGCCACTCCCTGCTTGCACTGGTTGTGTCACTGGCCAAATATTTTAGATACTCTCTGTTCCTCCACCCCCATGACAAAATAGCATGTGAATTTTCAGTACATTAGCCAATCCCAGGGAACTGTTGATTGAAGTGTATGATTGTTTCTTCATTGACAGAAGTGGCATGAAACATTGTCCTTTACCTCACGCTAGTACATTTGAAGCAAAACACGCCAGTATTTGCTATCAGGGTGTTTGGTTGGCTGCAAGCGTTTCTTTCAATCTGACATCTGGAAAGCAGCAGCCCACCAAAGATGGTGCTTCCATCCTTCACTAGGAGAAGTTGCAGGATCGATGAGTTGAGATTATCTGATTCACAGTGAACGGAATCAAGATGGCCCCATTAACCATTAAAAAAAAAAAAAACTCTTCAGGATGATGTTACTGCAGACAGGACAGAAAAGATAGATCTGGACATCTTAGCCTTCCTCATAAACAAAGTCACTCCATGATCAACTCTTTTGGAAGCAACCTTGATTTGGAGTCTTCTCCTTGATAAATTCTCAAGAATTACATTTTTGAACTACCGGTAGTCCTCAACTTACACCAGTTCATTTAGTGACCATTCAATGTTACAACGGTACTGAAAATGACCATTTTTCACAGTTATGACCTTTCCAGCATCCCCATGATCATGTGATCAAAATTCAGATGCTTGGCAACTGGTTCATATTTATGACAATTGCAGTGTCCGCAAGGTCCTGTGATCCCCGTTTGCGACCTTCTGACAATCAAAGTCAATGAGGAAGCCAGATCCACTTTACAACCGGGTTACTAACTTGTCAATTGCAGTGATTCACTTAACAACTGAGGAAAGGAAGGTCGTAAAACAGGGCATAATTCACTTAACAAATGTCTCACTTAACAACAGAAATTTTGGGCTCAATTGTGATCATAAGTCGAGGACTACCTCTATTTGGAGACTGTCACTCATATGATTCCTGCCATCTCTTTTCTGAAAGAGCATAACTATAAATAAATATGGGGATTGTATGATACTCCTTGAACTTTAAAGCAATTTTCTTTATTTACTGAACTCCTTGTCTATAGGTAATCCTTGACTTATAACCATTTGTTTAGCAACCATTCAACATTACAACATTACACTGAAAAAAAAAATGACTTACAGTTGATCCTCACACTTACAACTATCGCATCACTTAACGACCGTGTGATTCACTTAACAGGTGCACTGATTTCCTGAACAACCGTGGCAAAAGAGGTCACAGAGTCAGGCACAGAATTTTTGCTTGTAAATCAAGGATTACCTGCATCTGCTGGTCTTTTTGACTCCCCAGTTTCGATCTCTTAATATCGATAAAGATATTGCGGTACAATACTTCATTCATTCATCTCCATATTTTTGTCTTTCAAACATTCCTCTTACGATGCAACTGCAGATTCCACCCCTTCCCCTCCTCACCCCTTCCCGACTTCAGTCTTTCAAAGCTTTCATTCTTGCTTTGATTGTACTTGTCAGTTTTCTTTTCATCACAGTTCGGTGCAATAGGCACCGTCACTAAAAGATTCAACAGATTAGGTTAGGTATGGTACCGGTTTGGCTGGTTGTTTTTTTTTTTTTTTTAAGTTGGGGGAATCCTTTCCAGAGCACTACTGAGAAGAGAGGGGAAAAAAAAACATGAAATGCTAATTATGGAGCTCCCCACAACACTTCTCAGCTTTGTTGGAAAGAAACCTGTTAATTTATCAGCAACCCACGGCTCTGGAGCCGCATGTGGCTCTTTCATCCCTCTGCTGCGGCTCCCTGTCGCCGGTCGGCTCCACAATTGATAGGGCTTTCGGTTAGGATAGGTAGAGGAAAAAGGACACCGCACAAGGAGGAGACTCTATGGTGAGGGAACCAGACTTCCGGTCCGCAGAGGAAAAAGGACACCGCGCTAGGAGAAGACTCTATGGTGGGGGAACTGGACTTCTGATTGGCTCCAGAATTGAATGAGGGGCTTCCAGTTAGGACCTTTGTGGCTCTTTGAGTGTTTAAGGTTGCCGACCCCTGATCTAGACTCTAAATTACGGTAGCTCTTTAGAAGTGAGTCCAGCTATAGCTGAGTCTTCGTTTATACCTGGGACACCTTCCTAATTTAATATATTCAAAGACCACATGTTGGTGGGCAAAGCAGAGGCATCTTAGTTCTTCACACAAGTCCTTTATATTTCAGTTATGATGGTGTTTTTTCCCTGTATTAGCCAACTCAGATTCTTAGTACAGGCAATCCTTACTACCACAACTGAGCGCAACATTTCTATTGCTAAGTGAAATAGTTGTTAAGTGAGTCTTGCCCCTTTTTGCAACTTTCCTCGCCAGAGTAGGTAAGTGAATCACTGCAATTGTTAAGTTAGGTTAACATGGTTGTTAAGCAAATCTGGCTTCCCCATTGACTTTTTTCAGAAGGTCGCAAAAAGGGGATCACATGACCCCGGGACACTGCAACCATCATGAATATGAGCCGGTTGCCAAGCATCCGAATTTTGTTCACATGACAAGAGTATGCTGCAATGGATATAAGTGTGAAAAATGGTCATAAATCACTTTTTTCAGTGCCTTTGTTTGTAACTTCATTAAAAGTAACGGTCACATTTATTTTTGCAACAGACACTAAATGAATGGTTGTAAGTTGAGGACTATCTGGCTGGCTGGACTATACCCAACAAGAAGACCTTCTCAAAAACATTGGAGAAATATCAATATAATAAGAAACCACCAAAGTACCTGAGGGTAGGACATGAAGCAATGGGTGGAAACTAATCAAGGAGATAAGCAACTTAGAACTAAGTAGAAATTTCCTGACAGAGCAATGAATCAGTGGAACAACTTGCCTTCAGAAGTTTGTGAATGCTCCAAAACTGGGAGTTTTAAAGAAGAGATTGGATAACCATTTGTCTGAAGTGGTGGTAGAGTTTCCTGCCTAAGCAGGGGGTTGGACTGGAAGACCTCCAAGGTCCCTTCTAACTCTTTTATTCTTTTTCTATTTCTAAGGTTTTCAGCACTAAACTCATAAGTAGTGGAGAAAAACATCACCTCAGTTACCTAGGACTGAGTCTATTTAGGAATTATGGAATGTAGACTGTCGGTTGGAAAAGCAACCAGAAACCTGTCTATGTGAGGGGTGGAAGGCCCTGCCTTGCTGGAGGCACTTTGAAAGGGCATATTTCAAAAAGCAGAAGTCGGAAAGGAGCTGAGAATACCCTGTGGCAATTTTTGCAGGTTAGCCTTATTGAAAATTTCTTTTAGAATAGAATAAAATAGAATTCTTTATTGGCCAAGTGTGATTGGACACCCAAGGAATTTGTCTTGGTGCATACGCTCTCAGTGTACATGAAAGAAAAGATACGTTCATCAAGAATCATAAGGTACTAATGATAGTAATAGGATACAAATAAGCAATCAGGAAACAATAAAATTAAAAACAATAAAATTTTCAATAAAAAATTACTTTTCAGTTCAATTACTAATTGAAAAATTATTTTTCAATAGGACTAATTAAAAACATTTCCAAAGCAATCCTTTATATTCAAGGAAATTTGCAAGCATATTTATTTTGAATGCTGTTTATAAACTTAGTAAAGGCTGTAAATCTTGCCATTTGGAATGAAGGAATGGATTTGCTTGCCTTACATCTAGTAAGCTAGGCACTCTTGGCTTGTGGGAGAAAGTAAGGAATAAGTCTACCACAAAGCACTTATACACTTGACTATCAAAGTTTAATATTGGAGAGGTTGATATAGCAGTACTTTGAGGATTAAAACTGTCTGTCTGTCCATCCGTCCATCCATCCATCCAGAGCCATGCACACCCTTGACAAAATAGCATAGAAGAATATCCAGAAGTGAAATTTGAACACTGCCAAAATAACTTTTTCTTTCGCGTCTAAGGAACGTGAAGTGTTTTTCTGTCTTAGCAACTTTAATGTATGGATTTCAACTTCCAAAATTCCCATGGCTGGCTAGGGAATTCTGGGAGTCGGAAGTCCACACCTCTTAAAGTTGCTATGGTCGAGAACCCTGGCGATGTGAATGTGTCTACAAATCCACCACGATGTGAGCTCAGCTTGAAGGTAATTCTTAACTTTTTTTTAAGGATGGTGCGGGGAGGGGAGGAGGAGGTCAATTCTCAAAATGAGTGGTATAAATAAAATTCAAAGGTAATTCAGTGAAACATTTGCCCACCACCTACTGATCACCTATCATTGCTTCCATTCCTCAGAGTTTCATTGCTGTGTTGTATTTCTACACAACTATTAACACATTTGCAGCTCAGCTTGTGAAAGAAGTTTAGATATCTGTAATTTTGCCAGCCTTGCTCCCAAACTTCGTATCTCTTTGGCTCCAGTTCAAAGCATGCTTGTGCAAGCAGACAGGAGAATGTTTGTTCGAAAGTAAACTATATTTGATTTTGGTGTCTTATACACTCCACAGTATATGTTGCTGCAACATATGGAAATTCAAAAGCCCCAACTTCCCCTTCATACCTCAAACGAAGTAGGATGGGAGCAAGGTTTGAGACGACTGCTTGGGAGCTTTCCTTGTCATATAAGAGATTTAGCGAAAGTGTTTGTCATTAGTTCAGGAATTATTGGCTGCTACTAGGATATTATTTAAGGGGTGTGTGCAAGAGTGTGTGTGTACATAGTCATACCTAAAACAATGTCTACCTCAAATTGGCATTGTGAAGTGTATGTGAAAGCATTCAGGTACGGGCAGGTGAACTTTCCCAATTTCTCCTGGGTTAAATTGTAAGAAATGACATCCTGTTGATGTTAGTTAAGAGTGATTGCTTGGTTAAAGAAATCTCAACTGACTAATTGCAGAGAACGTGTATTTAGAATAGAATAGAATAGAAGACCTTGGAGGTTCTTCTAATCTAACATCCCTACTCAGGCAGGAAACCCTATAGCAGCGATGGCGAACCTTTTATTTATTTATTTTAATTTAATTTATTTTATTTATTTTTATATGCCGCCCTTCTCCGGAGACTCAGGGTGGCTTACAATGCGTTAAGCAATAGCCTTCATACTTTTGTATATTTTATACAAAGTCAGCTTATTGCCCCCACAAACCGGGTCCTTTTAGATACCGAGTGCCCTGACTATGCGTGTGTGCATGACCAAACTGAAAGGTGAGTGCGTGCGCGTGAATGCACCAACGTGTGCATGTGTGGACATGCGCATGCATGAACATGCGTACAGGCGCAGCAGAGATCCAAAGACCAGCTGGGCGGCAGGAGGCGGGGCATCCCAACACCAGTGGGGCAAGAGGTAAGATCTTTTTCTTTCGTGAGCTTCTGTTTCGTCGTTTGCAGGGAAACAGAAGCTCACGAAAGAAACTCCACGGAGATCTGACCTGGGGCGACGGCACGCGTGCCAGCAGAGAGGGCTCTCCGTGCCACCTCTAGCACGCGTGCCATAGGTTCGTCATCACGGCCCTATAGTATACAATTTCAGACGAATGGTCGTCCAATTTCTTCTTAAAAACTCCCAGTGTTGGAGCATTCACAACTTCTGGAGGCAAGTTGTTCCACTGATTAATTGTTCTCACTGTCAGGAAATTTCTCCTTAGTTCTAGGTTGCTTCTCTCCTGGATTAGTTTTCATCCATTGCTTCTTGTCCTGCCTTCATTCAAACATGCATGTTAATAGAATAATAACTCATAGAAATGGGATCTTCACAGATCCCCTCTGTAGGGGGACAGAGATGCAGGGAAACTCTTGAGTCCCTGGGTAACCCCTATGATGAAATAATATTTTCTGGTTTATGAACAATACTCTAGGATTTAATATGTCTGATTCAGGAGCTTAGTAATAGTGAATGAGCACCTAGTCTCCCTTTTGGTTACTGTATGTTGGGACCTGTTGTTGCAACTCCCAACTACTCATCCTACATGTTGACTGGGAAATTGGGGGAGTAACAGTCACAACCAGTTTGGAGAGTTTAGGGCTAAGGAAGGACACATGTTGCAGAAAAGTTATGTGTATTACTGCTCATTTTAATCTTGCAGGGTACATCCAAAATGATTTTAGATTATGTTCTCTGATCTTTCTAGCTCAATGCTGGCTGGGGAATTCTGGGAGTTGAAGTCCACACATCAGTGGTGGATTGCTACTGGTTCTCCGCGGTTCAGGAGAGCAGGTAGTGGAAATCTTCATAGGAGAGCGAACCAGTTCGCTCTGAATGTCATTTGGGCCCTTCCCCCCGCCCCCGTGCTATACTTACTTTTATTTCATTTTTTTTTTGGTCAGGCGTGGCAGAGGGGATTGCCATGCCTTAGCTGTTTTTTTTCTCAATGGGTTGCGTGAAGCGCAAGTTCGGCGTATGTGCGAGCGAAGCTATCATGCGCATGGCGATCGCGTGCAATGCGAACTGGTGGTAAAACTGTTTAAAACTCACCACTGTCACGCATCATAAAGTTGCCAAGTTTGAAAAACGATGCACTGGGTGAAAATTGGGCAGTACTCTCTCCCATACAATCTCCATGGAACATATACAGTATTAGCTTTCATAGATATTTGCACATTTTTAAATAGTTCCCCAAATAATAGCATTTTTTTTTTCCAGATTGCAAGATATCCCTGTTAATTACCGATAATAGGATCTGAACTAGCCAGGACTGATTAGGAAAACTATTTTGAAGTTGTGCAGGATAGCTTCATGTAAATTTTGATCCAATATGTAACTCTGGAAAAGAAAAAATAATTTCCAGTCTTGTAATCATGAGGGGGAAAGGGAAAGTAAAATAATATAGCATATCCCTTATATAAATCTATAGTTAGAGTGCACTTGGAGTTCTAGCTATATTATTCTAGCTATATTATATAAAAAAAAAATCAAAATCAAAATTACATATTGTTCTATACTGAGAGCCATTTTGGCCTAATTCTAAAGGTGGTTGGTCTTTACTACTGGAAACTGGGAAACCAGGAGACTGTGAGTTCTAGTTCCTCCCCAGGCATGAACGCTGGCTGGGTGACCTTTCACCAATCATCAAGAGACTGTGAGTTCTAGTCCCACCTTAAGCATGAAAACCGGCTGGATGACTTTGGGCCAATCACCAGAGATTGTGAGTTCTAGTACCAATTTAGGCATCAAAGTTGGGTGGGTATCTTTTGGGCATTCATTGTCTCTCAACCCACCCCACCCCACAGTTGTTGTGTGGAAAATAGGAGAGGAAGAAGTATAATTTTTTTTGTTAAATTATTTGCCGCCTGTTTCACTGTGGGGCTACTCTAGGTGGCTATATTATATACGTTCACTGCTTTTAATTAACTATTCTGAAGTAATAAAGGCAGGCTAAAATATAATAAATAAAATTGTCAAATCCTTAGAAACCATAAGAGGAATTTTCTTCCATCATTTATAATGATGGTATGGTAGGGTCTTCTGGTATGGGTAGGCTGTATTACGGTCATATCTCAAGGACTACCTGAAGGACTACCTATTTGTACATAGTTGGTATTAAATAACAATTTATGATATCAATATCACAAGCATAAAATTAAATAATTTTAGTTTTTGAAATTGAGGAGATAGCTGTAGATTACATCAAAGTATTTGTTGTACAATAAAGAATTTGATCTGGAGCTACCATAGTTACTTGGTATTGAAGTTGATATATACACCTGATATATTGTTAATAAAAGGGAAAAATATAAGTTGAACTAATTTAACAAAAATTAAAATACCCAACAATAATTTTGAAGAACAAAGAAAAAGGATTATGAGAGTCTAATGTTTCCCTTTTTGTACATCTGTTCATTTGTCATATTGTATGTATGGAGACCATTCTTGCTTAAATTTGATTAAACTTCTATTAGATATATATTCGTTTTGTCATTGCTATATATTCCGTAAATTTAAATTCCCAATAAGATATTATTGGAATTGTATCTTTCTTCCAATGTTCAGCAAAATTTATTCTTTTGTTATAAACATATATCTCATCAAATCATGATGTTTCTGATAATTTTTTTTCTGAGATTATTATGCCTACTAAAAAGATTTGTAGTTTCATTTCAAATTCAAATTGATATTTTACATGTCCACCATATGTGATAAAATGTTCTTTCTGATTCACGACACTTCCAACGTTTATTATTATGTGATTTGTCTGTGATAAATATTACTTGATGGCATTGTGCATCATCTGTAGAACATTTTGTACCAATTTTCCTTTAAGTTGTAACTTGGCATACATTTTACAGATTTAGTCCATAATTCTTCCTATGGTTGTTCCTTTAATGACTTGGAAGTCTTCAGATTTTACTGACAAAATGGTTGTCTCTAGCACGAGAATCACTGGTTTCAGTCCATAGATTGCTCATCAAACCTCAAAGGAGATATTGTTGAACTGAAAAAAAAAAGTGTGGGCAATTATAATAATGAGTAGGCTGGAACTGAGAAGAAAAGACTGTAGCGATTGTGGAACGAAAGCAAGTAAGAGGAAATATGATAGACTAGAGGCATATAAAAACTGAAGATGTAGAAAACGTGGATGGTGAAAATTTTTTCATATCAATATTCGGTATTAGAACTCAGTTCATCCCTTGAAACTACAAGGGAGATTCAGAACTGGTCAAAAGAAGGAAGTTTAGTTAAGTGTCCCTCAAACTAGGTATCTTCTTAAAACAGTGTTTCTCAATTTTGGCTGCTTGAAAGGTGTAGACTTCAACTCCCAGAATTCCACAGCGAGCATAGGAGTTGGGAGCTGAATAGTGGTGGGTTCCTCCTGGTTCGGTCCGGTTCGGCCGAGCTGGTAGCAGTGACGATATGACATCACCGAACCGGTTCTCTTTGTTTGGGAGCTGGGCCCCCCGCCCACCCGCCCCTTCTGCGTTATTCTTACCTTTTATTTGGCCCCGCCCCCAATCTATTGCTGCCTCCCGAGTCCCAGCTGATTGGCTAGAAGGAAAAAAAACTGTTTAAACTCTTGCCGCGAGGCTTCAAAGGGCCGCCCTATAGCTGATCAGTGTTAAAAGGCAGTGTGGTGGTAGACCGGTGCCTCCAAAAACAAATGAATAGACCGGTACAGCTCTGCAAGCAGTTAAAAGCCTGGTAGACCAGTACCTCTGCTAAATCCTAAAGAATTGTCACATGACCATCAAGCCACGCCCACAAAATAAGCCACGTCCACAGAACCGGTAGTAAAAAATTTTAGAACCCAGCCCTGGAGCTGAAGTTCTCATATCTTCAAACAGCCATGGCTGAAAAACACTATCCTCGTGTATAGGTCAATTCCTAGAATTGCTTACCTATTCTATCTATTACTGAGAATTCTGGGAGTCAAAATTCAGAAAGTAGGACTGGGAACTACTGGTCTAGTTATAGAGGTAATCCTCGCCTTATGACCACAACTGAACCCAAAATTTATGTTGCTAAGTGAGAAATTTGTTAAGTGGGTTTTGCCCCATTTTACGACTTTTCTTGCCACATTTGTTAACTGAATCCCTGCAGTTGTTAAATTAGTAACACGGTTGTTAAGCGAATCTGGTTTCCCCATTGACTTTGCTCGTCAAAAGTTTGCAAAAGGCCATCACATGCTGCAACGATCGCAAGTGGTGAAAAATGGTGATAAGCCACTTTTTTCATTGCCGTTGTAACTTTGAACAGTTACTAAACGAACTGTTGTAACTTGAGGACTGCCTGTACTGAGGAATTTGTTGCCTTCAGACTTGGCTACGGCTATTATTTTAGGTAGCTTTAAAAGCAGACTTTTGTGGGGACGTGGTGGCTCAGTGGCTAAGATGCTGAGCTTGTCGATCAGAAGGTCGGCAGTTCAGCGGTTCGAATCCCTAGTGCCGCGTAATGGGGTGAGCTCCCGTTACTTGTCCCAGCTTCTGCCAACCTAGCAGTTCGAAAGTACGTAAAAAATGCAAGTAGAAAAACAGGGACCACCTTTGGTGGGAAGGTAACAGCGCTCTGTGGGCCTTCAGTGTTTAGCCATCCCGGCCACATGACCACAGAGACGTCTTCGGACAATTCTGTCCCTTGGGCTTTGAAATGGAGATGAGCACTGTCCCCTAGAGTCGGGAACGACTAGCACATATGTGCAAGGGGAACCTTTACCTAAAAGGAGGCTGGACAAATTTTAATTTTGTGCAGAATTCAAAATTTCAAAACATCTAAGAACAGAGTGAAGTAGTGATCTGGCAAATCCTAAGGAGATGTTGATGCATTTGGTTGAGGCTTTACAGAGAGAGAGGATGCTTCCTACTGGACATGGTTGCATTCCTTCCTCCATTAAGTCTCTATCAATGTATTGGCGGGGAAAAATGGTAAATACAAATCAATGTTGCTTTGTCTCTCCCTTTTCTCACAGTGAGTGTCTCTCCCTTTTCTCACAGTGAGTTCAGTCCATTTGTTTAATTTTTTAAAAAAATATTTAACCTTTCTGTTGAATTAGCATGCCTAGTTTCAATAGCACAATTTCTGGTAATGCTTCATTTCTGATGACATTTCTTCCGTTCTTTTTTACTGCTCTGGAAGCTTTAAAAATGTGTACATGGTGCAATGTTATGATAGTATTTTGTGGCAGATTTTTTTTTTAGCACCTTCATTTCAAAATTCCCCATTTGAATCAAAGCAAGTCATTAATTAAGTGTGTTAATCCAATTTTAATGAGAATTGTGGCATGGACTGTAAAGTTGGTGTAATCATTTCCATATTCTTGCAGTTCCGGAATTTAATGTCATTGGAGCAAAGTAAATAATCTGGGAATTTTAGACAATCACTGCCTTTTTTTTCTTCTGATGAGCTCAGAGAACTGATATTTGCTTGGGAATAACTGGTTTAAATCTATGTCTTCTTTTATTTTATGTGTTTTTCTTTCCCAGATAAAAAAAGATAAACCAGAAATTGTCCCAAATTTAAGACAACTAGTCATGGAGAGATTCGGAAATCTGGAAAGCAAGAACTGTAATGCTGATTTACAAAGAAATGAGAAAGTTGTCCTATTTAAGGAGCAGATCAAGCAAATGAAGGCTCAGTGTAAGTGTGGCTTTATCTCTAAGTCGTCATGTTGTATATGGTTTCGGTGCCTCTGTTACCTTTGTCTCTTACTACAAACCTGTGATATTTATTCATGTATTAAGAAAAATTTTAGAGCCGTCCAACTCGGGAGCAACTCCAGGCAGCTTGTGAGAAATAAGACCCCAAATACAAAACCTAGCAACTCCCTAGCAACACCAATCAGACAAGCCGCTTGATGGGCTTTGTGTCACCCTTGGGTCCCTACGCCCACCAGCAGAACCATGCAGGGATGAAATTAAAAAATTTCCCCTGCCGGTTCTGTGGGTGTGGCTTGTTGGGGGGAGGTCATGTGCCTGGGTGGGCGTGGCCAACTCAACATCACTCACATGGAGGGGTTCCTCACCGGCCCCTCCCCTCCCAGCCACTCCTTGTCGCGAATGGTAGGAAAATGGGGAGGGAAATATTCCTGCCTTCCCTCAGTCTGTGCTGAGATTGAGGAATGGATGACAGGCAAGAAAATCCCCTTCCTCATTTTCCTGCCTTTCACAAAAACGGTTCCATTCCAGCTGCCCCCCCCCCAGTCCCCCTCCCTCCTGGGAACTACTTTAAAGGAACAGGCTGCAGCAGCTCCGTTGTGAATGGAGGGAGAAAAGTTAGCATTCTCTCTGCTGCATTTAACATTGAATTCTATGGAATATTGAGTGGCCGGGTGAGCGGCGACCGGCGGGCGTGGGTGGGGCCAAGGAGGGGTAATTACTACTGGTTCAGCGAACTGATGCTCATAATCCCTAGCGGTTCATCTGAACTGGTGGGATTTCACCCCTGGAACCATGTCTTAAGGGTCTTTTGAAAGTATCAAGGTGAGGATCAATCTGATTCCCACAGGTTTGATGTTCCACAGGGAGAGAGCCACCATGGAGAAGGTCCTTCTTCTTGTTTTGCGCTAGATGAACCCCTATAAGAGAGGGGACCCTGCCTCCCTGCTCTGGTGGGTTGGGTAGATGTAAATGAGAAAAAAGATGGTCCTTAAAATAACCTGGTCCCAAGTCATGTAAGGTTTTTAAAAAATGAAACCAGCACCACGAATTGGAGCCGGAAGCAAATCTGCAAGAGAAGTGACAAATGTGCAAATCTAGACTTGTACAAAACCATCTGGGCATCACATTTTGAACTAATAAAAGTTTCTGGGTACTTTTCAAGGGCAGTCCATGCGCCTTGCAGTAGTCAGAGGTAGAGAAACCACTGCTCTGCATCTAAAACAGCACATAAATCTTTGCTCAGCCATCCCATCCCAAATTACCTCTTGGCTTTTCGAAGAAGAAGGCAAAACAGTATACCTAACTAGAACATTGTGATGAAAAAGTGCATAGAGGTTTTTTTTTGTGGTCTTTCTGTTCCCATCCATTTTAACAACTGGCCTTTTTGAATTTCTCCATCAAATGTGTGAGGGATGATTTCTCTGGATTCTTTCATGGGAAGAGGAAAAAAAAATCTTTTAATAATTTCTCAAGGACAGGATTCCTCCATTTTAGTGACTAACTCAAAAATAACTCCTCGGAAGGAGTTTCCTCCTGATGCATTGAATGGAATTGAATTAATCTCTCTTTGGGATTGAATTGAAGCATTAAATTAAATTTAAAGCTCCGGGAACTTGCAAAAAGCCTTGTATAGCATCCAAAAGGACTTCATGCCCAAAGACACAAAAAGAGCCTTCTCGTTAGTAAATGAGTGTGAGCACACAACACTTCATGAGATTTTCACCAACATTCTCTTCTCTTTTGAAATAATTTTGAGAGCAAATTCTCTATTGTCAAACTGAATGGAAGCCAGAACGATTCCTCTTATACTCTGTTTCCAATTAATATGTACATTTAAACAGATTCAACATTTTCCTTTTAATTTACTAGTAAATTGTTTTAAAACACAAAAGAGGAAAATGGGAGGAAGAAGCTATGATTTTCATTCCTTTTATTAGGCTCCCAGGAAGGTGTCCCAGTAGTAAAAAAAATGATTTTTCTTTAGTCTCTTGGTGCTGGTTTTATTTTTATAATTACCGGTATGTAAGGAAAATCTTGCTTCATAGCCTTTTTTAATATTTGAAGGTGATTTTTTTTTTTAAAAAAATCAAACGTATGTTACATTCTCTTTTTGATATGATCTTTCTAAACTGATTAGGTAAGCTGTTTTTGTTTTGTCACTCTTAACAAAATTGCTCCAATTTCACAATCCAGGCTGTGTTGCAACTCTAAAGAGACCTTTGCTATAATCATGGAACTGTATTGTTAGAAAATGCTTACGGTGTCTGTTCCCAGGTTTACAGCTTGTGTATATAAGCCCTGCAACACCGCAGCATATTAAAATCCCTATGGCCCAATTCAATCATTTTGGGGCTGCTGTGGGAAAACTGGGATCCTTGGACAGCTTGTTTTCCAAATTTCTTCCAGGCATCCGCAGCCACAATGCTATTGGGAATAACACAGGTTGCATTTCCAGTTTGCAGAATGCAAGGAAGAAACCAGAGGGCCTGTCTGTGGAATGAGTTCACATCCCAATTGATTTTGGAAAAAAAATAATATGCATTTAATTTTGGTGTTCCACAAGCACTTTTTAAACTGGTGTGGAGTCACTTCTTTCAGACTCTTAAGGCTAATTCTTGGCTTATTGTAACCTACCAAAGCTTCGGATGGTGAGGCAATAGTTTGCTTGAAGGAAATGTCTGGAAACTGCTTCTCTAGAGCATGTTTTCATAAAGTAGATAGATAATTGTGGATAGGTAACCTTAGGTAGAGAGATGCGGTGGCTCAGTGGCTAAGATGCTGAGTTTGTTGATCAAAAAGTGGGCAGTTCAGCGGTTTGAATCTCTAGTGCCGCATAACGGGGTGAGCTCCTGTTACTTGTCCCAGCTTCTGCCAATCTAGCAGTTCGAAAGCAGATAAAAAATGCAAGTAAAAAAATAGGGACCACCTTTCGTGGGAAGGTAACAGCGTTCCATGCGCCTTTGGCATTTAGTCACACCGGCCACATGACCACGGAGACGTCTTTGGGCAGCGCTGGCTCTTCGGCTTTGGAGCGGAGATGAGCACCGCCCCTTAGAGTCAGGAACGATTAGCACATAGGTGCAAGGGGAACCTTTACCTTAGGTAGGCTGAAAACCTTTTGAAGATTTTTGGAGTAAGGCATCTAAGTTCTTCAGGCACTGGGATATTGTGGATTTCAAAGGAAAATCAAAGGACAAGTTTCTCTTCAGTCAACTCATTTTGATGACATAGACAAACTCATGGGATTATCTTGCTAAGAATACGGAAGTGTTTACTATTGCTGATTTTCAAACGTTGAGATTCTCAGTAGAAAAGCCCCTTTATCTCAGGGGCTGCCACAAAGAAGAAGAAGTCAAGCTATTCTCCAAAGCACCTGAGGGTAGGACAAGAAGCAATGGGTGGAAACTAATCAAGAAGAGAAGCAACCTAGAACTAAGGAGACATTTCCTGACAGTTAGAACAATTAATCAGCGGAACAACTTGCCTCCAGAAGTTGTGAATGTTCCAACACTGGAAGTTTTTAAGAAGATGTTGGATAACCATTTGTCTGAAGTGGTGTAGGGTTTCCTGTCTAAGCAGGGCGATGGACTAGAAGACCTCCAAGGTCCCTTCCAACTCTGTTATTCTATTTCTATTTCTATTCGGTTCTGTTCTGTTCTATTCTGTTCTATTCTCTGTCTATTAACTGGTTTCCCCCTTCTCAATATTAATGCCTGATCCTGCTTAGCATTTTGAGATCAGCCAAGACACGGCTGCCTCCAGCTTGGTATAATAATTGTATTAAAATACTTTGTTGGGAGAGGAAATGAGCAATTATGAATTACAGACTAGATTTCTGTTCTCGGCAAAGAAAAGAAAGAGCTCTTAACAATATACTTCCTTAGCAAGAGAAATCTGTGCAAAGTCTGCAGGTAAGAATGCTGACATAATGTGCTAATGCAGAGGCCCACGGCCCACTATCGGGCCGTGGCCCATTTAAAACTGGGCTGCTGAAGGGGCAGGTGAGTGCGCAGCTTCCCTTGCACAAGCAGCGGGCATGTGTGTTTGGGCACAAAGCTCCATTTCCACAGGTGCACACGCTTGCCCATGAAGCTTCATTGTGCAAATGGAACTGCGCACGGGCCTGCCACTCGCACAAAATCATCCCCTTTCCTTCCCCATCAGACTGCCAATCTGGAAAGGTTGGGACCGCTGTCCTAATGTACCTTCAGCAAAGGAGAACTCACCTGCTCTCAAAACTTTGTTCCCCTGAAGAATATATTATTAGGATATTGTGAGATGCATAATACCCGAGAGTGAGCCACTGTGAGTTAGAGAAGAATGGTTGAGGGACATAATCTTTGCTTTGTAATGAAGAGGTGGGCAGAACATTTGAAATTTCAATGCCCCAATCTGTAAAACGCATTCCTAGAGAATCCTGGGAAATGTAGTTCTTTGATGGGGAGGGCCACTGAACTTCTAGCACTATTTTCAAGTTAAGTTCTCAATTAATTTGGGGTTTCTACACAACCTTGGTCCTTAACTGGTGTGCAAGACCTCCATCAATCCCTTATTGATGAATAACTTGAACTTGAACTTCAGTGGAATGCATAAATAACCCTGGTGAATATTTTAGGAGTTGTATAGGCTGCCCTGGAACTCAGTGCCCTGAAATTCAAATTCTACCTGGGCAGTTTGATTTTTTTTTTTTAATGTCTCCTTTTGCACATGAAGTCCATTAATCCTGGTGCAATATTGGGAACGTAAGATAGTTTAGGAATAATTTCATTCTCGTTTACTGCAGCCTTCTGCAACAGTTCAGATGTAATGAACGATAGATTAATATAGTAAAATGGGAATTCTAGGCCTAAACCAAGTTTATCTTTTGAAAAAGAAGCTGGTGTTGGCTAGGAAATAGATCATTTACTGATACTATATTGGCTTGGCAGTTTCATTTTCTCACAACCACAAAGGTTATGCTGCTAAGCTATGCAAAACAATAACCATGCAATTGTAATGGAATGTTTCTGCCTTAGCTTCAGGGGGAATACATACCAACATGCATATAGGTAATTAACACTCGCACATACATACAGGTCTAACTCTTAAAACTCTCAAATATTTGCTCAAAAGATCCAACTTACGGCAACAGCTGTTGTTAAATTGTCATGGAGGAAGAGGTAGGGTGGGAAAATCGGAAGGCAAGAGTCTTCTTCAAGTGGAGCTTGATGACTTCATCGACATATTGTTGTAGAGCTCTTGAAAGCCATGTAAAAATGGTTAGCCACCACCTACTTTAAGGAATCTTTAAAAACTTCCCATTCTAGTATAGAGCCTCAATATTTCTTAGTGGTCCCCTGTCCAAGGCATGACTTTGCTTAGTTCCTTCCATCATCCAGAACAGATCAATTTACTACTGTCAACTGCTGAGATGGGTATTAGAAAAGAGTATTTAAATTCATTATTGAGTCACCTAAATAGACCAGCAAGACTGGTGATCATGATGATAACAAATAAAATTGTCATTCATTTTAAGAAGTCTTAATCTATAAATCAAACAGAGCTTAATCTTTTAATTATTAACTGATTGATTAAATCTGCATCCATCTGCAAATAACTAAAACAATAGATTGGACGGGAAAAGCCCACACAATGTTTTTAGAAAGCACTTGCGCTTGTCAGCCAGCCAAAGTCTTATAAAATGCACACTTTGGGATTTGAGGATTACACTTGATTTCATTAGAGAAACACTGTTCATTGTTAAATATATGATTATGAATTGTTTATAGTTAATAGGTTATTATAGTAGATTAAACTTAAATTAAGAATACTGTATATGAATTGTTTTTAACATTAATAATATACAATTATTAGCACTTTAAAGGTTGTTACGTAATTGCTATTATTCGTTTAAACCTAGAGGTTGTTGTATTTTACTATTGTTTCTGGACTGGAAAAAGTCAAAGGTCATCTTTTTTAATAATTAGTTTTATGTACTTTTTTGGTCACTTTCTAACTTTAGCATTTTATTTCTTTCTGTTTTTTCCTTTTATGATAGTTTGTGAATGATCCTTGGGGTTCTCTGAGTTTGGCTGTTTTCTTGCCTATGTTTCATTACCAAACTAGGTAATATCATCAGTGCTAGTAAGGAGTGGGGTTTGCTCACCGTTTATATTCTAGTGGCTTGCCCCGTCTGTGTTGGTGGGGATGTTCTTGATGGTTTTTGGTACAGGTAGATAGTCCTCAACCTATGACCACAACTGAGCCCAAAATTTATGTTGCGAAGTGAGAAATTCGTTAAGTGAGTTTTGCCCCATCTTATGACTTTTCTCGCCCCATTTGTTAAGTGAATCACTGCAGTTGTTAAGTTAGTAACACAGTTGTTAAGTGAATCTGACTTCCCCATTGACTTTGCCTATCAGGAGGTTGTAAAAGGAGATGACACGACCCTGGGACACTGCAATCGTCATAAATGTGAGTCAGTTGTCAAGCATCCGAATGTAAATCAAATGATCAAATGAGGGATGCTGCAATGGTCATAAGTGTAAAAAATGATCATAAGTCACTTTTGTCAGTACCGTTGTAACTTTGTACGGTCACTAAGTGAACTGTTGTAAGCCGAGGACTACCTGTATAGCTGTTGACTGTTAGCTCTTTTGGCAGTTCCTTGATTGGGGTATTGTTTACTTTTTGATTGCTGGTTTAATGTTAATCTTAGTGTTAATCTCTACTCATCTGGGTGTTGATTGCTGGTGGGGAGGTGTTTTCATTTTTTTTGTTTCCTTTTTGTCTTGTTGATTGTCTCTCTTGCACAGTATGTAGATATTGTTTATGTCTATGTGCCTGTTGATGGCTAACTTGTCAGAGTGCCAGGCTTCCAGGAATTCTCTAGTGTTGTTTGGTCTAGGTTATGGTCACAATTTCCCAGGTGAAAACAACCAAGTTCGGAGAGCACCAAGGACCATATATTCTCCTCGCCTTTATATTTTTATTGTTCTTTTTAAATTTTAATAATTTTTTTTTAAAGAAACAAATTAAAATAAATATGTTAAGGTTGGCATTTGGGACCAGTAGACCACTACTCATTTTTATGGCGAGCCGAAATTTATGGCTTCCTTGATTCTATTTCTGTTTATCCTCTACCAAGGGGTTTGAGTCCCTCACACCATTCTCCAGATAACAAGAGAGGTAGAACGCAGCCCCATTGTGTTAAATGTTACTTTCTCATCATTAGAGAATCTCGTTGATTCTCTATGAATCTCCAAGATTCAGTGCAGCCCCAGGGCTCCCTGTACAGTTATTCTGGGATCAATTAGGGTAATAAATTAAGGACTACAGGTAGTCCTCGACCTAGGACACCAATTGAGCCCAACAATTCTGTGGCTAAGTGAGACATTTAAGTGAGTTTTGCCTCATTTTAGGATCTTTCTTGCCACAGTTGTTAAGTGAAGCATTGCAGTTGTTACATTAGTAACACGGTTGTTGAATGAATCTGGCTTTCCCATCGACTTTGAAGGTGGCAAAAAGGGAATCACATGACCCCAGGACATCATCAATATGAACCCAGTTATCAAGCGTCTGAATTTTGATCATTGTGATCATGGGGATGCCGTAATGGTCGTAAGTGTGAAAACTGTCATGAATCACTTTTTTTCAGTGACCTTGTAACTTGGTACGGTCACCAAATGAACCGTTTTTAAGTCGAGGACTTGTGTTTATGCTGATCTCTGACTGTGTTGAAGATAGATTTGATTTGAGTGGAGATATTATTAATCATTTGCAGGAAGTGGCTGTGGAAAGATACTCCTGCAAATTCTTGTACTACGCCAGATACCATCTTACCAGAAATAGCAGATAGCATGTCAGAAATGGGGCAAAACAGCCAGACAGTAGTCAGAGCATCCGAGGTGAATCTCTATCTTCCTCATCCTGCCCCACCTTACAGCAAGGAAACATAAGTAGACACACATATTTGGCACTAGAGGTTAAAACCAGGGATGAAATCCAGCAGGTTCTGACAGGTTCTGGAGAACCGGTAGCGGAAATTTTGAGTAGTTCGGAGAAGAGCCTTGATAGTACACTGGTCTACGCACCCTGTTATTAACACAGCTGCCTGCAATTTACTGCTGGTTCGAATCTCTCCAAGGCTCAAGGTTGACTCAGCCTTCCATCCTTTCTAAGGTAGGTGAAATGAGGACCCAGTTTGTGGGGGCAATAAGCTGACTTTGTATAAAAATATACAAAAGTATGAAGGCTATTGCTTAACACATTGTAAGCCGCCCTGAGTCTCCGGAGAAGGGCGGCATATAAATCAAATTAAAAAAAAACAAAAAACCGGCAAATACCACCTTTGGCTGGCCCCAGAATGGGGTGGGAATGGAGATTTTGCAGTATCCTTCCCCTACCATTCCCACCAAGCCATGCCCACAAAATTTCTATTTTGCAGGAATTGGGAATCTCTAGTTTAATTAAAAGAAGAACAAAAGGTGACATGATAGCGGTATTCTGATATCTCAGGGGCTGCCACAAAGAAGAGGAGGTCAAATTATTCTCCAATGCACCTGAAGGCAGAACAAGAAGCAAAGGATGGAAACTAACCAAGGAGAGAAGCAACCTAGAACTAAGGAGAAATTTCCTGACAGTTAGAACAATTAATCAGTAGAACAACCTGCCTCCAGAAGTTGTGGATGCTTCAACACTGGAGGTTTTTAAGAAGAGAGTGGACATCCATTTATCTGAAATGGTATAAGTTTCCTGCCTGAGCAGGGGGTTGGACTAGAAGACCTCCAAGGTCCCTTCCAACTGGGTTATTCTGTTACTTTTTATAAATTCTGCTGTGCACTTCTCAGAGCTTTTTCTCACCTAAGAATTTACTCAGCACTTCAGGGAATGTTTTGCAATACAAAATTGCCTTGACCAGTCAACTGACTAATATTCAGGCTTGCTTCACTGCTCTCACTCTTCCCCAGACATTCAACCCAACAGTATTTTTTTCTCTTTTGCCCCCCCACCCCCACCCCCTCCCGAAGTTAGAACTTATTGCTTGTGGAGAGCAGGGGTGCCAACCCTCTGCCTAGTAGCAGTGTTGCGAATTGGTGAGGTTATTATCTTTGCAGAGAAGAAAATGTTTCGATCCTTTCAGCTTTAGTGCTACAGTTGCCCAGGCTTAGCAATTAAGCAACTGCAGCTGATTTTGGTGATGTTCAGCAACATTTTTCCCCTCTTCATCAGATCATTCTGTTCCCATAATTCTTGATTGTATAAGTAATTCATTTGTGCAATTGAGTTGTATTACAAAATCATGACATCTTGTGACCAGGCTTGCTTGCACTCATCAGAAATTTTGTCCATCTTTAGGATTAGTAATGTGCATATGAGGAGACTGTTGGATGACTTGCAATTTGTTTATACACTCCATGCTCCTTTTAAGAATCATTTCTCTCGGATTTGACTGATGGTAAGCCTTCAGTTGTTTTAAGAGTTATAGACTTCTATTTGTGGCAGCGGTTTATTTCTTAAGTATTAACAGGTTGTATGATATTCTTAACACTGCTATGCATAGCCAAGATCCACTGCTTTGTATGTGATTGTTAATAATATTACAGCCAATTATAAAATGCAACTTGGGTTGTAAAACAACCCTCCTTAAGTAATCTCCTTTCTTCATGCTTATTAGACAACCAAGGCTGAGTAGGTTTGATGGGAGCTAGAGTCTCAGTATGTCTACAAGATGCTGTAATGTACAAGTACAGATTAGGAGAAACCTGGCTAAAAAGCAGTCACTATGAGGGGGACCTTGGAGTCTTAGTGGGCAATCACTTAAATATTGTGCGGTGGCAGCCAAAAAAAGCCAATGCAATCCTTGGTTGCATAAACAGAGGGATAGAGTCGAGATCATGGGAAGTATTAGTTCCGCTTTATAAAACATTAACAAGACCACATCTGGAATACTGCATCCAGTTTTGGTCACCTCACTATAGAAAAGATGTTGAGACTTTGGAAAGAGTGCAGAGAAGAACAGCTAAGATGATGAAGGGCCTGGAGACTAAAGCATATAAAAAATGGTTGCAGGAATTGGGTGTGCTCAGTGGCTAAGACGCTGAGCTTGTCGATCGAAAGGTCAGCAGTTCAGCAGTTCGAATCCCTAGTGCTGCGTAACAGAGTGAGCTCCCATTACTTGTCCCAGCTTCTGCCAACCTAGCAGTTTGAAAGCAGGTAAAAAATGCAAGTAGAAAAATAGGGACCACCTTTGGTGGGAAGGTAACAGGGTTCCGTGCACCTTTGGTGTTTAGTCATGCCGGCCACATGACCACGGAGACGTCTTCAGACAGCGCTGGCTCTTCGGCTTTGAAACGGAGATGAGCACCGCCCCCTAGAGTCAGGAACGACTAGCATATATGTGCGAGGGGAACCTTTACCTTTATGTCTAGTTTAATGAAAAGAAGGACTAGGGAGGACATGAAGCAGTCTTCCAATATTTTAGAGGTTGCCACAAAGAAGAGGGGGTCAACCTATTCTCTAAAACACTTAAAGGCAGGAACAAGAAACAATGAATGGAAACTAATCAAGGAGAGAACCAACCTAGAATTAAAGAGAAATTTCCTGACAGAACAATTAATCAGTAGAGTAAGCTGTTTCCAGAAGTTGTGAGTGCTCCATCACTGGAGGCTTTTTAGAAGAGACTGGACAGCCATTTGTCTGAAATTATGTAGGGTCTCCTGCTTGAGCCTGGGGTTGGACTGGAAGACTTCCAAGGTCCCTTCCAACACTATTATTCTGTATACTTTGCTGTGTTGGGGAAAACAGATGTAAACTACTTAAATCAAGGCAGGGTTACACTTCTTCCAATGTCAGAGAGGAAATACATAGAATAGTTAGCAGTTCTTTCTCTTGGAAGCTTAAGAGAGATAAAATCCAAAGAAGGGCCTAAATATTGAGACTTTTTTAGATGCCAGCAAATACATGTTAAAAATATTGTAGAGAAAGGTTTTACCAGAGAAGGGACAATTCCCGTTAGAGAGAAAGAGAGAATGAGGCCACCTTATGATTTATCGAAAAATTTCAAAATTTCAATGCTGATGTCCAAGCGAATAAATTATGCAATAATTTTAATACGTTGGTGTGATCCATCTAGCATTGGACAACAAAGATTGCATTCCAAAACATTTTAACTACGAACCGCCAAACTTGATTTTAACTTAGTCCATTGTGCTGTGTGAATTCAGCCAGTGACTTTTTCCCTTTTTCCTTGCCCTTGGAGAGGGGACTGTTGCTCATTTAACCACAGGCTTTCAAAAGAAAAATAAAGAAAGAAAGAAACTCCTAATGAAATATTTTTGTCCACTGGGGATAGAAATGAGGACGGTCAACCTTAGCTGAATCTCCTGGGAATGAGCACCGTCATTTACCTTAAATCTGCATGGTGATGAAAAGCCAAGGGAGAGAAAAATGTTGACAGTCTTTGACTTTAACAAGTTGTGTCTGGACTCGTAAACAGAGGTTGTGTAGGAATCCTCTTCCCACAGTCAGAAGAACAGTAAGTAATAGCAGCTTGATTACTTTATCTCACTCTAGGCTGCAAATAATAATTACAGCAACTTAAGTCTGATGAATAAAAGCCGGGCATTAAAATGCAAAGGAAGAAAGCATTTCTTTAACAGGCAGTCATAATCATGTGTAATTGTTTGGCAATCTAATGTGGCTCTTGTAATCCATCTACATAATTACCTTTCGGGTTCCCCCCCTTTCTCTAATATCCACCCCTGCACCCCTGGGATATTACTGAAGCAAACTTATTTGAAATATTTCCTTTGAACAAGCAGAAATCAAGGGACTCCGATAGCTTGTTCCCATTGATGTTTCATGATCCTCAGACCTACATGGGTAATGCACCATTAATTTTTGGCAGCTGCCAAGCACAATGTATTTCAAAACATGGATAGGCAAACATGAAGAAGTATTGGCTCTCATTTCTTGAGCAATCCACCCGAATTAGCTAGGTGCTTTTGGGACTGAATCCTATATCTTATTGGCAGAGAGCCCCTTTGAATTTGGAGCAGCTCAGACATGTTGTTCTGTTGGCCATTGTGAAAGTAGCAGATGGCTGGGAGAATGTTGTTTGCTTCTATACAGGTAGTGCTTTCCAACTGCTAGGTGAGCAGGAGCTCAGGCAAGGACGGGAGCTCACCCCATCACGTGGTGCTCAGGTCTCAAACCTGGGCTGCTGGCTTTCCAACTGACAAGTCCAGCATCTTAACCAGTGGTGGGATTCAGCCAGTTTGCACCACTTCGGGAGAACCGGTTGTTAACTTTCTGAGCAGTTTGGCAAACTGGTTGTTGGAAGAAATCAGTAGGGCAGAGAACCGGTTGTTAAATTACTTGAATCCCATCACTGGTCTTAACCACTAAGCCACCATGTTGCCCCACTCAGTACAGCATAGAAGTAGAAATCTCTTGTTTGGAGAACTTACAATGTACAAGTGGACATACAAGAGACAAGAAAAGAAAGTGATATAGGGGAGGGAATTAAAGCCCTAGGAAAAATATATTTATTTTAATGCAAGTATTTAGGCTTGCAAAAGAAGGCTATGGGAATTGAAGGCTACACTAAGATTTTCTAGGAAATATGTCATACAGGATGGATCTTATGGGATAGATGAGTCTATATTGTTTTATGCAAACTGGATGCCATTCAGATACGTTGAATTTTGACTTTCAGAAATCTTAGCAGCAATAGCATTGAAGAACACCAGTTGGTGAAGATCAGTTTTATAAACCCAATTTGTTGCCTAAATCTGAAAGTTAAAAAAAAAATCTGCAGAACTACTGGTAAATATGTATTCTTCATTGTATTTTCCTCAAAAGAATCTTTATTTCTTAATATATTTTATCCAAAAATATGTACTTTTTTAAAAGCCAAAAGCTATATTGCAAAATATGAAGGAATGTGAAATCCCAATGATATTTGCATTCCAATCTGAACAGCTGGCCAGGATGTCTGATTTGTTAATGTACTTTTTGTAGGACTGGGAATGTGAAAAAATAATTTCCCACATAAAAAAAAAATCAAGGCCAAACTATGGTGGAATTGCAGCATGTCCAAATCTGATCTTGAACCATCTTTCTGGAGAAATCGGGGTTGATCACAAACATTACAAAGTTTTCTTATGATCTGCCTACCAGCAAATATGGATACTATCTGAGTCAGTTTTTAGTCGTCTTTTCATCAAGTGGCTAAAAACAAATAAAAGCTGAAAAGGAACTTCATATTCAAACCCAGAACTGCAAGTGTGTCCATATAGCAGCGTTATAAAAATAAACTTACTTATTTGTGTTAAATAAAAGCCCAACAATTGCCTTTGTATAAGATGCTAAGATTGGTTAAATTTAATCAGATGTGTGTATATTGTGAGTATATATGTTTTAGTTTATTGTACTGGTAGTTTTCGACTTACAACCATTCATTTAGTGATGGTTCAAAATTACAATGGCACTGAAAAAGTGTCTTACAACTGATCCTCACACTTACCACCATTGCAGCAGGGGTGGGTTCTATTTACCTTTACTACTGGTTCGCAACGGGTTTGCGCATGCGTAGATCGCTTCTGATGACATCAGGGTCAGTGGGCGGAGCTTCCCGCCAATTTTACTATCAGTTCTATAGAACCGGTCCGAACCGGGGGCAACCCACCACTGCATTGCAGCATCCCCACGGTCGCACATTCAAAATTTGGGTGATTGACAATTGGCAAATATTTATGATGATTGCAGCATCATAAATATTGAGTTATTTGATTATCATTTGTGACCTTTCCAGCTGGCTTTCAACAACCAAAGTCAATGGGAGAAGCTGGATTTGCTTAATGACCGCAGGATTCACCTAACAGTTGCAGTGATTCACTTAACAACTTTGGCAAAAAGGTCATAATATCAGCCATGATTCACTTAACAACCATCTTGCTTACCAACGGAACGTCTGGTCCCAATTGTGGTCATAAGTCGAGGACTATGGAAAAAGTGCAGAGAAGAGCAACTAAGATGATTAAGGCCCTGGAGACTAAAACATGAAGAACGGTTGCAGGATTTGGTTATGGCTAATCTAGAGAAAAGAAGGACATGGGGGGGACATGATAGCAGCATTTCAATATTTGAGGGGCTGCCAAGGGTCAAATTATTCTCCTAAGCACCTGAGGGCAGGGCAAGAAGAAATGAATGGAAACTAATCGAGGAGAGAAGCAACCTAGAACTAAGGAGAAATTTCCTAACAGTGAGAACAATTAACCAGTGGAACTGCTTGCCTTCAGAAGTTCTGGATGCTCCATCACTGGAGGTTTTAAAGAGACTGGACAGCCACTTATCTGAAATGGTATAGCATCTCCTGCTTGAGCAAGGGGTTGGATTAGAAGACCCCCAAGGTCCCTTCCAGCTCTATTCTGATTTGAATTGGTTTATCTGCCCAGCCTATTTTATTAGTTCATATTTCAGTGTGTTATGCAATCCCAGAAGGTAGGTTAATTCAGCAACCTGGTGAGTCATGTTGCACAAATGCAATCAACAATTGTGCTTGAGAAAGAGCTTCCAATTCAGGCAGACTAAAATGTACTGTGGTACCCAAATCTGCACTACCATGATGCTCAGATGGGAAGAGGTGAGTTGCAGCCTTTGAAGGGTTTACCCTCTCTTCCCTGTCCACTTCAAGGATCGTCCATGTAATTGCAATAGGCAGGGTTATAATAAACACTACCATTGATTCAAAATTTTGTTCTAAAGCCATGGCAATTTAACTGTCTATCTTTCAGTCTCCAATAGAATGGTACCCATTATCCTACAACATTGCATATCCAGCTGCTGGATCATTCTCCTGATGTCTCTCGTCCTCTTAACTTGTCAGTTGATCTACTGCCTGTGGATCAGCTTTCTCCAATCTAGTCCCTTCTGGTGTATTGTGGCTTCAGCTCCCAAAATTCTTACTCAGCATAGCTGATCTAAATGGAATGGCGATTAGAGCTTGCAGGCTCACTTATGTGTTGCTGCTTCCGTTTTTGCTCGCTGGAATTCCTCCATCTCTTGTGTCTCGTTTCCACCGCTTCTGTTTATAAAATCTAACCTTCTGGCATCCAGAATCCTCTTCCTCCTGTTGCTGGCTTCATTTATAGAATGGCTGGCACTGAATTCACATGAGAGACGCGATAAGTTTTCATTCACAGGCACTATCTTCACATAATAATAAAAAGTTTACATTGCAATCATACATCTGAAACAGCAGTTTTATGGTAGCCAGTTGATATCTGATAGCCAAAATGATCAGTGGGTAAACATAGTTCTCTTAATTGTTTCTAATTCCAACTCTGTCTGAGTAATTAATGGATAACCTCTTTCCTTCAATAATAAGAAGAGAGAGGAAAGCCAAAAGGAAGAGGCAGAATCCCAAAGAACAGGGAGAAACATGTTCCTAAGATTTAAGGTTTAATGTTTAGCCCTTGATGGATTGCGAATGAATGATTGCTTTTTATTTCAATTTATTTGCCATAAAAGTAGCAACGGCGTGAGTCATAAACCAAGGTCCCAAGCTTTGGGTTTGCTAATTAAAAAAAAAAAAAAAGGGGGGGGGTGTTTGTCTCTAATGAATTTGGCTTAACCTTCCGAATTTATTAGTTGCACACAAACATCATAAATGTTGTTGGGGAGCAACCATGGAAACTCTTGTTTTTCCTGCCATTGCTAAATTTACCACGGGTTGAATATTAACACAGTGCCTGGCAATACTTTCAAAGCAAAAATAGCTTTGGTGTGACTCACCGTGACTCATTTTACTGCTAGGCCTGGGACGGTGCCTAGAGTTGACACTGAACGAGCTGGCTGCCTGCATTGCTGCGGATTTTTTTCTCTCTCTCTCCTTTTCTAGGAACTGTGGACACAGCTCATTCTTGCGAATTATCTTGTGCAATACTTTGAATGCAGCAATGTGTTTGTTTTGCTTTCCAAGTCAGATGAATCAGAGGATGGTGAAAGACATACCCATAAGAAACTTTTCTACTTTTTAAATATATATATATATATATTTCCACAGTTCTAGAAAATACAGCTTCTCTGAATTTAGCTTTTGGCTTCAGCCGTCAAGAAACAGCATTCCAATATTAAACTTTATGACCCTTTCTCCGTATTATGTAACCTGTTGCTTTTAAAAATGTTCGCATCGCTTGGAAGGTGTTTTTCAAGAAAAGCTTTATTTTCTTGTTGAACTTTGACCCTTCCTATGACTTGGGAGTGGGGAGAGTTCAATTGTCTCATAAGCAGGCCAAGAAAGAGGAAGAAATTCATCCGACACATGCCACATATGAAGGATATCCTTTTTCACTGTCCATATTGCTGATTGTGTGTGCCTGTTTTGTGTCAGGCGTGAAAGACCAGGTCCACACGTGAGGGTCCAACTAAACTGATTTATTGCTAGTTTGCTTGTGGCTATGGAGGGATTCTAGTCTGATCCCTTTTTTAACTCCACCATCAGGTTCTTCCACTCCTTCTCCTACAGTAGGACTGGATTTGATACCTACAGTTCCTTTCTGCAGCTCTGAAACACTTCACACAGAACTCTGCAAAATTCCAATGTTTGCAAGCTGACATTTTTGTACAGGTGATCAGCTCTGAAACCCAGTGTTACTTTTGGCTTTGAAGTATAGCAGGTGATTGAGAAGCCAGCTACATAGTGATACTCTATAACTAATGATGGAAGATCCACTATTGATCTGCTCCTAGATAATTTCATGACCAAATTTGGAGCATCTGAAATAAGCAACCTGAGCAAATACACGCTAAGATTAATTTAATAGGATGCTTTGAAGAGAATATAGGAAATCCTTGTCTTATGGCCATAGTGGAGCCTGCCCATTATAGTTGTAAGTCCTGATGGTCATAAAGCAAGCTATCATGTGACCGGGCCTGATTTTATGACCTTTTTGCAGTGGCTATTAAGCCTTTGTTCATGATGGGGTATTTTTGCAGAAAACCAGAAGTAACCACCGATTTCCAGCAAAAATGTAATCATGGTCATGTGACCATGGGACATTGCAAACAGCCATAAAAGTGGGGTTACCAAGTCCTCAAAATGTGGTCTTGTGACTGCAGGATATAGCCATTAGAAGTTCAGAACCAGGTTGTATCTTTTGAGTGGTCAATCATAACTTTGAATAGTCTGGAAGTTGGGTCATGGCAACTAGACTTCTTTTTAGTTTGAAAAGTTTTGCTGCTTATCCAAACTTCTAAAGTTTGAGCAAGTTGGTTAGGGGGACCCCATATGGTGGTTTCATTTCTCACCTAACGTGAATAGGTTTGTTAGGTGAGTAGGCAAAGAGTTGTTAAGGGCCGTTGCTTCTAAATCCTTCTCTTAGGTGGGTCATTAAGTGTGACCTCCCTGTTGAACCTGTGAAGTAGTCTTGATCTTTCTGGGGAACTGATGCAAGAGGAGCATTAAAAAAATGGGGGACAGGTTGTGTCTGAGGCCTCCACCTCTATTGAGGGAAGGATTGTACAACTAAACATAAGAGGAGTAATGTAGTGTTGCAATCCAATGCAGTGAGGAATGTTCAGAGCTCTACATTGGAGAAATCAAGCAGCCTTTACACAAGAGGATGGCTCAGCATAGGAGAAACGATACTACAGGACCAGAATCAGCAGTGTCCCTCCACTTAAAAGAAAAAGGACACTCTTTTGAGGACCACAACGTTCACATTTTGGACAGGGATGGATTTAGGAGCAACAACCTTAACGAGACTCTGCCTACTCATAGATCAGGGGTCTCCAACCTTGGCAACTTTAAGACTTGTGGACTTCAACTCCCAGAATTCCTCAGCCAGCAAAGCATGTCATAGATGGCTTGAGAGAGGAGTGAAGGAATCCATTCATGCTGAAGTGGAAAATCCTTCATTTAATAGAGGGGCAGGCCTCAGACACAACCTGCCTCCCATTTTTTAGGCTACTCTTGCATTCAACAAGGGACTCCATCTCAATCTAAATCCTGAGAGAAGGGCCATGTCTTGAAGGTTGGAATAGAAGAGAACGTCGGTAACTCGGTGTTGAACTGTGAAGACCTTGGTGCTCTCTGAGCTTGGTTGTTTGCTTGTGGACGTTACATTACCCAACTAGGTAACATCATCAGTATGAGTGTTTGTGGAGTTACTGCCTGTTTATATACAGTAGCTTGCTCTTCTAGTTTTGATAGAGGTGTGGTTTCCTTCTTGGCGGTTTTGTGATTAAGAGTATTGTTTTCTGCCTGATTATCCGGTGTTGATCCTTGTTTATCTGAGTTTTGGCTGCTGGAAGTGATGCCTTCTAATCTTTTTGTTTCCTTCCTAGGTTATACATTGTCTCTTTTAAAACCTTTTTCTTTTCTAAATAGCAACTAATATTAATTAGTGTTGGAGCCTCGTATAGGAGGAATGGAAAGTAATTGTCACCAGAGGAGCCCTAGCTCTAGATTGCTATTAAATGCCATTTTGCAAGACCTGAGACAGAGTAGGAACTCCTTGAAAATCATTAGGGTGTGGGAAGCAAGTGCAATGAAAAAATCTGAAGTATTTATATTTTCATATTGATCCTGACAGAGTAACTCAGTAAGAGGATGACAGTTCAGACAGATTTTTTTAAAAAAACCCAAGTGTAATATGGAAAATAACTGGAATAAAATGTATTGAATGCTGTAATCAGTACCCTGTTTCCCCCCACAATAAGACATCCCTTGATAATAAGCCCAATCGGGCTTTTGAGCGCATGGCAATAAGGCCAAGCACTTATTTCAGGGTTCAAAAAAAATATAAGACAGGGTCTTATTTTCGGGGAAACACGGTATCTTAAAAAAAAAGCTTGTTTTGAACATTGTTGAATGCATTTTTCTAACAGGAGCACATTTCTTCCTACTGAGAAGCATAACTTCCATTCTGCCTTTTTAATTTTTTTTTTTTTTAAATGGGGTGGGAGAAACAAACCTCCAGCTTATTTTATTAGGAACAATGATTTTATCACAATCACATTAGTTCCTTTAAATTCAAGCTGCTTAAAATACCACACATACATTGATTATTTTCCATCAGTAAATCAGGGCAAAATCTGCGTTGTGCCTTTACTAAAGGAGAATATGATTTCCTTGGACTTTAAAAATAAGAAAGCTTTACTGATTGTTGATAGAGTTTGGATTATAATAGAGAGCATTTCTGAACTGTTATTTCTATCATCTTGCTATTGTTTCATTTCCTTAGATATTTTACCCAAACCAAAACTTCTGAATTTGCCTTTGAGGTTTTGCTTCAGCTTGAATCCTGATGGGTTTACATCCATTCTTGGAAACGTTTCATTTACCCCATCAAAATGCATCTCCCCCTTCGTCCAATTCCTAGGATATTTCATCATGAAGAATCTCCATATTGTATTGTGAAATTTCACCTTGGTAGCAGTGCTAATTAAAGTAGTTTCTGTGACTGGCCAATGTTAGGTCAAGCGTCATTATTTCTTAAAATTGTTTGTTAGGCAGTTATTCCATAATGCATGTCTTTAGCAATCTTTTCTAAGTTTATTGTACAACCTTATTAAGTCATCCACTCTTTCAGATTAGATATTCTGAATGCTAGAATGTGTTTATTCATATATGGAAGATATATTGTGGTTTCATAGACACCACCCTGTGTAGGAGGTGAAGTAGCTTCCTGCTGCTGTGGCAAGGGAGACAACCGAAGTGACTTTTGACCAACATTAAGTCACATCAAAAATGGCCAACCCATCCGCTTCACGCTGGCGGACTTTATGCATGAGAGGCTGTGGCCTAGAATGTTTCTTGCTGATGGTATATTTATCTAATTAGTGGGAGTTCTTTCTCAACAGTGTAAGATTAGTGTCCCAACCAAGAGTGAAGACTCTGCCATAATTATCAAAGTAAAAAAAAAAAAAAAGAACTAACTCGTAATACTCTTCAATAATTCCAGAATTAAAACCAAGACATTTTATGAATAGAGTAGCCACAATCAGGAGACAAAGGTGAGATTCAGCAGCCTCTTTTTCCTCCAAATGCTATTCCATTTTATGCCTTATAATGACCAACCTTTGGATCTAGACTGGGATAGAATAAACCCACTGAAAACATTACCCTGTCAGACCTGTTTTTTTATTGCCTATGAAGGTCTAGACTACTTATTGATACTGTTGATTGGAGAAGATGTAATTTCAGTCCAACATCAATTAGACGATGAAGATGGGCCATTAAAGAATGTTTCATCATTCTATTAGAAAATATTGGATACAATTTACATTTCTTTCTGTTAAGTGCCTATAAAATATTAGGGCAACACAAGAGCCAAATAATGGTTTCTTAGTTGAGAAGAATGAATTGCCAAAACCTGTTTTATGGTTGCAAAGAAGGCTTTAGTGACAGAAGTCGAGCACCAATTAGAAACTCTAGGCTTGTTAATTCAGGTTGATATTATCTGGTGCCACCTGATCCAAAGCATTCATCATTTTAGATAGAATGCATGAAAGTCTAATTTGCAATTTCCAGTCTCCCAGTAATTACATGGCTGTTTCTTACTAGTTTCTGCTATGACATTTAAATTTCCTGTCACATGAATCAAAAGCTGGGGTTGGGGGGGGGAAGCCTTTGTCAACAAGCGTTGACTACAGCACTGTGCATAGAGAAGGCAAGGATTTCAGAATTAGTCAGAACCCAGAGTAGATAGGATAATCGATTAATTAATCAATGACACACAACTGCCTAAGGTGAAAAATAAAGTCATATATGAAGCAAATGGTGATCCCCGGGGTGTGTGTGTGTGAGTGATGGTGATCGGGTCACACTCTGATTGAGGATAGGCCTATTTCTTCCTGACATCCAATATACTTCTTCCTCACCTTGACATTTTACACAAATAATGAAAGCTCACAGATTTAATGCTGTTCTTTATAGAACCTTGAAGCTACAGAGAAAAAAAGAGCCCCCCCCTAAATTTCAGTGGTTTCCTGAATCCCACAGAGTTAATCCACTCTGACATGAAAAATGAAAATCCCGTTCTGAATGTGTATGCTCCAGAATCCAGGTAAATGGGATGCCCCTCCCTGATTAATAACCCTAATTCCTCTGACTTATTCTCATCTCCTTTTGAAACTGGTCACCACAGATATTCTCCTAACTGTCTCTATATAGCACAACAGCAATTTCCATAATTTAACCATGAAATTTGCAAAGAAGTACACCTTTTAACCTGCTAGGGTTTTCCCATCACAGTTTCATTTTAGGATCCTGGGATCTTATTTTATGAGAAGGAGAAATAAAAGGCCTGTTCACATTCTGTATTCCACATATAAAGGTAAAAGGAGTCCCTGCGGTTTATAATCCACTAGTCATTGTTGATTCTAGGGGGCAGTGCTCATCTCCATTTCAAGGCCATTGAACCAGCACTGTCCGAAGAAATTTCCATGGTCGTGTGGCCAGCATGACATCATGGAGCATTGTTATCTTCCCACCAAAGTGGTACCTACTGTGTTTCTCCGAAAATAAGACCGGGTCTTATATTAATTTTTGCTCCAAAAGACGCATTAGGGCTTATTTTCTGGTTAGGTCTTATTTTGGGGGAAACACGGTACTAAATGCATCCATTTGGCTGACAATCTTAACTGGGGCTTATTTTGGGGATAGAGCTTATATTACGAGCATCCTGAAAAATCATGCTAGGACTTATTTTCCAGTTGGGTCTTATTTTCGGGGAAACAGGATATTTATCTATTCATATTTGCATGCTTTAGAACTGCTAGGTTGGCAGGAGCTGGGGTGAGGACGGGAGCTCATCCCATTGCGTGGTGCTCAGGTCTCGAACCTGGACTACCAGCTGTTCAGCTGACAAGCCCAGCATCTTAACCGCTGAGCCACCACACAGCCCATTCTACATATAATCATATAATAAATCTGCATCATGTATGCCACTCTCCTTTATTACTTTTTCCCCCCAAGCGCAATTGTTGTTTTTTCCACTCGGGAGTTGCTCCATTCCACTCAACATGCAAGTGGTATCTTTTATAGATGTACAATAACCATTTTGAGATGTAGCAATCAGAACTGTGCCCTAATTACAAATACAGACACATCATCAATGCATATAGGGCAATACATAAAGGTATTTTTTTTTCCCCCAGCAGGCTGCATACTGTATAGGGTGAATTAGATCATCCACAATAACCTTTCCTGGTTATTAATTCTAGGTCAGATCCTATCACTCTCCATGTCAATATTTTTTTTACCTGCAAATGGATCACTTTATAGTTATTACTTAATCATTGAATCACATAGCAATTTGCAAACTAGGCAGAAATCCGTGGTTTAAGATCTCTTCATTTTAAAAAATCTTCCATTTCTCTACTTTTCTACGTTTTAGGCCTGAAGATTATTCCTTGCATGTTGCAGAAAAAAGAACAAATTCCCTTCTCCTTTAAATGCCAGTTTTTGTTTCACCATCCTTTCCTTGAAGGAGGGGGGGGGGGAAATCAACCTTTATCCATTCTAACCCTGAGTAGCAAGATAATTGGATATAGGAATAAAGATGACAGAATGAGCAGTAGAATTCAGAAGACTCAATAAAATAAACTGATAGCCAGAAAAACAAGATGTTTCCAATAGAAGAGAATATTTGTAGCTCAGGGTTGAACTTTGAGATCCTTAATGTTCTCTGAGCGTGGCTGTTTTTTTGGTTTTTTTGCAGACGTTTTCATTATTCAACTAGATAACAACATCAGTGCTAGAACTCCACTTCCTTCTAGCACTGATGATGTTACTTAGTTGGGTAATGAAACTTCTGCAAGAAAATAACCAAGCTCGGTGAAACATCAAAGGTCACAAAGTGATATTAGTTATCTGCTTGTTATAGTTACAGAAATTATATATGAGATTAAGGCAAAAGATTGGCTTGCTGGAAGTAGCTGATTCCTGTTTAAAGTTAGGGTACATTCTTCAATAGCATCACCTTACTCAGTTGATTCAAAACATATTATAATTTTTAACAGAGACTATGCTCCATGTGATCATAATACAGAGGGGGAAAAACCAGGGGTGAAATCCAGCAGGTTCTGACAGGTTCTGGAGAACCGGTAGCGGAAATTTTGAGTAGTTCGGAGAACTGGCAAATATCACCTCTGACTGGCCCCAGAGAGGGGTCGGAATAGGGATTTTGCAGTATCCTTCCCCTGGAGTGGGGTGGGAATGGAGATTTTGCAGTATCCTTCCCCTGCCAAGCCCATCAAGCCACACCACGCCCACCATGCCATGCCCACAGAACCAGTAGTAAAAAAAATTGGATTTCACCACTGGAAAAACCTCTTGCTACAATACTGTCATTTATTCTGAATGTCAATGAAAACTGGCATCTGCACAGACTCCTATTTTATCCCATGATTCCTGAGTCTGTTTTGGTTTTTGCTGAAATAATATGCAGGTATAGGCTTTCATGGCTGGTCTGTTGGGCACAGTTGAACTTCGGGACATAGGGGACTGGAGTCTAAAACATACGAAGAAGGGTTGCAGGAATTGTGTGTGTCTAGTCTAGTGAAAAGAAGGACTAGGGGTGACAGGATAGCACTGTTATAATATCTAAGGGGCTGCCACAAACAAGAAGGGGGGGGGGGTGTCAACCTATTCTCCAAAGCACCATAAGGCAAGACAAGAAACAATGGGTGGAAACTAATGAAAGAGAGAACCAACCTAAAACTAAGGAGAAATTTCTTGACACATCAAATAATCAGTGGAATGGGTTGCCCAACCCATTGGAGGCTAAGACATGTGAAGAACAATTGCAGGAATTGGGTTCTTTTACTTGGGCTCCATGAACTTGGATGGGAAAAAATATAGAACTTTGTCTTCTTTTACTTTATTTCCTTTTTTACATTCAATAATGCATGTAAGCAACAAAGTATTTTATGCCCCTAGATTTCAATGTTTTTTAAATCATTTCCAAAAACATTTTATTAAAGTTATAAGAGAAGATACAAATTTCAGTGTTAATCATTAACTCAGAACATATATTAGTATATTGCATTTTTAAATTTTGTAATGTTTTGCTAGTTGAGGATAATTGGTTTCCATTGTAATTTAAGCTGTATTTGTGAATTTGCCTTTTTGCATTTACATTTTTTTGAGAAGGAGATCCTAAATTTCATCAGACTCTCCAAGAGCCAGTAGAGTAGAGTAGAGTAGAGTAGAGTAGAGTAGAGTAGAGTAGAGTAGAGTAGAGTAGAGTAGAAAAAAATAGATTAGAACAGAACAGAGCAGAACAGAATAACAGAGTTGGAAGGGACCTTGGAGGTCTTCTAGTCCAACCTGCTGCTTAGGCAGGAAGCCCTATATCATTTCAGACAAAGCTTGTCCAATCTTTTCTTAAAAACTTCCAGTCTTGGAGCATTCACAACTTCTGGAGGCAAGTTGTTCCACTGATTAATTCTTCTAACTGTCAGGAAATTTCTCCTTAGTTCTAGGTTGCTTCTCTCTTTGATTAGTTTCCATCCATCATTTCTTGTCCTGCCTTCAGCTGCTTTGGAGAATAGCTTGGCTCCCTCTTCTTTGTGACAACCCCTGAGATATCGGAACACTGCTATCATGTCACCCCTCGTCCTTAAAGTAAACCTACCCAGTTCCAGATTTCAGAACCCCCGATCTAGCCTATCCTGATGGTATTCTTAATTGTGCGGATAGCACAATAAATAATAGCTTTTAGCATCCTACTTTGCCTTAATCAGATCTTGGGAATCTAAGTCTTGGGGATATTCTAAAAATTCTTCTACCCTTATCTGCTATAATTTTTCGCTCTCTTGAAATGATATCACAGGTGCCCCAGAGATTGAATGAGGGACAGAAAATTTTACTGAGATCTTATTCCAGCAAGATAGGATCTACTGTATCTAATTGGATACCCATCTAGTTTCAGCTGGTTCATGGCACACTTCCGCCTCTTTGATGACATCCCAGTGCAAAAAGTTGGACTCGCAGGAGTAATCCAAAACTCCTCGATAGCATTAATTTAAGGAGAACCTTGTGGATTGTCAGCAATTTGAGCCTCATTCTTTCAGTTTAAAATAATATAAATCTAACACAGTAGGGGAATCAGTCGGTTATCGTAATCAACTAGCAGGTAAACAAGTGATTTATTTCCCAATAACTTTTTTTTTCTCATATGATGGTGACAAACTCCATTGCACAAGAACAGTCATATTCCAAAATTGCAATCAGGTTCTGGAGGACTTAATTGCACAATTGCTTACTGTGTCACATCGTAGTGCAATGACCTTGCTGTGGGAAGGGACGCTGTTTTCCTTCTCCTAAAAACTTTGTTTGACTTCAGCTGTGTAGGCTAAATACTGACATCCCCCTGTTTTTAATCAGCTGAACTCAGGGATTGGCTGACTTGTGTGAAGCTTTCGTATTTGTGTATGTATAAATCAATGTGCTATATCAGACGTCGTAATGGATACTAGCAGTGTTAGCAAACCATGAGTCTGGTTGGGGGGGGGAATTATTAAAGACAAATTTCTATTTTATGGGAAAGTCTTGATAAAAGTTGATTTATGTTTCAAATCCAAGTCAGTGCTACTTGCATTGCTTTCATATGCTTATAAGGCAGATCCCCCCCCCCCCAGGAATGGATCAGTGATGGCTAACCTTTTTTTCTTCGGGTGCCAAAAGTGTGCATACTTTTGGTTATCGCACGTGCATACGTGCCCACACCCATAGTGCAATGCCCCTCCCACACGTTCTGCCCCCTGCACATGCACATGACCCCCGCATGCGCATGCAACCCCCCTTCCCCCCCGCGCATGCATGTGCGACTCCCCCCTTTTGGCCTCACATCCCAAAACAGCACGGGGGGGGGGGAGTCTTTGCCTCCCAAAATGGCTGGGAGGGGGGGAAAGCCTCCAAAATCGCTGGGAGGGGAAAAATAAAGTCTTTGCCTCCCAAAATGGCCAGGAGGGGGGGGGAAAGCTTCACCTCCCAAAACAGTGCTGGGTGGGGAATCTCCGGAAATCTGGGAAGGCAGAGGCAACAGAAAGGAGAAAGGTAAGTCCCCCCATGCATGCGCGTGTCTCCCGTTTGCAGGGCAGAGCCGAAAATCAGCTGGCCGGCGGGAAGCGGGTGCGCATGTGCAGTGGAGCTGAGCTGGGCAATGGCTCACGTGCCCGCAGAGAGGGCTCCACGTCCCATAGGTTCGCCATCACGGAAATAGATCAATATGCAAGTTCAGTGCTGAAGCTCCCCTTCATTGAGTCTTAATGTTTAGGGCCAAATGCCCCATTGTGTCAGAACTCCGATCAACTATCTTGGCAATTTAATTTTTACTTAAAAATAGCTCTATGGCCCTCAGAGTGTTGTTCCATGTTGTTTTTAATAATCCTTCCAGAAACTAATGGATTGCTAATATTGCTAGTATCCAGCAGCAGAATTGAGGGGAAAATAGCCCTGATCAACTCGTTGTATGCCATGTCAATTATCTCCTCAACATAAACTCTTCTCTGCTTGACATAATAGTGATAGCACTTAGACTTATATGCCGCTTCACAGTGTCAGCGTTCCAAGTAATGTACCCGTAGAAAGCAGAACTCTGAGGCAGGCAAGTTCCTCGAAGAATAATTTATTCGATACATCATATTGGCACAGATGGTGAAAGCCAACTCTAAAGTTCCCGTGACTTTCACCTAACTAAAAGTAAAAGTTTCCCCTTTCCCCCCTGGTCACACTGTGCAATCAAGGTGCTGGCCGGTTGCTTGGTTACTTCACTCCTCCCCTGGCCAGCCACCTGTCGGAGTGCCCTTGGTTCCCACAGGAAAACTTTCTTGTTTTGGCTACACAATCCCATCCAGCAATTTTCCCTCTCCCTGCCCTTTCTTCTGCTTTGTGGCAACCCTGAAGCTTCCAAGATGGCCTCAGCCAGGTTCACTTCAGGGTTTACAGCCTCTTTAAGCGGTTTACAGAGTCAGCCTATCGCCCCCAACAATCTGGGTCCTCATCTTACCCACCTCGGAAGGATGGAAGACTGAGTCAACCTTGAGCCGGTGAGTATAATGCTTCATTCATAGTCACTGAATGTCCTCAAAGGAACAATGGGAATACATCTCTATACATAGGATAAACATCAGTTTAGAGTGGATGGTGATCACATGTAGACATTTCTATGAGAAATTCTGGATGTTCACTCCAGGATCTCCCAATTTACTATGTAATGCAGTTCTTATACAGCACAGGATCTCTCTCAGAGTAAGTTTTAAACATTGGACCAAGCTGCATCTTTATTGCTGATTTCTCACTTTTCTGGGGGTGAGAACGTTAGGTAGGATGAAATGATGAAATGTGGTTTCTGCTGCACCCAGACTTGAGGGAAAAGATGGTTTGATTAGGGTTTGAAGAGCTTAACAGTAGACACAGAAGGAGATTTGAGGGCTCCATCAAAGAAGAAAATCTCAAAGCAGCTATGCAAAAAGGCAAGATATGCCAAGATTTTGTCTAGCTCTCTGTTGTTTGCTGGATGGAGTTGTGAAAACGGGGGTCTGATTCATTGCAAAAATTACCTTATGTTTCTTCTCACTGCCATTTTTCCATTGCTAATAATTTTACAGGAGCTCAATAGTAGGTAATTGCCATTAGGTAATTATTGCGTTCTTGGTTTCTATTTTCTTTTCCAATGTTCCTTAGCACTGTAGATTTTGACTTATAATGGTGTGTGCTTTCTAATTTCTCCCCAATTAGGGAGAGTTGAGCTGCCATTTGCTCCTGTGTGTTAAAAAGACATTCATTGAATACATTCATTTATTGATCTTGTTTCTGTGCTGCTCTTAATCTATGAGAAAGCCTACAAAAGAAACCTTAAAACATTTTTGATATAGTCAGAGAACTAATCGATAAAAATTGTTGTTGCTGTTAAATAAAATCATCAGCAATAATACCAATAGTCTAAAAAGGAATTAACAGTACCAAAACCCTGTTAAAAGTCCATTTGTTAATAAAGCTGTTGGAAAGGCAGTTGGATGTCAGAGCAGTTGGTTCTACAAATAATGGGCTAAATACCCAATTTTCCACTTAATGTTGAAGAGAAAGCAGAGATGCCAGAGGAGGCTTACCAGGAACCATTATTCAAGGAGCCATTATATTTCTGTTGTCACATGCTCCAAGCAGGACTTTATAATATTTAGAACCTGCTGCCGAACAAATATTCATAATTGTAAAAGACAGTGTGCTACCATTGTGTGTAAAATATTTATTTATTTATTTATTTTAAAAATCGCTTCTCACCCCTGTGGGTGGTATGTGCCTTCCTCAATCTTGAGTCTTTGAGGCCTGGGAATTTGAGACTTCTGTGCAGTATCTTAGCTGTTCCCAGCACTGCACTGTTGTGGTCCGCCAGCAGCCTGAGGAGCTGGCAGCAGAGTTAGACAGTGAGGAGGCTGGGACGGGGGGGGGGACCATGGGCCAGTCCTTGAGTCTGGGGAAGGCTCGGAGGCAGAAAAAGGGCCATCTGGGAGGTATGTGCTGCCTCCGGAGCCTCCAGGGTCGGACCTCAGCGAGGCAGAGGAACAGGGGGAGCCTGTTCCCAGTGCGCGCATGCGCAGAGCTGCCAGAAGGCAAGAACAGTTAAGACAAAAGGGACGACTCAGGAGTAGGGCTGGGAGATGATTGGCCGTTCCCATAAGACTTAAAAGAGGAGCAAGAGAGATAAAGGTGGGTGATTATCCCGAAGGACTCTTTACAACTAATTGGGACTCATCTGTGAATAAACAGAATTCACAGCTGTTGCAATAAAAGAGGTTTTTGGGACTACTTGTAAGATTTAATGACTCAGGAAGCCTAGGTCAGAACATGCACTCTTCTGGAGAGAGAACTCTGATTTATTCCGGGCATCAGTTGGAGCCACTCTCCCAGCTTACCTTCTTGGCCTCTCCATCTCTAGTGCATCTCCTTAGCCTGGTAGCCACTGCAGTGAGCTTTTGTTTAGCAGTTTCTAGGGCTTTGGATGGAGTCAGGCCCTTGTATTTTTTTTTTTGTCAATAATCAAGTCTTACCCTTAAATCTTCACACCCTTTTATAATACCAACTGACTTTCTTTTCTACTTTTTTCTATGTAAATTCTGGAAAAGTTGGGATGTTTGGACATTTAATGAGTGATTTGCTTCCATTTCTTTGTCTAGTCCAGAGGTCACCAAGTGGTGGTCCATGGACCACTGGTGGTTCATGAGAATTTTTTTTTTTAAAGCATTTTTTTACCACCTATTCGCCAGAACTGGTAGTAAAAAAAAGGTTTAAAAAAGAAAAAAAGAGGTTCTGACAATCGCACGGCACAGTTGATTGTCAATCAGCTAATTGTCAATCAGCTGTGTCACGCGATCGTCGGAACCTTTTTCTTACCTTTTTAAAGCATTTTTTGTTGCTGGTTCACCTGAACTGGTAGTTTTTATCACTACCAGTTCGCTCGAACTGGAGTGAACCGGTAGCATTTCATCCCTGGGCAAAACTCACTTAATAAATTTCTCACTTAACAACATAAATTTTGGGCTCAATTGTGGTCATAGGTTGAAGACAACCTGTACTGATTAGTTTACTTTTGGAAGCAATCTTTTTCACTGGTCATGCAAGACAAATGGACCATCATCTTCAGGGATTCATTGAAATTCCTGTATTGAGTTAATCCTTGGATTGAAAAGCCCCTTTCAATTTTATGGTTCCATTGATTATCATTTAATAACAGATAAAGGCCCTGTTCTTTTGAAGCTAATATTCACTCTGCTTCTTAGCATTAAAGCCTATGGATGTTAACAGTTGCTTTCAAAAGTTTGTGCTTTTTATTCCAACACACTGCTTTATTTTGGAATCAGGCAAATAATAGGTCTTTCAAAATGCCAGAACATTCTATGTCATTCCAAATGCCTGGCAATGTTTTGTACCCAAAATAAGCATTGAATTAGAAGTTACTTGTTTTTGATCTGTTCTCTCTTATGATGATGATGATGCTAATCCGGTTATTGCCGCAGAAAATTTTGTTTGCAATTATTTTTTAAAATCTACAGATAGATTTTGTTTTCCGTAACTGAGCGTATTATATGTATCTATATAAGTTGATGGGATATAGGGAACAGTTATCTTGGCTTTTTCACAAGCTGGGAACAAAATTCTGAACTTTTTAGACTAATCTTTCCTACCAGGTAAACTTCAGATAGATTGAATGGCAGATTCCCATAATTTTTTAAGAAACTCAAGAGCACCAATTGGGAAGGATGTGAAATATCCTTTGATCTTGTCTGCCCTTTTCAGTGTTTACAGGTTGTGAGAAAACGTATTTTTTTGTCCTTATCTCCTCAATTATTCCAGGGTAAATCTAATACAAGGTAAGCACAGATTCTGAGTTTCTCCCAGAGTTGTGCAACGGGAATTGCAGAAGTCTTTCTGTGATGAAATTATTTGCTCGTTCCTTTTCTCTTCTAACTTCTGCCATTCTCAAAAAAAATCAATTAACGTTGAGTCCAACCGGTTCACTAAATGCTATCCATATATACGGTACGGTTCAGTGAAACTGTTATTTTAGATGCCAAAACTAAGATATAATTTCCTCTTAAAATTATTCAGACACCCACTTTGTTATTATTGCCAGTTTTTTTAAAGAGTTGACCATCAACTGAAATTATGAAACACTTGGAAAACAAGAGCTACCAATGTGATAAAGGAAAACAAGTCCTGGCATTTTGCATATTGTTGTGTTATGTTTGCCACCTAATGAAAGATGGCATTCATTTACTTAATTGTATGGATTTTGATTCATTCTTCAGGAAGCAACACTGTGTGACATGCATACACTGTGGGAGTTGAAGAGATAACTAGTTCTACAGAGGATCTAGATTTGAATATAGAGGATCTATGACAGGGGTGGGAACAGAAGAAGAAATACCAGATATAGGTAGTCCTCGACTTACGACCACACATTGAGCCCAAAATTTCTGTTGGTAAGTGAGACATTTGTTAAGTGAATTTTGCCCCATTTTATGACTTTCCCTGCCCCAGTTATTAAGTGAATCATTGCAGTTGATGTTAGTAACACGGTTGTTAAGTGAATCACTTTTCCCCATTGACTTTGCTTGTCAGAAAGTCACAGAAGGGGATGCCATGACCCTGGGACACAGCAACCGTCACAAGTTGCCAAGCACCTAAATTTTGATCACATGATCATGAGGCTGCAACAAAGGTTGTAAGTGTGAAAATGGTCATAAGTCACTTTTTTCACTGCCATTGTAACTTTGAACGGTCACTAAATGAACTGTTGTAAGTCGAGGACTACCTGTGTAGATGGAAATGCCTATGAAAGAAACATGGTGAGTGGCCAGATCTTTGAGGCAGAAGTACTGCCAGGCAGAGGCCCTAAACAAGGTATTTGCTGGTGGGTTTGTACCATTAAGTTAGACTTTTGCACCCAAACTAATATATAGCGATAATATTTAAAATAGTGTCCTGCTGCTGTATCTTTAGAGTAGTTTGAGAAGCATTGATGGAGGTGATCCTATTAACATAGTGTGCTTGGATTTTCAAAAGGTTCCTCTTCATAGAAGTCTCTTGAGTAATATTAGTGGTTATAGGACAGTGTTGGTGAACCTTTTGGGCAAAGTGCCAAAACAGGAGCGCGCGCGCCAGTGGTGGGTTTCAAAATTTTTTACTACCGGTTCTGTGGGCGTGACTTGGTGGGCGTGGCATGGCTTGGTGGGTATGGCATGGAAAGGATACTGTAAAATCTCCATTCCCACCCCACTCCAGGGAAAAGTTACTGCAAAATCCCCATTTCCTCCCGATCAGCTGGGACTCGGGAGGCAGAGAATAGACAGGGGCGGGGGCAGTCAGAATTTTTACTACCGGTTCTTCGAACTATTCAAAATTTCCGCTACCGGTTCTTCAGAACTGGTCAGAACCTGCTGAAACCCAACTCTGGGGCGCGCGCATGCCGGAAACTGGAAGAGCAGCCATCCAGTGCGCATGCGCGCCCCAGGAAGATGAACTTCCAGTTTCCGGTGTGCACATGTGCACTGGCCAGCTGGACTTCTGGTGCATGTGAAGACCAGCTGACTGGGGCACATGCGCGTTCTGGAGACCAGAAGATCATCTTCCTGGCATTCACATGCTCACTGGGTGACTGCTCTTCCGGTTTCCGGTGCTCCCGCATGCATGAAAACCAGCTAGCTGGCATGCCAGAACCCGGAACCCAGAAGGGCAGCGGGCAATGGCTCACGTGCCCGGAGAAATGGCTCTGCGTGCCTCTTCCGGCACGCATGCCATAGGTTCGCCATCACGGCTATAGGCTAAAAGATTCTTGCCTTTTATGAATTGCTGATTGGTGAAAAAACAGTAAGTAAAGAATAAACTAGAAATAAGGAGAAATTTCCTGACAGAACGATTAATCAGTGGAACGGCTTGCCTCCAGAAGTTGTGGGTGCTCCATCACTGGAGGCTTTTAAGAAGGACAACCACTTGTCTGAAATTGTATCGGGCAGTGGTTGTCAACCTGTGGTCTGAGGACCACTGGGGGTGGGGCACAATGTCCCGGGGAGGATGTGCCCATGATGACTTGAAGAAATGTTATGATTTAAGTCTTGAGTTAAGTCTTGGGGGTTCCGTGACCACAAAAAGTATTTAAAAGGGGTCCATGGTGAAGCAAAGGTTGAGAATCACTGGTATAGGATCTCCTGTTTAAGCAGAGGTTGGACTAGAAAACCTCCAAGTTCTTTTCAACTCTGTCATTCTGTTACTAAGAATAAATAGACAATTTTCTCATTAATGGGAAGTAGGGAATGAACACTTAGGGATCTAGGTGGATAAGTTTTTTTTAAAAAAAACCTTTTTCATAAACTGACTTGCTAGTAAGAAGTTTGCTGCCCAAATTAACGGATGAGACTAAATTATTTAGGATGATTAAAAAGCCAATGTGCCTGTAAAAACCTCAGAAAGGTCTCTTAAGCCTGGATGAATTGTCAACCACATGGCAAATGCAATTCAGTTTAAGTACCTGTTATTGCACGCTCGGGTCAAAAGACCACATTCATGTGGTCTGAACTGTAACTAACCAAGCAAAAGATCTTTGAGTCCCAGAATGGGCAGCAGAATGGAGATATTGACTTAATGTGCAGCAGCTGTAAAATAAGCCAGTTCCTTGCTAGGAGTCATTAGGAAAGGTATTCAAAATAAAAACGCTGACGCTGTAAAGTGCCCTTATATCAATCTGTGCTTTGTCTCTACCTGGAATACAGTGTACAGTTCTCACTGACGCTTCAAAAAGGATAGAGCTAAGCTAGAAAAAAATGACCAGAAAGGCAGTTAAGACATTTCAGAAACTTAAACAGCTTCCATATGAGAAATAGCTAGAAACCTTGGGGGGGGAGGGGAGAGGGGGGTGTACAACCAAGAAGAGACAAGATTGCATGGCATGGGGAATTAAACAGGGAAAAATATTGCTATCTCTCTCCCTTTCCTTTCCTTTCCTTTCCTTTCCTTTCCTTTCCTTTCCTTTCCTTTCCTTTCCTTTCCTTTCCTTTCTTTTCCTTCCTTCCTTCTCCATACTTCCCTTCCCTTCCCCTCCCTTTCCTTCCCTTCCCCTCCCTTTCCTTCCTTTCCCTATATTTTCCTTTCCTTCCTTTTCCTTCCTTCCTTCAACATACTTCCCTTCCCTCCCTTCTCTTCCTTTCCCTATATTTTCCTTTCCTTCCTTCTTTTTTCTTTCTTTCCTTTCCTTTCCTTTCCTTTCCTTTCCTTTCCTTTCCTTTCCTTTCCTTTCCTGTCCTGTCCTGTCCTGTCCTGTCCTGTCCTGTCCTGTCCTGTCCTTTCCTTTCCTTTCCTTCCTTTTCCTTTCTTTTCCTTCCTTCCTTCTCCATACTTCCCTTCCCCTCTCTTTCCTTCCTTTCCCTATATTTTCCTTTCCTTCCTTTTCCTTCCTTCCTTCAACATACTTCCCTTCCCTCCCTTCCCTTCCTTTCCCTATATTTTCCTTTCCTTCCTTCTTTTTCTTTTCCTTTCCTTTCCTTCCCTTCCCTTCCCTTCCCTTCCCTTCCCTTCCCTTCCCTTCCCTTCCCCCAGAGCTGATTGAAAAGAGTCTTAAAACAGACAAGAGAAAGTACTTCTTCATCTGAACTAATAGAATATTATAGAACATTGTGGAATTCCTTATAACAGGGCATGGCAGAGGCCCCTAATTGGATGGCTTGAAAAGGGAATTGGCTAAGTTTGTAGAAGGCAAGTCTATCAAGAGATATTATTTCTGAAGATGGTGGTATTTCTTTACAAGTTGGGTCAAAGACCAGTTGCCAGGAAGCAACCATATATGAGGGATAGGTTTCCATTTCTGGCAAACAAGAACTCCAGAGAGGCATCTGATTGACCATTGTGAGACACAAAATGAATTAAGGTGGCCTTGGTTCAATCCAGCAGGGATGCACCTGCTTCCTTATGTCTAGCTGCCATGTTGGTTTCCCTCTCATTTTCCTCTCACTTTGTGTCATTTTAAGGCACTGTAGGAAATAAGAACGGTAGTGCTTTACTCAGGGTATTTGGAGTGCTGGACCAGATCAGAGTTGGGTTTCAACAGGTTCTGATCAATCCTGGAGAACCGGTGGTGGAAATTATGAGTAGTTCGGAGAACCAGTAGTAAAAATTCTGACTGGCCCCACCCCCATCTATTCTCTGCCTCCCAAGTCCCAGCTGATCGGGAGGAAATGGGGATTTTGGCAGTAACCTTCCCCTGGAGTGGGGTGGGAATGGAGATTTTATAGTATCCTTCCCATGCCACGTCCACCAAGCCATGCCACTCCCACAGAACCGGTAGTAAAAAAATTTGAAACCCACCAGGGGACCAGATCTTTTGATTGAGCATGGGAGAGGAAGCAACTTTTAAGATTTCTACGCAGCAAATTGCTTGAACTTCAATTGATATCTAAGAAAACATTATCCTGCTCATGTTTTGGCCTGAAGGAATATAGTCGACTTTTGACTTACTCATCAGGTAGATGAGGGACTCAGGAAATAGACCTCAAAAGACAGAGGAAGTGAGAAACCAGAGGAGTGTTAACAGTGTTAGCAAATGGTGAATAAACAGATTATGATTTCATCTCTTCCCCATCTTGGAGCCAAAACCTTCTTCTAGGCACCCTTCTTAAGCAAGCACTCTGTAGTAGAACTGTCTTTTTAAAAGAAACACTTCGTTTTGCATGTGAAAGAAGAGGAAATCCGATTTTTAAGAAGATAACCTGCCCTGTGCACACTGATAAAGATATATAAGGAACTAAAGAAGCTTCTTGGGTGAGAAATAAAATGTTTTCAAAGAAAAAACAAGAAAGTCCAGTTGCCTTTGGGACAAGCATGATCTGGATGATTGAGATAGACATATACAGTATAAGGAAGTTTCTTCTTTCTTTTGTTTAAATCTGTTTGATATGGAGTATGTCTGTAACTAATTGAAAAATAGTGGGATACGAGAAACGGACCTGGTGTTGTTGCCAAGCTTTTAACTTAAATCTGTGTTTAGTCATAAGACACTTCACAGTTACAAATCGCTGCAGATGTATAGAAAGGTTCAAGAAAAAGACTAGGGTGCTACAGTAATTATGCCTCCCTTAATAGGGACTTTAATAAATATTATGTTAATGATTTAGTTACCAAAATGTAATTGCATAAACATATGACAGATCAAGTTACTTGCTTATGGGATTCACTTTATTTCCTTTAGTAAATAAATGTCTATCTCTATTGTCTATTTATCTATTATCCATCTGTATCTATCTGTCTGTCTGTCGAATCAATCTATCATATATTTCTTTCTCCTTCCTGACTTATGTGGACATCCTCAGTGGTAAGGGGGAAATGATAGACCTAATGATAATGTCATTATGCAAATGCCACAACTTACATACCCACATCAGAGCTTAGGATGCATACGGGCAACAGTCTTTTGCACAGTGGCATCCTCACTTTGAGTCCTCTTCGTTCTCTAGAGATGCCATGACTTCCTACGTTCCCTCTTTCCTTTTCAAAGATTCTCAACAGAACTTTAAAACAATGACATCATGTAATTGTAAAGCAAGAATTAAAAACAGCAATAGCAATGATAAACATGCTTGTTTATCTGGTCAAGACCAGTTAATTCAAGTTCCTCTCAAAATAAGTTGTTTTTTTAAGTAATTTTCATAATAAAAGGTTTTTATTACTTAGGCTTAAAAATCTGTAGAACTATAAAAAAGTAGAAAAAAGAAAGAAAATATAAAGGAGTAGGAAAGAAAGTGAGAGAGTATTTAACAAAACAACTTTTGATCTTCTTTGCGGCAATTAAAAACATTACATCTTCACTCTCCTATGGTTCCCTTCTTCCCATACGTAAACCTTTTTAATCAGTAAATCCCCAAATCAACAGTTCACTTTTATCCATTTACAGGAAAAAGCCATAAAAGTTTCCAGTCTTTTATAAAAGTACCGGTACTTCTTGTTCCCTCTTAATCAAACAACTTCGTTTAGCCATTTTTTTTTTACAAACATCCGTCTTCAAAATCCATTCCTCCATTATAGCAGTTTCTGTAATCTTCCGTCTTTATGCCTATAATAATAGCTTCACCGCAATTACTATATATAAAATCAATTGTCCGTGAGCCTTTTGTAGTGACTGTCCATAAGTTCTAGTAAGTAAACCTCCAGTTTCAGAAAAGTTCCAGTTTCATCAGGGTATCATATTTTTAAAATATCTGCATCAACCTTTGCATTTGTATCCAATATCTTTTTGCTTTATCACAAGTTAACTATGCATGATAAAATGCCCCTTCATACTTTTCGCATTTCCAGCAGCAATCATGAATATTTTCATACATCTTAAGTAATTTCTTTTGCGTCATATACCAACGGGAAATCATTTCCCAAAAGTTCTCTTTTAGATTATAAGACAATGTGACCACATCATCTTCTATTGATCCATTCGGATGTTATTTATATGGTTGTTTGTTTATATCTTGCCTTTATTATTTTTACAAATAACTTAATTTTCCCCTCAACAACAACCCTGTGAGGTGAATTAGACTGAGAGAAAGTAACTGGCCAAAAATCACCCAGCCAGCTTTCATGGCTAAGGTGGGTCTCCCGCCTTGTAGCTTGGTGCCATTTTATGGTACATTATTTAACTTTGCTCAAAATGAGTATTTATAAAACACCCTTTTGCCTAATTCATTGCAGGTCAACTCTTGATGAATTGCAAGTAATTCTGAGGGCGTGTGGCAATGATTGTGATATTCCTACTACAAGGTACCCTTCCATCTTGCCTGAATTGGTCACAGTCTCTTCGCAACATGGAATGGGAAGTATTACTACATGCTTGCAATTACGAAAAGATATTAAATTAACTAAAGAAAAACAAAATCAATACATTACACCTATAACAAGGTTTTTTTTTAAAAAAATCACTTGTTAGGGCAAATGACAGGAGCAGGAAGAGAAATAACCTCTGCTTCTTCACCAAATCAAGAGAAATTGCCTCTATTTCTGTCCTACCTTTTCTTCAAGGATGTGGTGCTGGTCGGTATAACTTTTTTTCTGTTTTATTTCTCTTCTGTGAAATTGCTTGGACTCTGCTTGTCATTTAACATAACATGCACACAGACACATCCCCCAAAGGAATACATGAATCCAACATTTTCTGGCCTATATTTTCTGCTCTGTACATGATGCTGATTTAATATTTCTGTTTTTGATATCCCAAACACTGATGGGAATACTGTTAAACGCAACAGAGGCTTTCATCAATTTGTGTTAGAATTTTTGAAAGTGGTGTTTAGAATATCTTTTAGAGCAGGGGTCTCCAACTGGGAGTTGAAATCCACCAGGCTTAAAGTTGCCAAGGTTGGAGACCCCTGTTCTAGAGAAAATATAATGAAACTTAGCTTCTATGAGGATTGGAATGATATGTTGAAGAAAGACTGGCTTTCAATTTGGAGATAGTCCTTGGTTTAAGACCATCATTGATTTCTGTTGCTAAGCAAGACAGTTGTGAAGTGAGTTTTGCCCATTTTATAACCTTTCTTGCTACTGTTGTTAAGTGAATCACTGCAGTTAAGTTAGTAACTTAACAAAATTTAAGTTATTATTAAATTTTCTTAAATTTCTTAAAACGTAAGAAAAAAAAACTTAAGAAAATATTTATAGACCCCTCGCATCCTGGACATAAATTGTTTCAACTCCTACCCTCAAAATATAGAACACTGCACACCAAAACAACTAGACACAAGAACAGTTTTTCCCCGAACGCCATCACTCTGCTAAACAAATCATTCCCTCAACACTGTCAAACTATTCACTAAGTCTGCATTACTATTACTATTAGTCTTCTCATCGTTCCCACCACCCATCTCCTCCCACTTAGACTGTATGACTATAACTTTGTTGCTGGTATCCTTACGATTTATATTGATATTGTTTTCTGATTGCTTATTTGTACCCTATGACTATCATTAAGTGTTGTACCTTATGATTCTTGATGAATGTATCTTTTCTTTTTATATATACTGAGAGCGTATGCACCAAAGACAAATTCCTTGTGTGTCCAATCACACTTGGCCAATAAAGAATTCTATTCTGTTCTGTTCTGTTCTATTCTATTCTATTCTATTCTATTCTATTCTATTCTATTCTATTCTATTCTATTCTATTCTATTCTATTCTATTCTATTCTATTCTATTCTATTCTGTTTTTTTTTAAATTTGATTTATATGCCGCTCTTCTCCGGAGACTCAGGGCGGCTTACAATGTGCTGAGCAATAGCCTTCATCCTTTTGTATATTTATACAAAGTCATCTTATTGCCCCCACAAACTGGGTCCTCAATTTACCTACCTTAGAAAGGATGGAAGGCTGAGTCAACCTTGAGCCTGGCGAGATTCGAACCTGCAGTAATTATAGGCAGCTGGTCTTAATAACAGGGTGCTTTAGACCACCAAGGCTCTTCTCTTCTCTTCTCTCTTCTCTTCTCTCTTCTCTCTTCTCTCTTCTCTCTTCTCTCTTCTCTCTTCTCTCTTCTCTCTTCTCTCTTCTCTTCTCTTCTCTTCTCTTCTCTTCTCTTCTATTCTAACACGGTTGTTAAGTAAATCTGGCTTCCCCATCGACTTTGCTTGTCAGAAGGTGATCACATGACCCCGGGACACTGCAACTGTCATAAATTCATGCCAGTTGCCAAGCGTCTAAAATTTGCATCATGTGACCATGGGGATGCTGCAATAAGAGTGAAAAACACTCATAAATCAATTTTTTTTTCAGTGCCATTCTAACTTTGAGCAGTCACTAATGAATGGTTATAAGTCAAGGGCTATCTGTGTTCAGTTCTGAACCCTCAGGTTGATTCACCCATTTTGTATTTGAAATGTAAAGCCAGATTTATCTTCTGCCCTCACTTGAAGACTTTCCTCTCTGTTACCAAAAAAGAAAGTTTATAGTCCTGGAGCAGCAGAGAACTGAATGTGCTTCCATAGAGACCGGGCAAGTCCAGACATGGAACTGGAAGAGACATAGATTGATACGGTCAAGTGAAAACTCCCTAAACATCCTTTGCCATCGCAGTAGCCTCTTGAGCGTATAAACAAGTGGAAAAAAATGTAGATGAGCCAGGCAGAAGCAATGAAGCCAGGTTGGTGCCAGATCCACACAAAAGCCAGGAGATGGTTGCTTAAAAGCTCCATTGCTTCAGTAGTTCCACCTGCTTCCATTGAAAAGTCCCTTTTTTTCTTCTTCTTTTAAAAAGCTGACATTGAACAGACAATTCAAGGAACTGGCTATTTATTGCTTCCTTGTTTAACAATTTGCAGGGACTCCAGGTTGGGGATTTTCCAACAAATGTTTAACTTTAAAGGGTTGCTAATTTCCAGAATAACCCCATCCGATGTAGAAATGCCGAGGCAGGCTGGGATATTTTCTCTCTGTCTGGGCAGCATTCATGCATTGCAGTAAGCTAAGGTTGTTTAACCATGGCTTTGAATAAACCACTGTTGGTGAGTCTATACAACAAACGAAGCCAGGCCAGATCACAGTAATATTAAACACAGTTTGGGAATCCAGTCAGAATCTTGTACAGTCTTCTGTGTTCTTTGCTTGTCAGAAGGTCATAAAAAATGATCAAATGACCTTGGGACTGAGCAACGGTCATAAATATGAACCGAGCATCTGAATTTTGATCACGTGATCATGGGGACGCTGCAAAGGTCATAACTGTGAAAAACGGTCATAAGTCACTTTTTCCAGTGCCGAACTGTCACTAAATGAACTGTTGCAAACCAAGAACTACCTGTATTTGATTAGTAGGCTGAAAAGTAGACCAAAAAGAGGGCACGCTAAAATTTAACCAAAACATCTCACACTTTTTAAAAGAAACTATACAGATTGTTATTTTTTTTTTTTTTAGAGAAATCCTTTGAAAGGTGTTTTGAAATATGTAGAACTTGTATGAAGTTTCCGCGGTGTTTGTGCAGTTGAGGTCATCTTGCATCACAGCATAGTTTGCACCACCGTACCTATTTTAACTTCCCCATCCTACAGAGAATGCTGCGAATGATCACTTTTTAAATCCTGAATGTGATGATTTCAGAAAAAGAGTTTCCATTCTTGAGCACCACTTCTGGCCATCTTTTGAGCAGGCTGGGAATGATGGTTTTGGGGCCTTGAACTAAATTTTCCATTTTCCACCTCTGCCATTCTCAACTTAAGTCTATGCCAGTGATGGCTAACCTTTTTGCCATTGCGTGCCAAAGGCGGGGGGAGCGCGGAATTCAATGTGCCCCACCCCCCGTACATGCGCGCGTGACCCCCCTCGCATTCCCCCCACGATGGCCCAGTGGGCCCGGTAGGCCTGGGTTTTTTGCCCTCCCCAGGCTCCAGAGGCTTTCTTGGCGCCTGGGGAGGGCAAAAACGGCCTTCCTCTCTCCCCTGGAGGCCGGAAATGGCCTGTTTCCTGACTTCCGATGGGCCCAGAAGGCCTGAAAATCAGCTGGCTAGTGCATGCATGCACGCTGGAGCCGAGCTAGGGCAATGCTTGCGTGCCCACAGATATGGCTCCATGTGCCACCTGTGGCACGCGTGCCATAGGTTCGCCATCACAGGTCTATGCATTTCCTATCAAGTTGTTAGAATACAAAGATTGCCTCACATTGTGCATAAAGCTTGGAATCACTGTGATTTCTGAGAGGGAGGATAACTTCCTCCTCAGAAGCTTTTTGTGGATTTAGAACTGAACAAGGAAACAGAAAGTGAAAATGTGACTTTTTGCCCCGCCAATAAAAGTGCACCAATTTAACTGAAGAAGGAAGTTACACTTTCATGATAATGTTAGTCATTGGTGTTTTTTCCTTTGTCCTTCTAAGGGAGTGAACACATTTCCTTCCACAATTATGGCAGTCAGGGGTGACATTAGAGGTGAACCAAAGGGACATATTATCTCTGAAGCCTTCAGCACCAAAATGCTGATGAATTTGTTCACAGCAGCAGGAACCGTTTCTCTGTTTTGTTGTGGCAAAAACAACCGTTTTGTGATACCTTAAAAACTACACATCATACATTTGTTAAGCTGGACTGATTTTTTTCCTACTCGGAAAGGAGATGTTAGTGGCTTATTTATACAACACCTAAAAATAGAAGTGGTCTCTAAAAATGTGAATTGCGAGTGCCACAAACATGAATCTGCAAACATATGAATCATATAAATATTTGTGAATGTGTTCGGTGTTGATTCCTATGGCGGTATTCATTTTTTCCTGATGTAATTTTAACATTTTGAGTGGATGTTACATAGCATCCATCTTCACCTTATTTAAAATTAATTGGAGGTTCGTTGTGAATTTTATTGCCTGTTCAGAATGTTATTGCTTAGAAATAATGTGATGGAGCCTAAACATTTCCATTGGTATTCTGTTTTAGATTTTGAGACTTAAATTTCACAGTGGTTGTGAAGAAGCAGTGCATCTTGGGTGCATTTGTTGGACACATTTCTCACTTGTTTACTCCTTTGATGGCTTACAGTTGAATATTTGAACTGATTCGCTTGTGAGTAGGGATGTGTCAAGAGTTGGCAAAGTTTGTGCCCATTTGATTTGTGGCTCAAGGAAAGAGGGATATGTGCATGAACTAGGCTTTAATAAGTGATGAATGCAGGCAAAATGTTTTGCTAAAAAGCTGAAGTTTGTTTTTCAAAAAAAAAAATTCTCTGGGTTGCTCATAAGCAGAGCAAATGTAAGACAAATAACATAATTAAAAACAGTGGAAAAAAAGTTACATAAGTGAGCAATCTGTGAGTAGGATACCAGCACCATCAAATACAGTAGTTTCTTCTATATCTGCTGCATCATCATCGCAAAGGGAATTGGGGTGAAAGCCTTCAGAGATTATGACTGGGATTGCTATGTTTCTCTGTCAGTTTTTCCTAAACTAGAACCATGCGGACATATTGAATTTCAACTCCCATCGTCTCAGTACATAACCATTCAGTACAGAGGTGGGTTTCAGCAGGTTCTGACCAGTTCTGGAGAACCAGTAGTGGAAATTTTGAGTAGTTTGGAGAACCGGTAGTAAAAATTCTGACTGGCCCCACCCCCATCTATTTTCTGCCTTCCAAGTCCCAGCTGATCGGGAGGAAATGGGGATTTTGCAGTAACCTTCCCCTGCTACGCCCACCAAGCCATGCCACGCTCACCAAGCCACGCCCATAGAACCGGTAGTAAAAATTTTTGAAACCCACCACTGATTCAGTAGCATTCAATAACCATCTGCTCAGGATTCACTTGGCCACAAGGTCTAAACTGAAACTATAGGGTTCTTGTTAGTAATCCATAACATGGCTAGGAGGTCCATTAGGTTTCCAACACTCTGAAGCCCATTTCTTTCTTCTCCCAGGTTTGGGATTGGGAAAAAAAAATCATTACAATATTTTGAAAACAGAGGTTGACTTTGAAATAGACCAGCTATTTGGATAAAGTTGATGTCAGCATTCTGATGCTGCCATAAAAAGGAGGAGACGAGGCTTGACTTTTCACCTACTTATTTTCTCTGTAGATAATATCCCCTAGGAGATGGGATGGGAGGGGGGACATTCCTGTGGGGTGAGGTCAGAAGCTGGGGAGACTGACTTGGAAGATGGCCAATGAGAAGATGAGAATTGGGGAACGGAAAGGGAAGGGTTTGGGGGTCAGAGGGTTAGTATCGGCTACGATGAAGTCGGGGCCAGATCTGTCGTACTCAATAAATGGAATATTTCAGCAAAGATTAATTGTTTGGGAGTGCAATTTATTTGAGATGACATCGAAACCTGACAGTTGATCAATTAAAATCCTTGATGTTCTCTAAGCTTCGTTGCTTGCTTGCTTGCTTGCAGACATTTCATTACCCAACTAGGTAACATCATCTGTGCAAGTGAGTGTGGGGTTTTCTCCCTGTTTATATACAGTAGTTTGTCCTGCCAGTGGGGTGTGGTTTCCTCCTTGGTAGTTCTTTTATTAGGACATTGTTTTATGCTTGATTATTTGCCTGGTGTTAATCCCTATTTATCTGGGTGTTGACTGCTGGGAGGATGTCTTTTTATTTCCTTTTTAGCTTTTTTATTGTCTCTTTCATGTTGTGTAAATACAGTTTATATTTATGTGTTTGAATGCCAAGATTGCCTAGCGTTTTTAAATTTAGCTTAGTCTAGGATGCTTACAGTTTTCCAGTTGAAATTATGTTTGGCTTTATCCATGTGGTGTGAGATTAGGGAGTTTTCATTGTGTTTTTGGCTACTAGTGGGTGCTTATAAATAAATAACTTTATTGTCATTGTACGTGTATACACAGTATACCCATGGATGTGTTCTGGTAGGCTTCTGAATAATGTCCTACATAATGGCTGTTACAGTCCTTACACGGCATATTGTACATGACTCCTGTTTTTTCTTCTTCGACTACTGGGTCTCTTGGTTTATTTAAGATATTTTGGAACACTTTAGTTGGTTTGTGTGCTACAATGATGCCATGTGATTATAATAGTCTGTCGGTAGTTTCTGACATGTTTTTGATGTATGGTAGTGTTACCCTTTTCATAGTTTGTGTTGGCTGTGCTGTAATGGTGATCAGCAATCATGCATGGATGTCCTTTGTATTGGAAGATATATAGACACTCTTTCCTTTTTCTGGTGTTCCGGATTGCTACGGTATATTTGTATTCATCTGAATAATGTTCTCACAGAGTTCCTTTTGTGAACATTTGGGTTGTTACTTTGGTAATGCAGCACTTGGTTAGGGTGAATTGATTTTCAGTAGACTTTCCTTTCTAATTTGCTGCCTTTTTCTCCGCTGATTAGGATATCCAAAGATATCCAAGAAAGATAATGTGCTGTTTTTTTCCTTCTTCCCTTGTGAATTTTATTCCTTTTAAAAATGTCTTCATGTACCTTCTCTAGTTGTTCCTTTATTATTATGACAAAGATGTCATAATAAAAATTTGGGTATGTCTAGTTTGATGAAAAGAAGGACTAGGGCTGTGATGGCGAACCTATGGCACACGTGCCACAGGTGGCACATGTAGCCATATTGGTGGGCACGCAAGCTCAGCTCCTGTGCGCATGCGCACGCCGGCCAGCTGATTTTCGGGCCTTCTGGGCCCACCAGAAGTAGGGAAACAGGCTGTTTCCTGCCTCCGGAGGACTCAGGAGGTGGGTGGTGGGGAAGGCCCATTTTTCTCTCTCCCCAGCCTCCAGAGCCTTTCTAGGAGTCTGGGGAGGGCGAAAACAGCCTTCCCCACCCCACCGGAGGCCCTACGGAGGCTGAAAACGGCCTGTGTGCCAATTGGGGACAGCAAAAAACGGGCCTACCGTTCCATCGTGTGCCATGAGGGGGCAGCATGGGGGGTCGCGCACACATGCATGGGGGCAGGGTGCATAGGATTATGGGTATTGGCACTTACGCGCACGACACCCCCCCCCCCCGCACGTGATGGCAAAAAGGTTAGCCATCACTGGACTAGGGGATGACATGATAGCAATGTTCCAATATCTGAGGGGCTGCCACAAAGAAGAGGGAGTCAAGCTATTCTCCAAAGCACCTAAGGGTGGGACAAGAAGCAGTGGGTGGAAACTAACCAAGGAAAGATCCAACCTATAACAAAGGAGAAGTTTCCTGACAGTTAGAACAATAAATCAGTGGAACAACTTGACCCCAGAAGTTGTGGGTGCTCCATCATTGGAGGTTTTTTAAGAAGAGATTGGACAACCAATTTGTCTGAAATGGTATCGGGTTTCCTGTCTGAGCAGAGGGTTGGACTAGATGACCTCCAAGGTCCCTTCCAACTCTGTTATTCTGTGCTGTCTACATATCTAATAAAGAACAACTCTGAATGTACAGGGGGAAGAAGAATATAAAGGCATTCATATATACAATTTTTAAAGCTTATTAGGGCATCTCATTTGTTAGAAGTACCCAGACTACCATGAAAAATGCTCTTTCAGTTGCTGCGTTCCATTCTTTTAAAAGGCAAATATATATCTTTGGCAAAAAAAAAAAAAAAAACCTCAGCCAAACCTTTGTCCAATTCGAATGTTGTGGTTTATACAGAAGTATAAACATCTGCCTAATTCTTTCTTCCCCGCAGTCGGTGGACTTTTAAACCTGCTTGCTTTTGGCTGCTTTATGCTCTTTGACCGAAGGGCTGCCATTAGCCTTTCTAAGTGCTTTATCTTAACCTCTAGTACAACTGTGAAACTGCATTCTCAATCTGGTTACTAAATTAATCCTTTTCACCAAATATTCTAAGTTTGCAAGCTAAACTGCCAAACTGCCAAAACTAATTGTGGCGTGCCCTGTGAATGGTTCACTAGGCCCAGAGATCAGACTAAAGATATTGGACAAACACAGGATATTCATACTTGGTGTGCATTACTGTAATCTTAAATTTTCTTTTTCTAAGCCATGGCCCTCAGATTACTTCCTCGAGGGGTCCCAGGTTTTAAAAAAGCCTCTCTGATCCTATCCTAACTTTTCTTAAAAGCGGTACAGTGGTATAACAACACCCATCTGTAACCTTTCCTCTGTATATTTTCTTCTCATCATAAACCTGCCTGTTCACTGCTGTTTCCCTTTTAGAAGAAATTGCAATCCTAGGCAGATGGTGGGTTCTGATACAAATGCCCTGATGACTGAAAAGAAAAAAAAAAGCAATTCTGACTACTTTCTTACTCAGAGTTTTCCTGCTTCATCCTGGCCTATTTTAATTTGCCCTATTCCACCTCTGTAATCTTCATCAGGGATAGTCAACTTGATGTCTGAATCAGGCCCCTGCAGCAGTTTTCTTGTCAGCAAATGAAGATGTGATAAAATGCGTACGTACAGTTTCATATATAAGGCCAAGATAAAAGTTCTTCAAGCTTCAAAGAAATCGAGTCATCCTCATTTTATTGCATTATAGAGCAGTGGTGGCTGATGCAGCCTTTAAAATTAAGCAGGAACTACTGGTTATCGCAGGGGGAAAATTAAAGGCAAATTCCTTTCTATGATCCTACCAGAAACCAATGAAAAGTGGAGAAAGAGAAGTAGGACAGGCTGACTAGCTAACAGCACCCTAGGCTGATACAATCTTTGGGTGTCATTTTTAAAAAGTTAGCAAATTCAATCATTATTTGCAGCCAGTGCTGAACAGAGGCATTTCTACCCTCAGTTTAATATAAAATTTGGTTTTCATATGAGCTTGCCTTTCCTCAGTAAAAACATTTCATGATGAGGAATAAAGGTTTTTTTTGAAGTTTGGGAGTAATGTCCTGGCTAAATCTGAGGGCATGTATTCTAAAATAATGAATGTAACTGCTATATGGTGCTTTACCATTTGCAGATGTTCAGAAATCAGTTTGCTCAGCAAAATAGATCACCAAGGTCTCTTCTTCTGCCACTCATACTTTACAGATGTGCTGGATTTCAGCTGCATAATGCCTAGTTAGTGTGGGCCTGTCGGATGTGGTTTATAGGGGCTAATTGGCAATAAATAGTCATTGTACCTTAGGATGTATTAAAAAAAAAATGGTTGTCCATACATTGTTTCTGCCCCTGAAATTTAATACTCCTTTTTACAACATATAGTTATAGCACATTGGAAGATTAATTCCACATCTGCCCTGTTTTAATATGCTATGAAATCTGAATGACCTCCAGATGGTAGCAAAGAGATATAGAAAAGTGCTGCTCTTTGCTGCCATCCCATGGTCAACTAGACTTTTGCAGCCCATGTAAGGTTGCAATCAATTGGATCAAATAACCTTGCATTCATCTGCCTATGTCACAAATTTCCATACATTTTGTTGCACTTTCTTTAATTTTTCTTATTGATGATGTGTGTATAATAGTTCTCTTTAACTGAAACCACAGTTTGCATTTTGCTTCTTCTTCTTCTATGTCCCCCCCCCTTTTATAGTTTAGTACATCCAAAAAAACAAAAAACAAAACCCCATTCATTTCTATGAAATCTGAGATCAAAAAGTTGCTCAGCCCTATCAGACTCTCTAAATGTTTCACAGTAATACTTCTATGGAAATTTAAAAGCCCTAAGTGCCAGCTGCATTGCAGCAGAGACCATAGGACTAGGATTTTGAGGGTTTAGCATTAGGCCAAAGCTTATATCACACACATCTGAATGAGTTTCTGTGGCAGTGACATGAGCCAGGCTTCTCTGACTGTAATTTAATCAATGAATCTGATTTAAACGATTGAACTTCATTATGTTTATGAAAGAATTTCAGACTTCCTCCCGACGAAACTTTTATCCTTTGTGAAGTTACATAACGGAGGTATTTACAGATTAGGTGGTTGGGTAGCTTTGCAGATAAGTGTTGCCAAAATATCTGGATCTGGTTAAAAGCTAATCAGGTGAAGCCAAACAACGCCAGTCCTTTCAACGTGAATTTCCATGTAGCACGTTGAAGAATACTTTCCATTTTATATCATGTGTGGCAATGAGAACAGCCTGGGGTTGTTTTTGTACCATAATTGTGTGAGAGCAGAGGGAAGCAGGCAAGCGTTGCTGTCATCTGCAACAGCCCCAAAACTTCTGTAATTATTTTAAATATCAAATGAGCAACTGCCCTTTTAATGAAAGTACTTGAAAGCAAATGAAATGATGGGATCTAGCTACAGGAGCTGATGATGCTCGGGAGAGGTAGTGAGAGATGCCCGCTGCCCTATTTAAATGAAATTTTGTGAAAGAATCTGAAGTGAAGAGTTGAAGTAGGTTGGGCCATTGCCCTGGTCCAATGGAGCTTTTATGAATATCAGTAGAAGAGACTATGAATATGTCTTACGAATATGTTTTCTTGTGGCTAATCTGGACTTCCCTGTATCTGGCATTAAGTGGATGGCTTCCTTCACGCTCCAGTTTGAAGAAAAGGGTTTATGGTCTGGTATTTCTCAAATAGCCGTCCTTGTATGCTACGTGGAAGTTGCTTTTTCAAATGGAAGGAATGTGAGTGCTTACGGAGCATACATCCAAGCAAGTTCCTAAATAAACTCAATAGTTCTTTTGAAGGAACCTAGCTGCAGAACTTTTTCCTTCTCTTCTCCATCATCCTCTCCTTATTTGTTAATTTACTACCAATTTCAGTTGCTAGTACTTGGTTAGAAGAGCCGTTTACCCTTACAAATCTCTAAAGACAAGCTGTCTTATCTGTATTATTATACATTTGCCTGCACTGCTTTTTTTAAAATTTTCAAATTCTGTCATTCTTATGTCTTTTACTACATACCAAGGGTTGACCCAAGTAGGCAAAACTGCAAAAGGAAAAAGAAAAAGAATGTGCTTCTCAATTATTTCTGAACAACAAACCCCAGGAGAAGATCAGTGGAAAGAATATCAGATCATTTATCCTGTTTGATCAGGAATCACACAACTGTATTAGCTCTTATTGGACAGTGGCATACAAACATTTCTGTAGGGTTAGGAATTCAGATAGTACTTTAGTTTCCAACAAAAGATCATCTGATCAACAGTTTAAAAACCTTAAGCATTTTTCTTCATATTGTCTTTGATCCAAACATTAACCGCTTCCAAAATAAGCTGAGAAAACTGTACATGGTAGACAGGATAAATTCCAGTGGCTTAATCACAAGCGCCATTTCACCCCTAGTGATTCATAGCATTTTCTAGAATCCTCTAACCATTATTATGCTGATGCAAATGTAGTGAGGATAGGTTTTATATTGCCTCTGTGATGGCTAGGTAACATTAGAAAGTCATAGAAATCACTAGGGGCACACAGAGATACAGGTAGTCCTCGATTTACAACAGTTCATTTAATGACTTTTCAAAATTACAAGAGCAGTTTCACACCTACAATCTTTGCAGTGGCTCTATGATCATGTGACAAAAATTCAGATGTTTGGCAGTTGGTTCATATTTATGACCTTTGCTGTGTCCCAGGATCATGTGATCGCCTCTTGTGATCCAAGCAAAGTCAACGGAGAAGCTGGTTTTACTTAACAACCGGGATACTAATTTAACAACTGCAGTGATTCACGAAACAACTATGGCTTGAGAGGTCGTAAAATGGGGCAAGGCACTTAATAACTTGCCTTGGGCTCAATTGTGGTCATAAATCGAGGACTACCTGTACATATTTTCTGAACAAACAAGCAACTTGACCACGGGTAGATTGTTTCCCCATCATTTTTATGAAATATATTTTCCATTTTGAATCTGTTGAGAAATACAGGTAGTCCTCCAATTACAATCATTCATTTAGTGGCCATTCAAAGTTGGCACTGAAATGGCACTGAAAAACAATGGCACTGAAAAAAGTGACTTATGACCATTTTTCACACTTACAACCATTGCAGCATCCCCATGGTCATGTGATCAAAATTCAGGCGCTTGGCAACTGACTTGTATTTATGACGGTTGCAGTGTCCTGGGGTCATGTGATCATCGTTTGCGACCTGAGAAGCAGGGAAGACAGATTCGCTTAACAACCCTGTGATTGACTTAACAACTGTAGTGATTCACTTAACAACTATGGTAGGAAAGCTCATAAAATAGCAATAGCACTTAGACTTATATACCGCTTCACAGTGCTTTATAATCCTCTCTAAGCGGTTTACAGAGTCGGCATATTTCTCCCAATGATCTGCATCCTCATTTTACCCACCTCGGAAGGATGGAAGGCTGAGTCAACCTTGAGCCTGGTGAGATTTGAACTGCCAAATTGCAGGCAGCCGGCAGGCAGCAGAAGTAGCCTGCAGTACTGCACTCTAACCACTATGTCACTGCGGTTCATGGGGCAAAACTCACTTAATAACTGTCTTCTTTGGCAATGGAAGTGTTGGGCTCAATTATGGTTGTAAATCAAGAACTACCTATAGATCCTTTTCCAATTTTATGTTAAAATCGCTTGGGTTGCCTGTATTGAATCTCTCTCTCATGACCACCCATCACTCTCTGTCCCGTTCTAACTGATACCTCCACTCCTGTTATCACATACTGATGGTCTTAAATCTCCTTCTCTGTAAGAATTAGTAAAATTCTGATACCATGGAGGAAGGCTCAAAGCTTCAAGGGAGAAGGGAGTCAAGCCTATTATCCAACTTCTCCCTCTGTTGTCTCTAGTTTCCAGCAGAGTTTAGAAGAATCTTGGCCAAGTTTCTTTACCACCAGGCAGGCAGCTGCCAGTGGAAACATTCCCTGAAGCAGTTCTGGCAGCCAAAAATCGCTGGCTCATGAGAGGGCTTCTTTCCTTCCTTCCAGACACGCTCCAAGCAGTCATTAGACCCTGGCAAGTAGATGATGTTTCCTGCAGCAGCGCCACAGCTGGGCTCCAGATCTCTGGAGGACTGGCTAAAAGATTTGACTGCTCCACAAATGGGTTTTGAGATCCTTTCCTCCAACCCACAGCATCTTCCCTTATAGTTAAAATCACAGAAAGCAATTGTGGGACTTCGGTCACGCCTCAAAACTGACTTCAAGAACTATGTCCAGTTTAGAGCACCATACTTAAAAAGCAGGATTCAAAGATCTGGTTTGAACATCTGGTCTCTCCGTGTGGTGGAATCTCCAGCTAGATGGAGGGAGGTGTTAAGAGAGGAGGAAGCTTAGAGTCCTTGCACTGCAGAAAGTGGCACAGGTCCAACCAACCCCAGCATCCCTGAAGCCTTATCTGACCCTTCCCGAGAGAATGTAGTCAGTCTGGCAAGATTCTTGTAACATCGATGACTAATAATAAAGCTTCTGCTTGAGATTATTCTGGTTGCTTGCACCTGACACCTGCCATTTTGGGAGTTATTTCATGTTGTTGTTTTTTTAATTTTTGTTTTCATTTACATTTGATGTTTTTAATTGTTATTATGCTGGTAAGTCTCCCAGGGTCACTTTTTTTTTTGTGAGATGGGCAGCTACATAAAGGTATTCAATATATAAAATAAAATAGATATGTCAGGAGCAAGAATCCGGGAGCCAAGACAGAATTCAAAACAGTGGTGAAATCTAAAAAAAAAATTTTTTTTTACTACTGGTTCTGTGGAAGTGGCTTGGTGGCTATGGTGTGGCTTGGTGGCAGTGGCAGGGGAAAGATGCTGCAAAATCCCCATTCCCACCCCACTCCAGGGGAAGGATACTGCAAAATCTCCATTCCCACCCCACTCCAGGGGAAGGATACTGCAAAATCCCCATTCCCTCCCCACTCCTGGGGAAAGGATATTGCAAAATCTCCATTCCCACCCCACTCTGGGGCCAGCCAGAGGGGGTATTTGCCGGTTCTCCGAACTGCTCAAAATTTCCGCTGGAGTTCACCCCTGGTTCAAAAGCACTATAAGTTTATTTCATGCTACTTAAGGTTATTCCATACACAAGAATCTGATCTGCTAATGGTCAATGCAGATTGATTCCAGGTAAGAGTCAACAGACTTCAAGGAGGCCTGGACTTGGGTGTCCTTCAGGGATGCAGTGTCCCCAGACTAATGATGTGTTTGACCCCACCCTCAGACTCAGCCTGGTCATCTTCTACAGATAAATTGAAAAAGGTGTCAAGAAGGACACTTGCAGATGATGAGGAAACTTAAATGCCAAGAAAAAGTTTTGAAGAGCTGGGGATGTTTTGTTCTGAGCTAGGCTTCCTGAGACAGTAAAAAGCACACGATTAGTCCCAAAAACCCTCTTTTTATTTCAACGGCTGTGAATTATGTTCATTCACAGCCCGTAATGAGTCACAAATAGTTTATATAGAGTCCGACAGAAGTCTGCCACAGTCCTTCGGGATAAGGCTGATAAGCTCCCACTTTTATCTCCCTTGACACGCTGCCAAAGACCTAATTGGCAATTAGCTTTGCAAGGCCACACGGAGCACAGAGTCAAAACTGAGCTTCAGAATTTAAACCGGCCAGAACAAACAAAGTTGCATCTTTCAAAGGCTCACGTGCCTTTGCTCCTCCTTTACGTCTTATGGGAGGGGCCAATCGTCTCCAAGCCCTACTCCCGAGTCGTTCCTTTTGTCTTAACTATTCTTGCTTTCTGGCAGCTCTGCGCATGCGCGCACTGGGAACAGGCTCCCCCTGTTCCTCTGCCTCGCTGGTGTCCAAGGCTCCGGAGGCATCACATAACTCCCAGATGGCCCTGGCCCCCTCTCTGCCTCCGACGCAAAGCCCTCGTCCGAGCCTTCCCCAGACTCCACGACTGGCCCATGTCCCTCCCCAACCTCCTCACTCCAACTCTGCTGCCAGCTCTGCAGGCCATCAGCAGACCACAACATATTTAGCTTTGAGAAAAGAAGACAGAGGAAGTATATATCTAAATATCTGAAAGAATGTCACATAGAAAAGGGTTAAAACTTGTTTCTTCTCATTCTTGAGGAACTGATGGATGTAAATTACAAGAAGCATATTCCAAGAAAAGATTAGAAAAATACATCCTAATAGTAGGAGCAGTTCAATAATAAATTCCAAGGATATATCAATGGTCTTCCGTTCATTAGATGTCTCCAAACAGAACCATGAAATCTTTAATTCTTGCATTGAGTGGGGTTTGACCTCAATGCCTATTAAACATCTTCCCAACTTTAGGATTCTCAAGAGACCTGCTGGATTCAACAAGGATGTTTGAACCACAGATTAAGCAAGAGGACAACATCTCTGGCATTAGTAGGAAGTTTGAGGAATCAGATATACTCATTTCTTATGTAATAATTTCATAAATTAGTCAGTCCCTTCACTGAGTCCATTGTGTGCTTCCAAATCATAGGATAAGTAAGATTGTCCCCGATAAACTTCCCTCTGGTGTTTCTGGTGTTTCCTGCCCTTCCAGAAGACCTTACTAATAATTTACTCTTAAATGCTGACTTGAAGAAAATATTGTGCAGGATTCTTATATGGCTACTATCCACATAAGGGCATGTACCCAGACCTGTATTTTAGCTTGGTTTCCACACTTCCCAACAAAGGAAATGCCTGTACATTAAGATCATTTGCAATATCTGATATTTGGATCTGTACAAGTAAAGCAAGTTTTAAGAGCTTACTGTTAGACATTTACTGTATCCCAGCAGAGGAAAAATATAACCATTTATTTATCACGATGATAGATTTATGTAAATTAACAGATGTCGGGGCCTGGGAGAGAAATTTGCAAATAGATCTGGAAGAGGAAAATTATGATCAATGGTATAGCTGTCATCTTTTTTCTGCCTAAACATACATCTGCCTATTTTTGGGCATCGCATCAGGCTCAGTCACAAATCGAGGCACGTTCTGACATTTAGCCCCTTATTCAGGAAATGGTATGACAGGCAGATAATATGGCTATGCTAATCTCTTTACAGGTAGTCCTTGATTTACAAATATTTGTTTAGTGGCTGTTTGAAGATACAACAGCAAAAAGTGACTTATGACCGTTTTTCACAGTTACAACCGTTACAACTTCCCTATGTGATAAAAATTTGGAAACTGACTCATATTTTTGATATGAGACTGTCATATGATCCTCTTTTGTGACCTTCTAACAAGCAAAGTCAATAGGGAATCCAGATTCACCTAACACCATGTTACTAATTTAACAGCTGCAGTAATTCACTTAACAGTTGTGACAAGAAAGATCTAAAATGGGACAAAACTCACTTAACATCTGTCTCGCTTAGCAATAGGAATGTTGGGCTCAATTGTCATAAGTCAAGGACTACCTGTATTGCAATGAAGCCACACACTCAGAGAATATTGGCATATGTATATTTCCACATAGAGAACTCATTGCAGTTTTGTAAATGGAAAAAAGGAATTAGTTCTGTATATAGAAATGCTTGTGTGTTTGTGTGTAAATATTTGGCTTTTTTCTGCCCTGCCTTTCCAAGTCAACAGATTTTTGACTATTCTTTTGATCCTTTGGCAAGCATCGGATCTTATATTGACATAGCAGTTATCTCTGGTTTGAGAATAGTTAGTTCCTTCTCTACCAAGTTCATTCTTCACATGTATCCAAATAATACATCTTTTCTCCAATTAACATTTGAACCTGATTTAGAAAATGATCTTTGTGTGGGAGGAAGGAATATGTTATGTAGAAAATGATATACACTGAAATTAAGATTTACATTGCTTAGACGTACTCCATTCATAGTGCCTATCATTTTAAGCTATCAGCATTACGACTTGGAAAATACACACAGTTTTGAAGGTAGATCTGGTTCCCTTCTCAGCTTCCCACTCTGCATGTTAATTAATTCCTCATTTTGATCTTTTATTTACTTTGTTTATCGTCCCGTTCCTGATTTTGTAGCTATTGTGGTGGAACATTTTACTTGTGTTTATGCTTTAAGCAATTACCTTTTAGTGTTTTAATTATTTTGTACGTGTTAAATGTCTGCCTGTAATTGAATCTGTATTCGTTTCTGGAAAGAGAGAAAAAACCACGTTGATTTGAAGGGATAGCATTTCAGGGGAATGGAAACAAAATCAGCCAGATGCCAAACCGAATAAGGCCCGAGGGTCCTTCAGAAATTGCCTTCACCCATGACTTATTTCCACATAAACTGAAACACAGAATGTCAATCTCTTTCCTCTCTCCTGTAAGTATAAACAGTGGGGCAGGAAATTGCATGCTGTCATTGGCCTTTATTCAGAATCATCTTTGAAGCTGGCAGGTGTGTGAGTGCAGGTGAATCCTATTAGAGCCTCTGCTAAGCCTGTTGGTCAAAGGGGCTATAAGAAGAGAGCCTTAGGGCCTTGCTAGATCCATCTGGGGTGCTCCAGGATCTAGCAAGGGCCGTGCCAATTGAGGAGACGTTGTTTGCTGATGCTGCATAACAGTCTTAAGGATGTGGTTAAGAAGCACAACAACAAACGGGGTTTCTCTCTGGCTGAAGGTTAATGCTGGTGGCAGTATGGAAACTCCCAAGCCCCAAGCTACCTATCTCTCATGAACAATCAGCAGTTTGGGAGATCAAGCCCTAACTCCGCTATTGTCAAGACAAGTAGATCTGGGTCTCTTCATGATCCTCTAAACAAATAGCAGAACTTTAATCATAAATCGCAGGTCAGCTTTAGCCAAATGCCTTCCACAATGTAATAGCCGTGTTATAGTCAACTTCGTATATTGGTTGCGTCACCCTGATTTATGGAGGAGATAAAGGTGGTTGTGGAAAACACAGTGCAGTAACGATGGCAACGGTTATTTGATCTCACAATAATTAGCTAAGCATTTGGTTGCACAATCCTTTCACAATACCTCTACGGGTTAGTTCATTAAACCAAATTAGCTTTGGCTTGAACTTTCATCATACGTTGTCCTAATCTTGGCTTCCTCTCAAAAGGGCTGAGGGGGAAAAAAAAACCCCTCTATTTCCACCTCAGATGTTTCTTCTCAAACCGCTCCATGTGGAGGATGCTGTGAATGTGTTTAATGTATACAGCTGTGGATATACCAGGTTGAAACTGCACATTTCTGCATCTCCTTTGTCATTTTAATATGCAGTAGTGTCTCATAAATCGAAGGATGCCATTTTTTAAGAAGTAGGATGCCCTACTTCTTTGAGCTTACTGTAACCTTGCATGCTGACAAACCACAAGGAAAGATTTGCCTGTTACTTTGCTCAGTAACAGAATCACAGAATTGAAAAAGGCAATTTCGGCCACCATTCCAACCATTGATCCAATTAAGGAATCTAATTAAGTCATTCCTGAAGATGGTTGTCCGACTTCAGCTAGAACACTTCTGGTGAAGAGAAGTTCAAAATCTCCATCAATAATTAGGTCCAAACTCTTCTTCCTGTTAGAATTTTTTTCCCCAACAATCATTTAAAATTTGATTTTCCTGTCACTATTATTCCATATCCAGCATTCAGGAACAATAGAAAAAGAGACCATCACTTCTTTTCCATAACATTCATACAGGTATTTGAAGAACATGGTTATACCAGTTTTCTTTTCTTGATGTTAAACATGTTTACTTCTCCCAACCTCTGCTAATAAAATTTAAGTTTCCAATCCTTTGATTTTCTCTACTGGCCTTCTCTGAATCTGTTCCAGTTTGTGTGGAGTGAGATTCAGGAAAAAGAAATGGGGTTTAACTAGCATAGAATAAAGTAGAATTATTACATTCCTCACCTTGGGGACTAAACTTTTATTTGTTTATTTAAGTTTATACCACTGAATCCAGAATAACCCATGGCAGCGTACAGTACAGTTCCATTTGTGCGAGCGGCATGTGTGTGTGCCCACTGTTTGTGCTGTGCGCCCTTGTGCATGTGCCTGCCACTCACACAAAACCATCCCCTCTCCTTCCCCCCCCCCCACCGGGCAGGCCGCCAAGCCGGAAGGGTTGGGGACCATTGCCCTACCCATTTTTATTTGAAATATTTTCTGTCTTGCTCTTTCAGTGTGTTAGCAGTAGTCAGAGTGGCCTCCACCAAAATAAAAGCTAATAAAAGCAACCAGTCAACAAAGAGTAATGTGCTATGCATATTTAATTGCGTGTGACAAGATCACTCGATATATAGAACCAAGTGAATGCCAGAGAGCACGATAGATGTTCCTGAAGACTAATTAAACACAATCAGAAATTGATCCTGGGTGGATGAGTGACTGCTGACCCACAGCAGAATCATGTTGTAGTTGGAGTCCTGTGTCCTCTAAATCCTCACTGTAGAGCAGAACTATTTGTAACCAAGGTTTGTTGTTAACTATGGGCTGGTGTGCTGGTAGAACCCAACCTGTGGATAAACAGCATTAATTCTCTAAGAAAGTGACATGGGTTGCAGGAACAGCTGCATCAGTGATTCTTAGTTGTTTTCCAAGAAACTTTTCTGTACAGAACCGCTAGGCCTTAATCAAGCCTCAAGGAAGTTCCATAATCAAAATTCTGTTCTATTAATAGAAAATACAGATAATCCTCAATCCTGAGCATTTTTGCTCAGAAGTACTGTTGTAAGTTAGGGCAGTCATTAAGCAGGTCACCACGTGACTATGCCTAATTTTATAATCTTTTTTTGCCATAGTTGTTAAGTGAACGCTATTTTCCAATGGGGATTTTTTGTCAGAAAATGGAAGTTTATAGAAACTATCCGCAAACTAGCAAAAATGCTAAAAATCGCAGTCATGTTAGCACAGGATGTTGCAAATGGCTGTAAAATGCGAGCTGGTTGCCAAGCATCCAAAATGCGATGATGTAACTACAGTTGTATGTGTGGGCAGCCATCAGCAACTTTGAAAACTGGTCATACGTAGCTCTGGGGAGGTCTGTTCATAACTTCAAATGGTTGCAGAGTGGCCAGCCGTTAAACGAGGACTACCTGTAAACATTTTGAGCAAGTGACTCAAAGATAGAAAAGACAGCTCAGTTCTGCTTTTCAGAGCAGTGCAAAACTTCCTTGACCTCTTTCAATACCTCTCTTTTTCCCCTATTCTTTCTTCACTTTTAGTTAGGACAAGATCAGCTGACTTAGAAGTTTGCATCTATTTGGGTCACTTTTGGAACTTTTTTATTGGGCTTCTCCAGGGGTGGGCTGCTGGGGGTTCGCAGGGGTTCGGGAGAACCTCTAGCTAAGATTCTGTGCAGTTCGGAGAACCCCCAAATCCCGCTCCTGGCTGGCCCCGCCCACCCCGCCCCTCCCAGATGTCCCCACGTGGCCCATTTTGGGTGCACGCAAGTCCTCGGGGAGGGCGAAAAATGGGCCTACCGGAAGTTTCCGGCCTCCGGAGTCTGGGGAGGCCGTTTTCGCCCTCCTAGAGGCTCAAGGAAAGCCTCCGGAGCACGGGGAGGGCAAAAATGCCCCCCCCCCTGCCATGGTGCAGAAGGATGACTAGGTCACGCCCACCCAGCATCCAGGCAGAGAACCCCTTGCTAAAATTTTTGAAGTCCACCCCTGGGCTTCTGCGTATTTGAAGCAGAGACTTACCACTCACCACTAACTATACTTTCCGTCCCTGAGAACAGGATATAAGAGAGCATTGTTTTCATCCCAGCCCGTATCTTAGTTGTCATATTCAGACAGCAAAATGCACACACACACACACACACACACACACAAATTTTCCTGGAGTTTGCTGAAGCAGGCAGGCATAAACTCAGCCTAAACTGAAGTTGCTTCTGTAAAGAACTCTTGAGGATTTCACTGAATATTTCCAGCTGATCTCCTCTGCAGAGAGAGAGAGGCGGCTATACAAAAATGTCCTTGTTTTCCCTTTTACATTTTACACATCTCGCATACAACACTGCCCACCATCAACTGTGAAGGAATATGCCAGCCTGGCCTGGCACATGATTCACTCTTGGTGTGTTTGAAGAAGTTTTAAAAAAAAACACAAAAACCCAGCAGTTTTGAGCAGATGAAATCATGGATATTTCTGGATTCCCTCAACACGTGCAGTACGTTCCCTCCTTCCTTGCTTGTCCCCAACCTACTCTGCTTTTTAAACTCTATAAAATTAAAACCAAAAAGAACTTTACTGTATACTTCATAAAACAAAGCACCAGCCTCCGGTGTAATTTCCTTTTAAAACCATTCTTTGATTCCGTGTAGGCTACTAGAGGTGGGATTAGGAATGCAGCTTTGTTTGTAAGTGTGTTTATTTGTTTGGAAGAAGACAAAGATAAGCTGGGATTTGATAATGAATAGCCTGGAAGCTATTCCATATAAGCTATTCCATATATAAGTAGAGATATCACCCTGCCAACAAAAGTGTGTATAGTCAAGGCTATGGTTTTTCCAGTTGCAATGTATGGCTGTGAAAGTTGGACCATAAAAAAGGCTGAGTGTCAAAGAATTGAGGCCTTTGAACTATGATGCTGGAGAAGACTCCTGCGAGTCCCTTGCACTGCTAGGCGATCAAACCGGTCAGTCCTAGAGGAGATCAACCCTGACTGCTCTTTAGAAGGCCAGATCCTGAAGATGAAACTCAAATACTTTGGCCACCTAATGAGAAGGAAGGACTCACTGGAGAAGAGCCTCATGCTGGGAACGATTGAGGGCAAAAGAAGAAGGGGGCGACAGAGAATGAGGTGGCTGGATGGAGTCACTGGAGCAGTTGGCGTGAGCTTAAATGGATTCCAGAGGATGGTAGAGGACAGGAAGGCCTGGAGGAACGGTGATGGTTCGGACACGACTTCTCAACTAACAACAACAAGCCTGGAAGCTACAGAGGATAGAGGTGAATGGGCAAGCAGCCATTCCCTCCTCAGTTTCTTTTGAGTACCTCCAATTATTAGATCTGTTCCTTCGCCACTATAGTTGGAGTTTCCTGGGTTAGTCTTGTGCAGACATTCATACTCTGGGTATAAAGCATGGGCGTCCAACTTTTTGGCTTGCCAAGACCTCAATGAGTGAAGAGGGATTATCTTGGGCTTCCATTAAAATACAGAAAGTCCTCAACTTACGACTGCAATTGAGCCCAAAATTTATGTTGCTAAGTGAGAAATTTGTTAAGTGAGTTTTGCCCCATTTGACGACTTTTCTTGCCATAGTGAATCATTGTTAAATTAGTAACCCGGTTGTTAAGTGAATCTAGTTTCCCCGTTGACTTTTCTAATCAGAGGTTGCAAAAGTGGATCACATGACCCAGGGACACTGTGACCGTCATACATGTGAGTCGGTTGTTCCAGCATCCGAATGTAAGTCACGTGACCATGGGAATGCTGCAGCGGTCATAAAGACTGAAAACGTAAGTCACTTTTTTTCAGTGTGGTTGTAACTTCGAACGGTCACTAACTGAACTGTTGTAAGTCAAGGACTATCTGTATATAATACAGCTTATGTATATAAATCAAATAATAACATTAAAAGTTTACGATCTTCTGAGGCCGCATTACTAGCTCTCCTGGGCTGCGTGTGACCCATGGATGTGGGCTGGACACACCTGGCGTGAAGAGTTGCTGTTTTGTTTTGTTTTTTGTTCAGTTACTAAGTCGTGTCCAACTCCCCATGCACCCCATGGACTACAGCACAAAAGCCCCCCCCCCATCCTCCACTGTCTCCCAGTTTGTTCAAATTCATGTTCATTGCATCTACTATGTTTTCCCGAAAATAAGACCCTGTTTTATATTTTTTGAACCCTGAAATAAGCTCTTGGCCTTATTTTTGGGGAGCTCTTATTATTTTGGGGTACGTGGAGGAAGACAGGGCTCCTCTTGCTATCTTACCTGATTTCCAGCTTTGTCTCCCTAACCCTAACCAGAGGAAATGATGGGGATCTGCTGCACATGTGTTTAAATATTTTCAGGAAGGATTTATTTTCGGGGAGGGCTTATTTTAGCGCATGCGCTCAAAAGCCCAATTGGGCTTATTATCAGGGGATGTCTTATTTTTGGGGAAACACAGTATGATGGTATTTATCCGTCTCATCCATTGCTGCCCCTTCTTCGTTTGCCTTCCGTCTTTCCCAACATCAGGATCTTTCCCATTGAGTCCTCTCTTCTCATGTGGTGTCCAAAGTATTTGAACTTCAGCTTCAGTCTCTGTCCTTCCAAAGAACAGTCAAGGTTTATTTCCTTTAGGATTGATTGAGTTGATCTCCTTGCAGTCCAAGGGACTCTGAAAAGTCTTCTCCAACACCAGGTGGAAAGAGAAGATGCACCAAATTCCTTGAGCTTATGTAGAATCCTGCATGCATCTGTTTTAATGCTGCTGTGGGAAGTAGACAAATCCTGCACAACTTTCCGTGTTTACCATCTCGGTTTTGTTTATCACATCCCTTAATAGCACATACCGTATTTTTTGGACTATAAGACACACTTTTTTGTCTCCCAAAAGGGGGTGAAAATGTCTGTGTGTCTTATAGACTGAATATTGCCGAAGCCCCACTCACCTGCCGGCCGTTTTTTTGCCTCTGCATGCCAATTTTCAGGCCTTTTTGTGGCCTGTTTTTGAGGGGTTTTTTGACCTGTTTTTGAGGGGGTTTTTTGGCCAATTTTTTCAGAAAAAACATCCTGAAAAAAGTCTAAAAAATGGGCTGAAAAAAGCCTTGAAAATGGGCCAAAAAAAGCCTCAAAAACCGGTCGAAAAAAGCCTCAAAAACCGGTCGAAAAAAGCCTTGAAAATGGGCTGAGAAAAGGATGGAAAAGGCCCGAAAATGGGGCCCGCAGACAGCAAAAACTTTTTTTTGTTGATTTCCTCTTCTAAATTTAGGTGTGCCTTATAGTCAGGTGCGTCTTATAGTCTGAAAAATATATAATCACATTGCAGGCTTCTGTATTGTTTTTACATCAGCACCTGTGCATCTCAGAAACCCTGTCTCAGGTTTGGGTTGCTATAACTAAAATTATTTTAAGAACCTCAGAAATAAAGTAACTGTATCCTGAATGTTGTCTAGGTTTAATTAATATGATGTGCTTTCGTGCTTTAAATGTCATAAATGAGAGAGGATCATGGAAAGCCTTAAGGGAGGAACTTTGAGGGAGGAAGAGTTACAAATCAGAAGTAAAGCATTTTTAAAAAGTAAAACAACGGCACTGAATGAGCGACATTCTAGAACAACAGTAATAATATTTACTTTTTTTCTTTAATGATGGATAATATTTAGACTCTTAATATTGGAATGGGGTCAAAGAGCCTTAAAGAAATCCAGTTGTTTAAAAGCATTGTTAAGAATTTGGAATTTTTTTAACCTCATCTTTGTACTCCTATCTGCAATTTATAAGCATATAACTTTTTTTTCGTTTTGACAATGAAGAGCTGATTTCATTTTCTTCTATTTCTTTCTTTCAAGCACCAATATACTGTCAGTCCTTTATATACATTTAGAGTTTTCATGACACTAATAAAAATACAGAAATGTAAAAACAGTAGATGTTTTTGAAACAATTTGGGAATTTTTCAAAACTATGTTGGCTCAAATGCTTCCCTAATTCATGATTAACTGAATCACCATATATTCATTTTTCTGAATTCACCTAATATATTGAAGCAATATATTCACCTAATATATTGAAGTCACAGGCTGACACAGTTGATTAAAATACATCGGCTAATTTGTGGTCTACATGCTCCATGATCTCAGGCATTGTATTTCTAATTCTCATTTATATAGAAACCAAGTTAATTGTATGAGCAAGGTTGGTAATCACGGTTTTGTTTGGGTGGAATGGGTCATGACATCTTCTCACGTTTGACAATGCTAAGAGGATAAACTATTTTTGAACTATTATCTCATCCACTTTTGGAATATAGATAGGAAACAAAATGATTCCATGACATCTCTTGAGTAAAAAAAAAATAGTATCCATAGGAAATTGGAAAATTTGAGTAAAAGTATAATAATGATAATGATTTTGTGGAAAATCATTTTGATTTTCCACAAATTTAAAACAATGTTGTGAGTTGTTCTGCTGGAGTACATGACAAAACCAGCACATGAGGTTAGTCACAGATATTTAAATTTTCCATGTACAACATTAAGATTCTTTATTAAATTACCTCCCTCCAAAGAGCTTGTTTATTAAATATACATCCTATCTTTTTGTAATAGGAGCTCAAAGTGACATATCTAGTAGTCTTTTTCTTCCATTTTCCCCCCACAACAGACTAGCGAAGTATGGTTGATTTCCAAGCCAGTCAGTAATTGAACTCTTTAAAAAGTCTCCCAGTTTAGAGCTTAGCATAAAATGCCAAATCCAGACAATGCAGCAGGTATAAAAAGATAAACAGAGAACGAGAGAAATTTATATCTTAAAAGCTTTCCTTAAAACGTAAGGTCTTCAGGATGTCAGTTGTGGGATGTTCTCCTGAAAAGTGAGTTGCAGAGCCAAGGGAAAGTCAACAAGAGAGTTTCTCCTTAGCTTCCAGTAGAAGCAACACAGTCCAGTCATTCACAAAGAATATTAATAATTAGAACACAGAAGATAGAATAATAGGGTGGGAAGGGACTTTGGAGGTCTTCTACTCCAACCCCCTGCCCGTTACCTGGAGATCCTATACCATTCCGGACTTTCTTTGGACTTGATGGATACATGTGATCATAGAAAGAATAACAGAACAACAAAACAGAATAACAGAATTGAAAGGGATTTTGGAGATCTTTTCTTCTAACCCACTACTCATGCATCAGTCCTGATACCATTTCAGAGAAACGGCTGTCCAGTCTCTTCTTAAAACCTCAAATGATGGAGCAGCCACAACTTCTGAAGGCAATCCATTCCACTGATTAATTGTTCTCACTGTCAGGAAGTTTCTCCTTAGTTCTAGGAACATAGTGTTTAAAGCTGGCAAGGAGCTACAAATAGGGTAATGAAAGCAAACAGTTGAAAGGGAGGTAGTAGAAAGAGAAGCTTTAAATAGTAGAATGAGAAGTTGTAGCTTCAAGAGGGATGAAGACCAATTAGAAGCCTTGCTCACCTCTTACTACTATTCATGTGTCCAGGGCAAGTTTTGCATTGGCGAGTCTCAATTAACCATGGAGGCTTTCTATGTAAATAAGGATTATCTTTTATTTTTACAGGCAGAATGGAAAAAGCAGTTAAATACCCACAAGAGCTCATCCATAATTTCCATCTCAGCATATGGAATAAGGTTGAACTAAGCAGCTAATTTTCTCATGTGGTGAATTCTAATAATTAATCATCAATTCCAGTCAATCTTGTTTTACTTTTTTTCTCTTTGTCCTGCATTTTTCCATCGTTTGGAAATATAATCTCTGGCACTGCATTCTCCCTCCCTCCTTCTCTCTGTGTATACACATTTGAGTGAGGAAATTTTTTCCAGGATTGGCTACAGTCAGAGTCAACAACCCTAGTTGACAAGACAAAAGCTGAGTAAGTTCAGAAAAATATATCTGGTGGTTCTCTTATCTTCCTTTAGGAGACTAATTTTAAATTGAGGGCTGTCTTCCTTTTACATAAATCCAATAACGGAATGATGGGACACACAGGAGGACTCCAAGAGATTGATTTTATTAAGCCATCTCTGGACATAAAAACCAATTTTTCATATGGTTCTAAACCAGGGGTCTCCAATCTTAGCAATTTTAAGACTTGTGGACTTCAACTAGTGGTGAAATGTAAAATTTGTTACTACCTGTTCTGTGGGCGTGGCTTGGTGGTGGTGGGTAATATGACTTTTTTTTTCTTTTAAAACCATTTTTTCTACAACCTCTTCAGCTGACGAGGTTGTAGAAAAAATGTTTTTAAAAGCCTCTGATGATCCCAGCTGAGCCGTGCGATCATCAGAGGCTTTTTTTTTTAACTTTTAAAAGCATTTTTTCGGCCAAAGAGGTTGTAGAAAAAATGCTTTTAAAAATAAAAAAAAAGCCTCTGATGATTGCACGGCTCAGCTGGGCAATGGGGAGGAGCAGTGATTTTTGCTACCGGTTCTCTGAACCACCCGTCTCCATTGCTACTGGATCGGGCGATCCGGTCCGAACCGGGAGCATTTCACCCCTGACTTCAACTCCACAACTCCAGAACTCTGGGAGTTGAAGTCCACAAGTCTTACAGTTGCCAAGGTTGGAGACCCCTGTTCTAAACCATTCAAAGAATGTATTAAATCACTGCTAGTGCTTTGAAGATGAGACAGAAAGAAAAGGGAAGTCAACATCTAATTTTCCATAACCCGATAGTACTTTCCACATATATCAAACTATGGGTCTCACAGCAAGAATGACAAAAAGAAAAATAAAATTGATAGTAGGATTGTATTAATAGTGTAGAAAGCATCTTTTTGTCCTTTTCCAAGTGGTAAGAAGAAGGAGGAAAAAATCCCGAAACTGACATGCACGTATCTGTTCACATTTTTATGCAGCGAAGACCTACCATCCCAACTCATCGTTGGGTGCTGTAACAGCTAAAATATGTGCTAATATTTATATATAAAATTCCCCCTCTCCTTCCTCTTTCTCGAAATGAACTACAAGCTTGGATTATTTTAATTCTGGGAAAAGCTCATAATTTCCCCTTATTCTGCAGAAGGACCCTGAGAAATACATTTTCTTTCACTTGAAGCTTTTGTGTACGATTAGCAACAATGGAAGCATTCAGTTGCAACTTCAAATCCCAAATTGGGATGCATATCTGATATCTTGGTAGGTGTTGCGCAGTTTTTGTGGGAGGAGGGCGGCATGAATATCTCAGCTCCGGACAAGGGACCGCATTGTCTTCTCTGTGACATTGATGTAAAGAGAGAACAGCCCATGCAGTGAAAGTGATCTCATAATCGAGGCAATTAAATAACAGTTATTTTGCCCAAATTGACCACAGCGTTTCCTTACTTTTTAACAGTCCTTTCACTAAGCGCTTCTCAGAAATTCAGCTGAAATGACCTTTGTAGCCGTACCAAACTTTTACGGAGAAGACAATCTGTTTGACTCGTTGGTATGTGGTAAAATGCCTTGGATGAAAGAGGTGGGATTCTCATATGCAGGATGGCAATGATATTTTCCCTCTATGGCTACTGCTGGCCTTCTTTGTTGATTGGTTCATTGCTGCCATTAAATATAGGTGTGGCCTGGAACACACAATGTCATTGTTTTCTTCTCTGTCTCTTTCTCTCTCCCCCCTCTCTCTCCCTCTCTCCTTTTGTCCCCTCCCTCCCTCTCCCACCCTCCCTTCTTCTCTCTCTCCTTCTCTCTCTTCCTCCTTCCCTCTCTCCCTCTCTCCTTTCTTCCCTCCCCCTCTCTCCTCCCCTCCCCTCCCTCCCTCTCTCTCTCTCCCTCCCTCTCCCCCTCCCCTCCTCCTCTCCCTCCGTCCCCCCCTCTCTCTCCCTCCTTCCCCTCTTCTCTCTCTCTCTCTCTCCCTCTCTCATCGGTTGGAATGGAGCAATGTGCCAGACATCCCAAAGGAAGAGCAGGGTCAGAAGATAGCAAGAGCTGGCACCAGAGTCTGTTTCAGGGCAGGGATCTTGGCAAGAGCCAGTGGTATTGACACCCAATTCCAACCCTCGACTCATAAATCTCAGGAGATAAAAGCTGCAGATACTTATTGGGTCTGATGGTATCGTGCTGATATTGAGAGCAAGTGAAAGCAAGTGTAAATCACTTTTTCAAGGAATTCTGGAAAAACAGGTGCCAAAAAGAAATGTGTTGACTGGGTGGGTTTTGGGCTTCATTTGCTTTTGGTTGCATGGACTTTTTTGTATATTAATAGTTTACGTGCGCATGTATATTGGCATCAGAAAACATGGAGTTTAGTGGCAGATCAATATGGAAAGTAGTGGACATTATCCACAGCAGCCTCCAACTGAGTTAGCTTTTAGCCAACTCACCCAACCCCCAATGTTTATCACTGAATCACGTATGAATGGAAACAGCAATACTGTCCAATTGTTTAGAGCAGATGCCAAACTGGAAGAGGGTGTGAAAACATTATCATTGTTATTGCTGTTAATATCCCATTTTCCATTTAGGAGTTAAGAGTAGCATGCAAAGCATTCTGTTGAAGTTCCATCACAGCAGGGGTGAAATCCAGCAGGTTCTGACGGGTTCTGGAGAATTTCTGGTAGTGGAAATTTTGAGTAGTTCGGAGAACCGGCAAATACCATCTCTGGCTGGCCCCAGAGTGGGGAGGGAATGGGGATTTTGCAGTATCCTTCCCCTGCCACATTATGCCCACAAAGCCACGCCCACAGAACCGGTAGTAAAAAAAATTGGATTTTTTGGACCACTGCATCACAGCAACCATTTTGGTTAGGCTGAGAGAGAATTCACAACCTAAAGTCATCTATTGTGATATCATGTGTAAGAATGGATTTGTCTCTTACCAGGGGTGTCAAACTCAAGGCCCACAGGTCGGATCTGGCCCTCAGGGTACTTAGATCTGGCTCACGGGGCCGATGTGGAAACAGCAAAGGACCGGCTCGTGGTGCCTCTGCCAGCCATAACGGAACTCGGGAGGGCTGCACATGCCTCTCCTGTGCTCTGTTTTCGGCTGCAACAGCCTCCTGCAACCCTCTGCCAGTGAAAATTGAGCTCCCTCCCGAGTTCCATTTTCACTGGCAGAGCGCTCGGCCACCACAGGTGCCCCCAACATGAGTGACGTCGAGCTGGCCACCCCTGCCCTCCCAAGGTCATACACAACCCTGATGCGGCCCTCAATGAAATCGAGCTTGACACCCCTGTCTTAAACCATCACAGTCCTGGTCTAGGGCCTTAGTCACTATAGGACACTGACTCTTTGCATGAAAAACAGGGTAGAGTAGAGGCCCGGAGCACAGTTATGGAGAACTCGTTCAAAATATGATTCAATACAGATAGTCTTCGACATACGACCACAATTGAGCCCAACATTTCTGTTACTAAGCGAGACAATTGTTAGGTGAGTTTTTCCTCATTTTAACGACCTTTCTTGCCACAGTTGTTAGTTGAATCACTGCAATTGTTCAGTTAGTAAGCTGGTTGTTAAGCAAATCTGGCTTGCCCATTGACTTTGCTTGTCAGAAGGTCACAGAGTGATTTATTTATTTATTAGTCCAATTTATATGCCGCCCTTTTCCGTAGACTCAGCGCGGCTTACAATGCATTATAGCAATAGCCTGCATACTTTTTTGTATATACCTGTTTATTAGGGCTTTCGGCCCCCCCTAAGCGGTGTTGTTCTATACAAAGTTGGCTTATTGCCCCTACAATCCGGGTCCTCAATTTACCTACCTCGAAAGGATGGAAGGCTGAGTCAACCTTGAGCCTGGTGAGATTCGAACTTGCACTAATTGCAGGCAGCTGGCAGCTAAGTGCTAGCACTTAACAGCACTTTAGTCCGCTGCACCACTGAGGCTCTTCGGAACATGAACATGGCAACCATCATAATTATGAGCCAGTTGCCAAGGATCGAAATTTTTATCTCGTGACCATGAGGATGCTGCAACAGTTGTAAGTATGAAAAATGGCCATAAATCAGATCTTTCAGCGCCATTGTTCACTTCAAACGGTCACTAAACAAACTGTTAGATTACCTGTATTTAGAGGATCAGATGGATTAATGCTACTCATTCAAGGTAGAAGAACAGGTCGGTTTCTCTAGAAGATTATTTATCTTGTCGGGCTTTCTCGTACCCTCATGGCTTTTAACTTTAATGAACAGAAAACAGGAAAATGACCTGGGCTGCATTGGAATGAAAATGAGAGCATGAGTTTCAGCAGGGAGCCAAGAAGGGGGCAAAGGGCAAGAGGTCATGACATACGTGTAGAGACCAGGCATGACGCAAGCGGGACAGACGTGATGATGCAAGGGCTAACTTCCAACCTTTGCTGATGACATGATGCTGTTATGACATGTGTGTCATGTTAATGTTATTGAGGCTCGAGTAAACACCATTGAATGAGAGTGTGGCTGACTATATATTTATGATTCTTGGGGAGAAAAAACTAGGGAAGGAAGAGGAATTATTGGTATCTTTTGAAAGTGTGCAAGAGAAACTAATAGTAATTTTACTGGGGGGAAAAACCCACACTTTTGTTTCCCTGCCTCTTTGGGTTGCTCCGGTCATCATTTCTCTAGCTTTTGAACCTTGGATGTTCTTCAGAATCTAATATCTATTCCCCGTTAGCCTCTTTTCTCCTCTTGGATGGCAGAGCAGTAAATGGTATGTTTATAAGAGGGCTGAGCTTTCCAACAGACAACCACAAATGTCTTTTGTGAAACCACCAGGAAATAGTATCTTTTGGGATATTCATCACTTTTTTCTGCCACGGCTTTAGCTTGCCAGGAATACATTTTCCCCTCTAAAATTGCTGGACTTCGTTGTGGAAGAAAAGATCCCTTTGGAAGCACTAAATGAGGCTCAGATGTTACCTGCTGTTTGCTTTGGTCTATTCACCAAATAACTCCTAAGGGGAACAGAGTGCCTTGCCAACTTCTTTGTATTTTTACCTCTACCACCTTGAAAATTGGAGATGCCCTTTTAGCTCAGCTCTACTCTTTAAATCAGAGTAAGTTAAATCTCTGGACCACTGGCAGACCCCACCTTTTTATTTTTGCAGCTCCCATCGTCTCTCTGCCAAACCTGTGTTAAGAAGTTGATGATTTATTGACACGATAGTTTTCGCTTTGGGATGGAGAGAGGAAAATCTCTCTTGCCATTTACAGAATCACCGATCCCACCCTCCTTTTACTTCTGGCTTTTAAAAATTGTTTTAATACAATGAAAAAGAAAGCAGACTTGCTGCAAAGTCTCCAAATCCTCTCTGTTTGTTAATGAAAAAAAAAATTGTCTCTGTGGCGTTCCCCGCCTATCGCAGGCTGTGTTCATGTGGCACTTCGAGGCAAAGGCAGGGCTAACTTTAAAAAACTTGCACACTTCTCATTAAATGTTTTTATTCCAACAGGCTGGTCTGGCCTAACTCTCCCTTTTAAATTGGGTTTTAAATGTTTTAGATAAATTGGATGTCTTAAATTTGTTTTTTGAGCCCAAATTATTTAATCTTTTTTTTTTTAAATTTGATTTATATGCCGCCCTTCTCCGGAGACTCAGGGCAGCTTAAAATGCGTTAAGCAATAGCCTTCATACTTTTGTATATTTTATACAAAGTCAGCTTATTGCCCCCACAAACTGGGTCCTCATTTAACCTACCTTAGAAAGGATGGAAGGCTGAGTCAACCTTGAGCCTTGGAGAGATTCGAACCAGCAGTAATTGCAGGCAGCTATGTTAATAACAGGGTGCATTAAACCACTGTACTACCAAGGCTCCTTTTTAATAGTTTTTAATTTTTGTATGTTATTTGTATTTTTAATCTTGGCTGTTCACTGCCCTCAGTCCTTCGGGAGTAGGGCAGTATACAAATATGATAAAATAAAATAAAATAAAATAATAAAATAAAATAATAAAATAAAATAAAATAAAATAAAATAAAATAATAAAATAAAATAAAATAAAATAAAATAATAAAATAAAATAAAATAAAATAAAATAAAATAAAATAAAATAAAATAAAATCGCCATGGATGTCCTGAAGATTTCCCTTAACATGTACTACAGATAGTCGACTTACGTCCATAACAGAGCCTGCCAATTATAGTCATAGGGCATAATGGTCACAAAGGGCATCATCATGTGATCAACCCGATTTTACAACCTTTTCTTGTAGCGGTTGTTAAGTCAAAACCATGGTTGCTAAGTATACCCATTGTTCACTATGGGGTGATTTGTCGAAACCTGGAAGTAAATGCCCTTTTTTTTTTTTTTTTTTGCAAAACTGTCATAAATCTCACTCTGTAGGACAGTGATGGGGAACTATGTCACACGTGCCGGAAGTGGCACACAGAGCCATCTCTCCGGGCATGCCAGACAAATCCAGTTGCTCTTCTGGGTTCCGCTTTGCGTGCACATGCGTGCCAGAAACCGGAAGACCAGGTGACCGGCATGCATGCGCACGCTGGAAACCAGAAGCTCAGCTTCCCAGCACATGCATGCTCCATCCTGGGGATGGAGCAAAGGTCATAACTGTGAAAAACGGTCGTAAGTCACTTTTTCAGTGCCGTTGTAACTTTGAACAGTCGCTAAATGAACTGTGGCAAGTCGAAGACTGCCTGTAAATCCTTCCGTTCCGCACCATTCAGGCAGAACTGAAGAAGCCTATTGAATGAGAGGCGAAACATTTTTCAAGGGAAAAAAAAAACCAAGAAAGTCCAGTGGCCTTTTGACTAGCACCTTTGAGATGCCATAAATGAAGGCTGGTTGCCCAGCAACCAAAATATGGTCATGTGACCATGGGAGGGTGGGGAGAGAGACATTGGAATTCTAGAACCAGGTGGTAATTCGGGAAGTCTGTTGGAACATCAATTGGTCACTAAGCAACTGACTATACGCTACTTGTACCATCTTGATGTTTCTTCACATTTCATCCTATGACCCGTGAAAAGTACACAGAGTGGACAAAGTCTTAAGCGTGTTTTAAGCAGAGCTTTTCAATAGAAAGAGAAGCTCCAGTTTACTGGCTCCTTCCGTGTATGCAAACACTCCACACGCATTGTTGTCGTTTTGCCTTTGACCCTGCAAACTGGATATCCAAATATCCATTCGGTACAGAACGACATTTCCTTGGCTAAGGTTTTAAGAGCGCTGGAGTATTCAATATTTGCTATTCAAAGTAGCAGGTGCCCATGGCTAGGGATGATATATGCTTTCGGCTGTTGGGACAGACTGTGCCAGCAACAGAAGAGTGGATAACAGAATAACAGAATTGGAAAGGAGCTGGGAGATCTTCCAGTCCAACCACCTGCTCAAGCAGGAAATCCCCATACTATTTCAGTCCAGTCTCTTCTTAAAAACCTCCAGTGTTGGAGCAATTCTGGAGGCAAGTCGTTCCACTGATAAATTGTTCTAAATTGTCAGGAAATTTCTCCTTGGTGCTAGGTTGTTTCTCTCCTTAGTTTCCATCCATTGTTCTTGTCCTGTCCTCAGGTGCTTTTGAGAACAGCTTGACTCCCTCTTCTTTGTGGCAGCCCCTCAAATATTGGAAAGCTGGTATCATGTCATTCCTAGTCCTTCTTTTCATTAAACAAGATACACTTCTTGTTTATTTATTTATTTATTTATTAGTCATATTTCTATGCCGTCCACTCTCCAAGGACTCTGGGCGGCTTACACCAAAGGCAGTATACTAAATAGCATATTGCTCCCAACAATCTGGGTCCTCATTTTACCCACCTCGGAAAGATGGAAGGCTGAGTCAACCTTGAGCGGGTGAGATTTGATCCGCTGATCTGCTGAACTAGCAGTCAGCTGAAGTAGCTGCAGTACTGCACTCTAACACTGTGCCACCTCGGCTCATTGTTCATTAAACTAGGCATACTGAATTCCTGCAACTGATCCCTTTTTAATGCCTGCCTCTGATCTTCTCAGGTGCATGGATCAGAAATCAAATTTGCCCCTTAAAATGCCTGCAAATAAGTTTAGTGGCAGATGCTT